>NW_006788200.1:5600434-5609754 GCF_000442215.2 Lipotes vexillifer
CAGCAGGACAGCCCTTTCTGTGGTTTTGGCAAGATGTCTGGGCATAAACTTTATAGCACCGTCCCTACTTTTCCCGTTTGGAAAACACTTTACCAGAATAAAGTAAATTCATTCATTCATTCATCCAGCAAGTATATACCAAGGTAATAAGACTGACTCTCCCACACCATGGGTGAAATCAGTGTCATATGGTCAGTGGAAGAGCCTGTCCTAAAGAAATTCTAGGTGCTTCACTGCCTGGGCACATGGAGGCCACAGCAGGAAACACAGGCTCCTGACCTCAAGGGGCTAGGGAGAAAAGGCAGGTCAGCCTGTGGTTCCCCAAACAAGAAAGGCCCTTTTAGACGCCTGCTCTAAGGGAGTTCTTTTTCCCCCGTTGTGGAGCACAGGCTCCGGACGCGCAGGCTCAGCGGCCATGGCTCACGGGCCCAGCCGCTCCGCGGCATGTGGGATCTTCCCGGACCGGGGCACGAACCCGCGTCCCCTGCATCGGCAGGCGGACTCTCAACCACTGTGCCACCAGGGAAGCCCTAATGGGGTTCTTTTAACTTAGGACTTCAGAAGGAAATAAAACAAGTTGAAAGGAACTAAACTTCACTTAGGAATGAGAATTCTGAAAATGTACCAAGCAATACTGTCACATGGACACACACGTTCCAATCTCAGTCTAAGGCATTCTCAGCTAAAGGGTGGTCCCGATAGTCAGTGCCATAAGAGTTAAGAGGGGGAGGGATAGGTCTCTGCTTCTTCAGATGGAAAAGCAAGAAAATCCTCCATCTAGCTTACCTCATCCCCATTAACTCACACTCTGCACATGGGCTATTCAAAGAAGCACTTTATAGAGAATCATAGCTGAACACTTCAAAAAGCTTCAACACTGAAGATGCTTTTTGATGGGGCCTAGAAGGTAATAGCTTTATTCCCAAGAGTTTGCACCGGCATCAACAGCCTATACAGAGCTTTTAAGGTGACCCAATCCTGGGAACAGCTTTTAAAAAAAAAAAACTGGAAATGGGCCCCTACCTTATCCATTGAGGCATGAATACTGTGCCTATTACCCAAACTGCCAGCTATGAAAGGAGAGAACATGAGATGACTGTCACAGTGAAAGCTGCAATTACCGACAGCTCCAGCTCACCTTTGAGCTTCCCCATCTCCGCTGCTTTTCAATCAGGTGTTTTTTCCAAACCTACTGAAACTCAAGCACTGGGCTGTGTTCCTGTGGGTTGCCAGAGCTCTCTTTCCTAAGCCTCCCTGGAAAGCCAGAGGCCTCAAATTCTTGTCCTATCTCACTCCTCTTGTCTGAGGACACTGAGTGGGGAGTCCCAAGCCTTGCCAAAGGCACCTTTGGAAAGTTGGGTCCAGGAGCCTCTCTCTGCAGAGCAAAGGGTTAGAGCAGGTAAAGGAGTATGAACAAGGTGCCTTTGGCTGAAAGGGAAGCAAGAGCTATAATGCGGCTGTGATTGCAGAGTTCTCAAAAGCTTAAAAACATAAATACCAGCACACAAAGCAACCCATGATACAAACTCAAATCGTTCTCTCCTCTCACTTCCCACTGGCTTTGCCTGAAGTTAGGGACTTGCCACCCATCTTCTGGACTATTGTAGCAGAGTCTCACTGCCTCCAGCCTGGCCTCTCCAATCCAGCTCCCCCATAGTCACTTCTATCAGAGTGAATTTCCCCAGACTCGGTTGTGACTCTGTCACTCCCACACTGAACATTTCAACAACCACCCACTGCCTATTAGAAAAAGTCCAACCAATCTCCCTAGAGTAATGTATATGGCCTTTCGTGATCCATCTCCTGTGACCTTCACTGTCTCGTATTCCCCTCACTCTTCTCTTTCCCCAAAATGCACATCCTTCCCCCGCAACAAAAATGCACCACCAGAGATAACTCCTGGGTATGCCATAGGGTTTGCATGCCTGTGCCTTTGCGTATGCTCTTCTCTCTGCCTGGGATGCTTTCTCTCTCTGCCTTATCTGTTCATAAACACTCAGTTAAATGTTACCTCCCTCTGAAGCCTTCTCTGTTCTTCTCTGATAACTGGTCTGCTCCTCTATTGTCTAGTACGACCTGTAACACCAAATGGCAACTGTTGATTTACGGGTTTGTCTACCTCACCAGACTGAGCTCCTTAGAACATAGATTAAAAGTTCATCCTTCTCTAGTCCCTTACCCAGCACCTAGAATGAAAGGATCTTTTTATTGTCCATAATTAGATAGAATCATTCCCATTTTACAGTTGAAAAAAGTGAGGCCTAAAGAGGTGAGTCACAATGCCTATTGGCAATAGACTTGGATCTAGAAATCAATTTATCCAACTGTTAATCCAGAGGATTTTCCACCAGGGCTCCCTTCCCACATGGGGCTGGGCCTGCCCATCTCTGCAGAAGGTGACATCTTCAACCTTAAGTCCCATTTCAGCCAGAGTCACTTGATACAGAAGTCTCTGGGGTCTGGTGTCAAGATCAAAACACAGGGCCCCTCCTGGGCACTGCCATGTTACCTCACTGCCTTTGTCACCCATTTCCAGGGAGCTCACTAGACTCCCAGAAGCAGATTAGCGTCAGAGACCTAAACTCACTCAAGCTCCTAAAAGTCCATAGAAGGCCTCACGTAAAGCACTGTTTGCCAAAGAGTAGAAAAGTGGCCTAGTTGAGAGGCCTTGGACAGAGGGTCAAGGCCAAGATGCAGCACAGGGGCTGAGAACACCCATATTCTCCACATCGTCTTAACCTCCCAGAGTCGTAAGTACAGAGAAGGCCATCAGGAGGGAGCCTTTAATTACCTGCAAGTGTCCCAATTAAGCAGCATTGCCTCCCCAATTAGCAATCCCTTCCACTGGAAATCATTAGGCTTAATTCCATTTCCCAAGAAACACCTTAATCAAGCAAGCTCTGTCCCAACTCCTCAGGCAGCCAGACTCCTGCTGACGTCAGCCTGGCCCTGTCTGGCCTAGATGATGATGCTAAATGGGGCTCTGGGTCAATTTTGCAATTAAATACATCCCTTGAATTACACTGTTATCTAATGTCTAGCCAGACCAAGGGAGTATATTTCTTAAATTACTTAACTAAAGGTAACAGCATGTTCAAAGAAGGCCCCTCCCTAAAGAAGGAGATAAATTTGTAAGCATATTCCAAAAAAGCATCTCTGTTATAAAAAACAAATCTCAAATACCACAGGGCGAGAGCTACAAAGCACAGCCTGTTTACACGATGTAAGACAGGAAAACTACAGGCACTTCCACTGTCAAAGCCAGAGGTGCCCTATTTCTCCCTCCTTTATTTTCTTTCACTATTCCTCCAAATT
The DNA here is from genome assembly GCF_000442215.2 of Lipotes vexillifer. NCBI lineage: Eukaryota > Metazoa > Chordata > Mammalia > Artiodactyla > Lipotidae > Lipotes > Lipotes vexillifer. The sequence goes on from NW_006788200.1 coordinate 5,603,750, forward strand.
ACTGAGAAAGAATCTCAGGAGAGAAGAGACCTTTCCAGGTGCAGATGCCCATAGAACTTTTCAAATTCTCTGTGTCTGAATACAAAACATTTTAGTCAAAAGGTGAGGGAGAGGGACCAGAGAAAGAAGAGGATTTGGAGTTGTCCCCAGCCTGGATGACTATCAATGGAATTGCAGACTATTACATGTCAGCACTAAAGCGAACTTCTGACCACCAGATTTACAATTTAGAGATACTCCTTTTTGGCTGTGTCCAACTTGCTTGTTGCAAAATCACAGAGCCCCATTCGCAAGCTGACAGAGGGTGCATCGCCAACCAAGGGGCTCGCTTCCCCTGTTACACCAGCCTGAAATCCTTTACACTGCAGTGTTGCTAAAGCACCTTTCCTCCTCACTCTCAGCATGGCATCCTCCTCACACTCCACTGCTTTATTTTTTTCTCCCTCTTGCTTCATTACCAGCAGACTTAAACCTCCTGGGAAGGGGAAAGGGAGGGAGGAAAAGTACAAGATGAACTTGGTTCAATCACAATTTAGGGTCCCTGGAAACTTATCCACGAAAACTCTACAAATACATCTTAATTTTCACTCTGAGATAGACTATGAAGTTCAAATCGAATTCTGTTTCCTTCAACTTTTTTTTTATATCCATGTTAATCACATTCCTATAAAATTGAAGAGAGAGAAGTGCCCCTCTCCTTGATGCTAAATTTAATATGGAGATGATTAGAAGTGCATTTGCCATTGTTGCCTGGAGAGCTTCACTCGTTAGCCCTCCAGAAATTAGATCAACACCTAACCATTCCTGCCGCTCCCCAAGTCCTCACCGCAGTGCCAGCTTCTGCAGTTATAACCCTCTATTGATCTTTTTCCCAAATTATTTATTTTTTAAACTTCATAATCAGCTTACCTTAATTGATTACTGTTCAACATTTAGGAACAAACTCCCAAACCCCAGGGAACTCTGATCCTGTCCTCTAATAGGTGGGGAAAATATATATATATGTGTGTATGTGTGTGTGTGTATGTGTATATATTTGCTTGTGTGTGTATGTATGTATGTAAAACTTGTCTGAAGTCAACTGTTTTCTGTTGACTTTGACCATTTCTTCCTTCTCTTCCCCAAAGACAAAAGTATTTAGATCTGATAAAGCATCTCGCCTGTTAGATGAGCTTTCCTTTCTCCCTTATAGAAATCCTGATTGAAAATGTCTCTGCTCTGTTAGTGGGATAGAGAGTTCCCAGGTGCAAGCCACAATTTGTCACTGGGTTCAGCTGCAAAGCTTTCGGGTTGGGGGAAATGGGACTCTTTAAATTTTCCTTAACGAGTCTCAAGTCAGCCCTGAAAATTCAGATGACATGTGCCCTGTGCCTTGCGACCCATGTCACCCAGGCCTCGAGGGAGGCTTACTCGAGGCAGTAAGCCAGGTCAAAGCCTTGTGATGATAGTACAGGTGGTCATGATACTAAACTGTTACTAATAATAGTTAACAGTTGAGTCCTAACTATGTTCCAGAAACAATTAAGAAGGGCTCTCCCTGTATTATCTCAATTATATGGTAGGTATTACTATTACCCACATTTTGCAGAAGAGAAAGCTGAAGTTTAGTAAAGTCAAGTAATTTTTCAAGAACATGCAGCTAGGAAGTGACTGTGCTCAGAATTCAACCCCAGTCTGTTCTATTGCCAAATTGTCTGAAACTTCAGAATTGACGAGAGGAAATTAATACTGAGCTGGGGTTAACATCTACTATGTTAGATACTAAACCTCAATTCCTGCCCTGTTCACATGACTGTAAATTATAATAGATCTCACCCTGGAGTCAGGTTCAGACTTCAGGTGAATCACCTTCTCTCTGAGTGTTAGTATTCTCATCTATGCAATGAGAATATTGGACTAAGTGATCTCATGGGAAACTTCCAGCTCTTGGTCTAGGATTCTAGGTGGATGTGATATAGATAGTGCTATGGACAGACATTGAAAGTTGGAGATGATCTAATCTAGGTATGTCAAATGCACAGCGTACAAGCTACCTCTCCCCTCTGCTGTGCCCATGGCAGATATCACTAATGGATCACAATCCTCCTTCTTGCTGAGCCCAGTTGTAGCTTCAGGATCCTTCTCAATTCTATGCTGAGGAAGCAAGTGAGTGAGACAACAGCATATTGGATAAATCTATTTGCTTTCCAAATTTACAAATGAGGAAACTGAGACCCAGAGTGACTATGGAATTCAATAAACATATATTGGGCAATTAATACATATGCCAGGTCTTGTGTTAGATCCTGAAGATGAGAAGATGAATGTGACACAGTCTTGTGCTCTAATGACTTTCAGTTTAGTGAGAGATGTAGACTGTAATTACAATACTGATGAGTCTTATTTGGCCCATGGGAAACCACCTAAACTAGACTAACAGATTCATGGAAGGCCTCCTACTAGGAAATAGCACTTAAGCTGAGACTTGAAGGGAAGCAGGAGTTTGTCAGATGAAGAAGGGGTAAGAAAGCCACTCTAAAAAGAGGGAGGAATCCAACAGTGCGAGAGAGCTCAGACTACCCAAGGAGTTAGAAGTTGCTAAGGATGGCTGGACCCTTGGAGCATAAAATCCAATTAAGTTAGGGAAGGGTGAGCAGAGAGGAGGCCAGCAGCGGCCAGCCCATGAAGGGCCACGCACGCCATGACACCAAGGCCTTCCTCTAAAGACATGGCTGCACTCCTCCCTCTGAGAGGTAGGGTCTTTGTCTGTCCTCCTTGAATCTTGGGCAGGTTTGTAACTCCTTCAACCAATACAGTGCTATGGAAATGATGGCATATGACTTATGAGGCTGAATCATGAAACACCACATAGCTTCAACCTTCTCCACTGGAACTCTCCCTCTTGGACCATGAGCCGCTGTGTAAGAAGACCGACTACCCTAAGACCACCATGCTGGAGGTGCCACATGTGGGTGCTCCAGCTGAAAGTCCCATCTAAGCCCAGGCTTTTGGTCCTCCCCACTAAAGTGCCATATATGTAAGTGCAGCCATCTTGGATTTAGACTAGCCCATTACCAGCTGAATATGACCAAATGACCTCTGTTGATGCCCCACGGAACAGAAGAATTGCCCGGCTGAACCCTGCCTGAAATCCTGACCCGCAATTTATGAGATATAATAAAATGACTGTTGCCTTAAGCTACTGAGTTTTGGAGTAGTATTTTTATGCAGCGATAAGTATCCAGAACAGCAAAGGAGTAATGAAGGTTTTTAGAAAGGAGAGTAACATGATTAGATTTGTTACAGAAGGAGCTATGTGGGGAATGGTTTGGGGAGTAGGCAGAATGGAGCAGAACAATTCTTTGGGCTACTGCAACTGTACCGGTAAGTGATGACCAAGAGACTGGCAGTGTGGTGAAGAGAAATGCTGAGCTGACTTGAGGTACATAAAGAAGGTAGAGTCAACAGAATGCAGTGACTGATGGGAGAGAGGAGAGTCAAGAAAGATTCCTAGTATTCTGGCTTGGGTGACTGGGTGGATGGCAGCACCATTGCTACGATGGGGAAGTTTGGGGGAGAAGCACGTATGGGCATCATGGGGAGAGAAGTGAGTCCATCTTAGATGTGTGAGGTAAGATAATGCAGGATGGGGTGGGTAGCAGCTGGAGAACTCAGGAGATCCACCTGGACTGGAAACCCAGATTTCAGAGTCATGCACCAAGGGATGGTGATGAAAGCCCTGAGGGGGTGGAAGGACCAGGGATCTCACTGCGAGGAATGAAAAGAGGAAAACTGGGCACAGAATCACAGGCAGTAGCAGAGCTGAGAGGCAGCGGGAACTGAGTACAGCCTGGCCCCTAAAGCTACTCCTCCTGGCTGAGCCCCAAAAGTTTCTGACCACCACCCTTCTCCTGTCTCCTGTCCCCTAGGAACTTTGAGGCTTTGAAAATGACAAACACTGAGGCTGAGGAAATGTGGGACTAGGCTCTCTTCCCCTGGTGCTCATCAGAAATGCATATGCCACCCCATACCAACTTCTTTAATATTTTAAACGCTCTGCTTTGTCCTCCTCTCTCCGTTCCCTCCAGCCTGATTGTTTTCTTTTAAATGCCCCTCATTTCCTTACCAATTCATTTTCTTTCATCTGCAACCTGCTATTAAGGTTGTTTTCCCCACAGCTATTTGGACACCAAAGCAGCTTAATCTATTCTCCTAATTAGCTTGTGATACATACACAGAGCCCAACATACCCTGCACAATGGCATCTCCTACACAATGGGGCTTTCTTCCTTCCCACTTCCCTATTTCCTCCCACCTGTTCTCAGGGTGATGGCTCTCCCAGCCAGATCTTCCTCTGTCTATGGTCAGGTGACCATGGACCTGGACCACTGACCTGCCCAGTGACTGCAGTAGTCATCTTTGGAGTTCTTCCATGGAGTGAGACATTGTCTCCATAAAGCCCCTGTTAGAATGCACCATAAGAATTAAGCAGTATTAATGGTATGTCATATGTCTTTCAGAGAAAGACAGCTTTCTTTGAAAGTTAAATTCCGATGGAGTAAGGAAACTCAATCAAGGGGGAACTCAATTAAGACATTGAATGGAGGAACCAAACTCAAGTCCAAATAAAGAAAAAAGTAAAGATGCACCTGGAGAGTGGTCAGCCAGGTCTGGGGTGAAGGGTGCTGTAGCGGATGTTAAGTTGAGCAGATCAGAAGAGAGTTCCCCCTGGTGTGGGGTGCCTATGCCACGTGGAAGCAGTGCAACAGCCTCACAGAGTCTCACGGGCCTCGACTCCTCCCCGCTGCCTTCTAAACACACACACGTTCCCCCACAAAACAGGCTGCTGATAAAGCTAATGAGCCTAAGCTGGCCAGACCCACCCTGGAAATTGCGTGACTGGCTGGGCACAGCCCCAGCACAAGAGAGAAGAGGAAGAATCTGAAACAGAGGCCAAAATATCATGCTTTCTTCACAACCTCCCACTTTGTTGAACTTGTTGGCAATTGACTTAATAGCCTACAAAAACTCATTTTAGCCTCATGACAATCCTGAGTATTTTTCTCATCTTAAAGAGGCTTAGGACTTCCCTGGTGGCACAGTGGTTAAGAATCCGCCTGCCAATGCAGGGGACATGGGTTCGAGCCCTGGGCCGGGAAGATCCCACATGCCGCGGAGCAACTAAGCCCATGCGCCACGACTACTGAGCCTTCGCTCTAGAGCCCACGTGCCACAACTACTGAGCCCACGTGCCACAACTACTGAAGCCCGCGTGCCTAGAGCCTGTGCTCCTCAACAAGAGAAGCCACTGCAATGAGAAGCCCGTGCACCACAACGAAGACCCAACGCAGCCAAAAATAAATTAATTAATTAATTTTTTAAAAAGAGGCTTAGAGGCAGCTCCCTGAAAGCTGGACAAAGTCATAGCTTTCTCAGTATTCCCAGGGTTCCCCTCCAGCCTTGGCCAGGACTCTAAGAATCACCCCAGGAGGCAGATATTATCAAAGGATAATACACGTAGAGGGATTTGCACCAGGGCTCAGATATGTTAGGTCCCCCATGAGTGGTTCTTCTCTAACTTCAAATGCCACAACTCTTTCCACAATGCTTCACAGTGTGCTGAAAACCAAGGGGTCTCACAGCACTGCCCATGATGTAATCCAGGGGCGTCACAACACTGTCCCTTAACATAATCCAGAGATGTCACAACGTTACCCATGATATATCCAGAAACTGCAGCACTTGGTCTTCCGAAAATACTGGGTTCCTTAATCCCAAGAACAGTCTCCGTGGGGTGAGCCCCCCCGCCAGCTGCCTATGAAAAGAACCACCAACCCCCAAAAGGAAGAATCTTTTCATCATCTGAACTGCAAACAATGTCTATAAACCCTCTGAAAAACCTACAGCCACTTGGGGTCTGCATTTCTTTTTCTCAAGCTCACACCCTCCCATCTAGCCCCCTAATTCTCTGCAGGAGAATTACAGAAACTCACCATCACACTTCAATACACACCTCCTGCTCTTTC
>NW_006788200.1:5609841-5625985 GCF_000442215.2 Lipotes vexillifer
TCTTTCCCCAGTCCATATCAGGCTCCTTTCAATAAAGTTTATGGAGCCTGGACTCCCAAAATAATGATAGAAAACACATTTCCTAGACAAGAATATATTTATTCTAAGAAGCATTACCTTCTTAATCTGCCTTGCCCTTTGCACTCCTAATGACTTCCCTAACTGAGTTTTGACAATATTATATATTAAATCATAACTAATACAGCTAGGGCAGTGTCCTGGCCTCTACTGTCCTCTGCCCTTGTCCTATCAAAGCTGTTGGGTAAATACACACCTGCAGCTTCTGGAACATCCCAAACCTCATTTCTGAAAGCAGAAAAGTACAGAAACTGGAGGGATGTGCTATTGCCCTCAGAGGTAAAATATTTGTTGCAGGTGGCTGATCTGGAGAATACACAATATGGCCAAGAACATGGGTTTTAGACTCCATCAGACTAGAATTAAAATTTACTAGCTTAGCCACTTACCAGCCCCATGGCCCTAGGCAAGTTATGAATTTTTTCAGCACCTGTTTTTTTAATCCATAAAATGAAGATGACAACAGTACCTATCTCACAGGGTTATAAGAGGGAACATTATAAAACTCCCAGCACTGAGCAAGGCATAAGGGAAGCGCTCAATAAACAACAGTTATTAATTATACATTATGTTGGGGATGTCTCTTATAAACTTTGAGCTTTGTGATTTGGTGCAGAGGCTGTTCTTGGGATGAGAGAACCAGGTGCCTTCCTAAATAGTGCTGGGTAGCATCCATAATTCAGCTGTGATCTCAGGAACCATCTTCACTGCCTGGTAATAGGTTTTGGTGCCACCAAACTTCAGGCACCCCTACACCCTCAGATTGCTTAAAGCTGTCAGTGGCCTTCACACAGACTCTTGGTCCACTCTGAGCTGCAAAATTGCCATTTTGTTGTGCTATTTCAGGGTTGATTCGATGAAAGTGGGCATCAGCAACCATCTAGTCCAAAACCCAAACCCCACACATGGGGAAATTAAATCATTCAATTCAATAAACACCCAATCTACCTCCTATCCCAGCTCATTTCTTCTTACTAAGTCACTCCCACTCACCCTCCGGAATGGCAGTACATTAGCTGGGTCAGCAAATATTTAATGAGTACCTACTATGTGTCAGGAAGCATGCTAGGCAATGGGAGTAACAACAATGAACAAAATGGGCAAAAATATCTCTGACTTCATGGAACTTACATTCTACTTAGGGAATACAGACAATAAACAACTAAATGAGTGAGTGGTATAGAGAAAAATGAAGCACATTCAGGTGGGAAGGGAGCAGTGAAGGAGTCCATCAGTTTCTGTAGAGTAGTTGTAGGACTTTCTCCCAAAGGCTTTGATCAGAGGCCTGCAGAGAGTGAGGAAATGATATCCGGGAAGAGCATTCTGGAAGAGGAGCCCACAAATACAAGGGCCCCAAGTTGGAGCAGAGTGAGTCTGATATGTTGGAAGCCCAGCAGGAGATCAGAGTTCATGCAGTGGAGTTACCAAGAGCAAAAGAAGGAGAAGAGATCAGAGAGAGAGTGAAAGGTCAGATCAGGCAGAACTTGTGAACCAAGACGGCAACTTGGTCTTTAACTCTGGAAAGATAGGCAGTCAGTCTGAACTGTGAGTAGAAGAGAGACATAAGCTCACTTAAGCTTTTAAAGGATCACTCTGGGTGGTGTACTCAGAACGGACTGCATGGGTAGCAAGCTAGAAGCAGAGAGGTCAGTTAGGAGGTTCCTACATTATTCTAGGAGAGAGTGGGCCAGAAATGCCACTGAAGGTGGTGAAAGGAGAGCTCACACCCCACTTACTATAGGAAGCCTCATTCTCTCCCCTTCTGTGGTGCTTTGTACCATCATACCACTTTCACCCTGTATTTTAATTGTCTCTTCCCCTCCACTGACTCTGAGCTCCTAGAGGTAAGAACCCTATTTTATGCATTTCTATAATCTCAGCAACTAACCCAGTGCCTAGCACAGAATACACAGTCCTAATAAAATGAGCAAACGTTCATGCCAGGTACTGTAGGGATGAACACCAGCGGTCTATGGCCTTAGAGAATGTAGCAATGGATGTTTACGCTATCAAGAGTGATCCTGAAGGTCCCTGGTTTGTTGTTTTGCTGAAGCACAAATTCAAATTACTTGCCTGAAGATTGGTATACAAGAAAAAGACACTTGTCTAGTGATTGGGCCCCACGACTACCCAGAATACAAGCTCTATCCAATTTGTTTTTCTCTTTTTCCTCAGTGGCATTTGGCAGAGGGATTCAGATATTTCAGGATCCACAAAGATCTCCCTCCTGAAAGTCAAGAATCTATTGTAGATGCAGTATCTACCTTCATCAGGCTCATATTCTATTGGGGAGACACAGACTAGAATAAAATATAAGTGCTATAATAAGGTGGAAATATGGAAGAGAAATAAGGAGGATATTTAACATATGAAAATCAATTACTGTTATATACCATATCAATAGAATTCAAAAAAAATGATTATCTCAATAGATGAAGAAAAAGCACTCGGCGAAATCCAATACCCTTTCATGATTAAAAAAAAAAAAACAACCTCAACAAACCAGGAACAGAATGGAATCTCCTCAGCATAATAAAGTGTATCTAGAAAAAAACATACAGTTAACATCATATTAATAGTACTAAAAGTGGATGCTTTCCTCCTAAGATAAGGAACAACAGAAGTATGTACACTCTGCCACTTTTATTTAACATTTTACCAGATGCTCTGGCCTGGGCAAGAAAATGAAATAAATAAATGACATCCACACTGGAAAGGATGAATTAAAATTATCTCTATTTACAGATGACATAATCTTGTATGTACAAAATCCTAAGAAGTCCACTAAAAAATTATTGGAATGGGGCTTCCCAGGTGGCACAGTGGTTGAGAGTCCGCCTGCCGATGCAGGGGACACGGGTTCGTGCCCCGGTCCAGGAAGATCCCACATGCTGCAGAGCGGCTGGGCCTGTGAGCCATGGCCGCTGAGCCTGCGCGTCCGGAGCCTGTGCTCCGCAATGGGAGAGGCCACAACAGTGAGAGGCCCCAACAGTGAGAGGCCCGCGTACCACAAAAAAAATTTTTTTTTAATTATTGGAATGAATAAATGAGTGCAGCAAGTTTTCAGAATATAAGACTAATTTTAAAATTTACTATATTTCTATACACTAGCAATAAACAATCTGAAAACGAAATTAAGAACACAGTTCAATTTACAACAGTGTCATAAAGAGTAAAACAGTTTGAATAAGTTTAACAAAACTTACTACGCATCTACAGTAATCAAGACCCTGTAGTACTGGCATAAAGATAGACATATGCATCAATGGATTCGAACTGAGAATTTGAAAATAAGTCCATAATTCATGGTCAGTTGATTTTTCAACAAGGATCTAAGATCATTCAATGGGGCAAAGAATAGTATTGTCAACAAATTGTGCTGGGACAACTGGATAAGCCAATGCATAAGAATGAAGTTGTAGCTTTACCTAGCAACATATAAAAATATTAACTCAAAATGGATCAAAGGCCTAAATGTAAAGAGCCAACACTATAAAACTCTTAGAGAAAAACATAGCAGGAAATCTTCATTACGTTGGATTAGGCAATGGATTCTTAGATATGACACCAAAAGTCCAAGGAATAAAAGAAAAAATAGATAAACTGGACTTCATCAAAATTAAAAACTTTTCGTTTCAAAGGACACTATCAAGAAAGTGAAAGACAGACCATAGAATAGTATGAAATATTTCCAAACCATGTCTGACAATGGAGTCGTGTCTAAAATCTAAAAAACACATTCATTAATAAAAACAGATAACAACTTTCAAATGGTAAAAAAAAATCTGAATAGACATTTCCCCAAGGAAGATATACAAATGGCCAGTAAGTACATTTAAAAGATGCTCAGCATCACTAGTATCAGGGAAATGGAAACTGAAACCAGAATGGGATATTACTTCAAACCCAGTAGAATCAAAAAGTCAGAAAAAACAAGTGCTGGTGAGGATGTGGAGAAATTGGAACTCTCACACACTGCTGGTAGGAATGTAAAATGGCATGGCCACTTTGGAAAACAAACTAGAAGTTCCTCAAAAAGTTATACATGGAGTTACTCAGCAATTCTAGTACTAGCTGTATATCTAAGAGAACTGAAAACACGTGTCCATACAAAAACTTGTACATGAATGTTTATAGCAGCATTATTTATACTAGCCAAAAGGTGGAAACAACCCAAAAGTCCACCAATTGATAAAGAGATAAGCAAAATGTGGTATATCTATACAACAGAATATTATTCAGCCATAAAAAAGGATGAAATGTGGATACAAGCGACAACATGGATTAACCTTGAAGACATTATGCTAAGTTAAAGAAGTTACTCACAAAAGACCACATATTATATAATGTTATTTATAAGAAATGTCAGAACAGACAAATACATAGAGACAGAAAGTAGATGAGTGGTTGCTTAAGATTGGACAGTTTCTTAGTTCAGGCTACTATAACAAAGTACCATAGACTAGATGGCTTATAAATTGACATTTAATAAGTCTCATAGTTCTAGAGGATGGAAGTCTGAGATCAGGGTGCCAGCACTGCTGGGGTCTAAGGACCCTCTTCTGGGTTACAGACTGCTGATTTCTTGTTTTATCCTCATACGGCTGAAAAAGAGAGAGTTAGCTCTCTGGTCTCTTACCATAATGGCACTAATCCCATTCATGAGATTCATGAGGCTCTCCATCCTCATGACCTACTCACCTCCTAAAGGCCCCACCTCTAAATACCATCACATTGAGAATTAGATTTGAACATACGAATTTTAGAGGAAAACAAAAATTCAGACCATAACTGTTGGAATGGTGGGTTGAGAGATGACAGCTAAAAGACATGTACTTTCCTTCTGGGGTGATTAAAAGTTCTAAAATTGATTCAGTGATGGCTTCACAATTTTGTGGATATACTAAGAAACCACTGAATTCTATACTTTAGTGAATTGAATGGTATGTGAACTATATCTCAATAAAGCTATTTCAAAAACAAAGACACAAGGGGGGTAGAAAATATATATATAACATGTTTAATCAGAGTTCCAAAAGTAGGAGAAAAGAAAATATGTAAGAGAAAACAATCCACAATCAACTCTAGATTTTTTTCCTTTTTCAATCTCATCAAGCGTCACATCCTCCCTCCCTACTTAAAACTAGAAACAATTAACTTTCTGCCACAAATTTTGGCTGTCAGTCTCCTAAGCATAAAATATTTTCTTTCCTAGAACAACAGAGGACCTAGTAGTCCAGTTTCAGCACTGTAGCTTCTAAATGAATATATAAATTTTTTCTATAAGTTCAGTCGTGCCCTATGATGATACAGTTAAATGCATTTTTAAAGTATATTGTATTAACATTTTTAAAATTTAAGTATACTTGATTTACAGTGTTATGTTAGTTTCAGGTGTACAGCAAAGTGATTCATTTATATATATACATAGAAATACATATATATTCATTTATATATATATTCTTTTACAGATTCTTTTCCATTATAGGTTATTACAAGATATTGAATATAGCTCCCTGTGCTATACAGTACATCCTTGCTGTTTATCTATTTTATATATAGTAGTGTGTATCTGTTAATCCCAAACTCCTAATTTAACCCTCCCCCAAAACACATTTTGATTAAAAAGAATGACAAATATTTTACATTCCATATAAAGTGATATCATATAGTATTTGTCTTTGTCTCATTTATTTCACTAAGCATAACATTTGCTAGGTCCATCCACATTCCTGAAAATGGCAAAATTTCAACATTTGTTATTTGTAGGAAGCAAATGTATATAGCAAATGTATATAGCAAAATGTATATAGCAAAAAATGTATATAGCAAAAAAGATCCCTGACTTCAGACTATACTACAAAGCTACAGTAATCAAAATGGTATAATACTGGCACAAAAACAGACACATAGATCAATGCATCAGGATAGAAAGCCCATAAATAAACCCATGCACTTACAGTCAACTAACATACAACAGAGGAGGCAAGAATATACAATGAAGAAAAGGAAGTCTCTTCAATAAGTGAAGCTGGGAAACTGGACAGACACATGTAAAGGAATGAAATTAGAACATTCTCTAACACCATATACAAAAATAAACTGAAAATGGATTAAAGACCTGAATGTAGGACTGGATACTATAAAATTCTTAGAGGAAAACATAGCAGAATGCCATTTTACATAAATCACAGCAGTAGTTTTTCTGGATCCACCTTCTAGAATAAAGTAATGGAAATAAAAGCATAGCACTGACATATACACACTACCAAATATATAATAGATAGCTAGTGGGAAGCAGTTGCATAGCACAGGGAGATCAGCTCAGTGCTTTGTGACCACCTAGAGGGGTGGGATAGGGAGAGTGGGAGGGAGACACAAGAGGGAGGAGATATGGGGATATATGTATATGTATAGCTGATTCACTTTGTTATACAGCAGAAACTAACACAACATTGTAAAGCAATTATACTCCAATAAAGATGTTAAAATATATATATTAAATATATATCTATATATAAATAAAAAATGTTTTAAATTTTAAAATGGGACCTAATTAAATTTAAAAGCTTTTATTTTCTAATTACTAGGTATACGTTGTATGACATACATGAGGACTGACTGAATTCAGAATAAGAAGGAAATGTGACATTAGACAGAGGGTAGGGTTTTTATTTATTAATTTTTTTTTAATACAGTAGCCTCTTATTAGTTATCTCTTTTATACATATTAGTGTACATATGTCAATTCCAATCTCCCAATTCATCCCACCACCACCACCACCACCACCACCACCACCACCATCCCAAACTTTCCCCCCTTGGCGTCCATATGTTTGTTCTCTACATCTGTGTCTCTATTTCTTCCTTGCAAAATGCTTCATTTGTACCATTTTCTAGATTCCACATATATGCGCTAATATACGATATTTGCTTTCCTCTTTCTTTCTGACTTACTTCACTCTGTATGACAGTCTCTAGGTCCATCCACATCTCTACAAATGACCCAATTTCGTTCCTTTTTATGGCTGAGTAATATTCCATTGTATATATGTACCACATCTTCTTTATCCATTCGTCTGACGATGCACATTTAGGTTGCTTCCATGACCTGGCTATTGCAAAGAGTGCTGCAATGAACATTGAGGTGCATGTGTTTGTTGAATTATGGTTTTCTCTGGGTATATGCCCAGTAGTGGGATTGCTGGATCATATGGTAATTCTATTTGTAGTTTTTTAAGGAACCTCCATACTGTTCTCCATAGTGGCTGTATTAATTTACATTCCCACCAACAGGGCAGAAGGGTTCCCTTTTCTTCACACCCTCTCCAGCATTTGTTGTTTGTAGATTTTCTGATGATGCCCATTGTAACCGGTGTGAGGTGATACCTCATTGTAGTTTTGATTTGCATTTCTCTAATAATTAGTGTTGTTGAGAAGCTTTTCATGTGCTTTTTGGTCATCTGTATGTCTTCTCTGGAGTAATGTCTATTTAGGTCTTCTGCCCATTTTTGGATTGGGTTGTTTGTTTTTAATATTGAGCTGCATGAGCTGTTTATATATTTTGGAGATTAATCCTTTGTCTGTTGATTCATTGGCAAATATTTTCTCCCATTCTGAGGGTTGTTTTTTCATCTTGTTTATACTCTCCTTTGCTGTGCAACAGCTTTTAAGTTTCATTAGGTCCCATTTGTTTATTTTTGTTTTTATTCCCATTACTCCAGGAGGTGGGTCAAAAAAGATCTTGCCATGATTTATGTCAAAGAGTGTTCTTCCTATGTTTGCCTCTAAGAGTTTTATACTGTTCTGTGTTACATTTAGGTCTTTAATTCACTTGGAGTTTATTTTTGTGTATGGTGTTATGGAGTGTTCTAATTTCATTTTTTACATGTACCTGTCCAGCTTTCCTAGCACCACTTATTGAAGAGACTGTCTTCTCTCCATTGTATATCCTTGCCTCCTTTGTCATAGATTAGTTGACCATAGGTGCGTGGGTTTATCTCTGGGCTTTCTATCCTCTTCCATTGATCTATATTTCTGTTTTTGTGCCAGTACCGTATTGTCTTGATTACTGTACCTTTGTAGTATAGTCCGAAGTCAGCGAGTCTGATTCCTCCAGCTCAATTTTTTTCCCTCAAGATTGCTTTGGCTATTCAGGGTCTTTTGTGTCTCCATACAAATTTTAATATTTTAAAATTTGTTTGTTCTTCTGTAAAATATGCCATTGGTAATAATAATAAGGATTGCATTGAATCTGTAGATTGCTTTGGGTAGTATAGTCACTTTTACAATATTGATTCTTTCAATCCAAGAACATGGTATATCTCTCCATCTGTTTGTGTCATCTTTGATTTCTTTCAACAGTGTCTTATAGTTTTCTGCATACAGGTCTTTTGTCTCCCTAGGTAGGTTTATTCCTAGGTATTTTATTCTTTTTGTTGCAATGGTAAATGGAAGTGTTTCCTTAATTTATCTTTCAGATTTTTCATCATTAGTGTATAGGAATGCAAGAGATTTCTGTGCATTAATTTTGTATCCTGCAACTTGACCAAACTCATTGATGAGATATAGTAGTTTTCTGGTGGCATCTTTAGGATTCTTCCTGTATAGTATCATGTCATCTGCAAACAGTGACAGCGTTAATTCTTCTTTTCCAATTTGGATTCCTTTTATTTCTTTTTCTTCTCTGATTGCCATGGCTAGGACTTCCAAAACTATGTTGAATAACAGTGGCAAGAGTGAACATCCTTGTCTTTTCCTGATCTTAGATGAAGTGCTTTCAGTTTTTCACCATTGAGAATGATGTCTGCTGTGGGTTTGTCATATATGGTCTTTATTATGTTGAGGTAGTTTCCCTCTATGCCCACTTTCTGGAGAGTTTTTGTCATAAATGGCTGTTGAATTTTGTCAAAAGCTTTTTATGCATCTATTGTGATGATCATATGGTTTTTATTCTTCAATTTGTTAATATGGTGTATCACATTGATTTATTTGCTTATATTGAAGAATGCTTGCATCCCTGGAATAAATCCCACTTGATCGTGGTGTATGATCCTTTTCAATGTGTTGTTGGATTCTGTTTGCTAGCATTTTGTTAAGGATTTTGCATCTATATTCATCAGTGATATTGGTCTGTAATTTTCTTTTTTTGTAGTGTATTTGTCTGGTTTTGGTATCAGAGTGATGGTGGCCTCATAGAATGAGTCTGAGAGTGTTCCTTCCTCTGCAATTTTTTGGAAGAGTTTGAGAAGGATGGGTGTTAGCTCTTCTCTAAATGTTTGACAGAATTCACCTGTGAAGCCATCTGGTCCTGGACTTTTGCTTGTTGGAAGATTTTTAATCACAGTTTCAGTTTCATTACTTGTGATTGGTCTGTTCATATTTTCTATTTCTCCTGGTTCAGTCTTGGAAGGTTATACCTTTCTAAGAATTTGTCTGTTTCTTCCAGGTTGTCCACTTTATTGACATAGAGTTGCTTGTAGTAGTCTCTTAGGATGCTTTGTATTTCTGCAGTGTCTGTTGTAACTTCTCCTTTTTCATTTCTAATTTTATTGATTTGAGTCCTCTCCCTCTTTTCCTTGATGAGTTCGGCTAATGGTTTATCAATTTTGTTTATCTTCTCAAAGAACCAGCTTTTAGTTTTATTGATCTTTGCTATTGTTTTCTTTGTTTCTATTTCATTTATTTCTGCTCTGATCTTTATGATTTCTTTCCTTCTGCTAACTTTGGGTTTTGTTTGTTCTTCTTTCTCTAGTTCCTTTTGGTGTAAGGCTAGATTGTTTATTTGAGATGTTTCTTATTTCTTGAGGTAGGCTTGTATTGCTATAAACTTCCCTCTTAGAACTGCTTTTGCTGCATCCCATAGGTTTTGGATCATCTTGTTTTCATTGTCATTTGCCTCTAGGTGTTTTTTGATTTCCTCTTTGATTTCTTCAGTAATCTCTTGGTTATTTAGTAATGTATTGTTTAGCCTCCATGTGTTTGTGTTTTTTACGGTTTTTTCCCTGTACTTCACTTCTAATCTCATAGCGTTGTGGTCAGAAAAGATGCTTGATATGATTTCAATTTTCTTAAATTTACTGAGGCTTGATTTGTGACCCAAGATGTGATCTATCCTGGAGAATGTTCCATGTGCACATGAGAAGAAAGTGTAATCTGCTGTTTTTGGATGGAATGTCCTATAAATATCACTTAAATCTATCTGGTTTATTGTGTTTCCTTATTTATTTTCTGTCTGGATGATCTGTCCATTGGTGTTAAGTGAGGTGTTAAAGTCCCCCACAATTATTTTGCTACTGTTGATTTGCTCTTTTATAGCTGTTATCATTTGCCTTATGTATTGAGGTGCTCCTATGTTGCGTGCATATATATTTATAATTGTTATATCTTCTTCTTGGATTGATCCCTTGATCATTATATAGTGTTCTTCCTTGTCTCTTGTAACATTCTATATTTTAAAGTCTATTTTAGGGCTCCCCTGGTGGCGCAGTGTTTGAGAGTGCGCCTGCTGATGCAGGGGACACGTGTTCGTGCCCTGGTCTGGGAAGATCCCACATGCTGCGGAGCAGCTAGGCCCGGGAGCCATGGCCGCTGAGCCTGCACGTCCGGAGCCTGTGCTCTGCAATGGGAGAGGGCACAATAGTGAGAGGCCCGCATACCGCAAATAAATAAATTAATTAAAAAATATAAGAATAAAAAATAAAGTCTATTTTATCTGATAGGAGTATTGCTACTTCAGCTTTCTTTTGATTTCCATTTGCATGGAATATCTTTTACTATCCCCTCACTTTCAGTCTATATGTGTCCCTAGGTCTGAAGTGGGTCTCTTGTAGACAGCATATATATGGGTCTTGTTTTTGTATCCATTAAGCGAGCCTATGTGTTTCTGTTGGAGCATTTAACCCTTTCATGTTTAAGGCAATTATCAATATGCACGTTCCTATTACCATTTTCTTAATTGTTTTGGGTTTGTTTTTGTAGGTCCTTTTCTTCTCTTGTGTTTCTCACTTAGAGAAGTTCCTTTAGCATTTGTTGTAGAGCTGGTTTGGTGGTGCTGAATTCTCTTAGCTTTTGATTTCTCCATCAAATCTGAATGAGATCCTTGCCGGGTAGAGTAATCTTGGTTGTAGGTTCTTCCCTTTCATCACTTAAATATATCGTGCCACTCTCTTCTGGATTGTAGAGTTTCTGCTGAGAAATCAGCTGTTAACCTTATGGGAGCTCCCTTGTGTGTCATTTGTTGTTTTTCCCTTGTTGCTTTCAACAATGTTTCTTTGCCTTTAATTTTTGTCAGTTTGATTACTATGTGTCTAAGTGTGTTTCTTCTTGGGTTTATCCTGCCTGGGACTCTCTGCACTTCCTGGACTTGGGTAGCTATTTCCTTTCCCATGTTCGGGAAATTTTCAACTATAATCTCTTCAAATATTTTCTCATGTTCTTTCTCTCTCTCTTCTCCTCTGGGACCCCTATAATGTGAATGTTGGTGCGTTTAATGTTGTCCCAAACGTCTCTTAGGCTGTCTTCTTTTCTTTTCATTCTTTTTTCTTTATTCGTCTGAGGCTGTGAATTCCACCATTCTGTCTTCCAGGTCACTTATCTGTTCTTCTGCCCCAGTTATTCTGCTGTTGATTCTTTCCAGTGTATTTTTCATTTCAGTTATTGTATTGTTCATCTCTGTTTGTTTGTTCTTTAAATCTTCTAGGTGTTTGTTCTTTAATTCTTCTAGGTCTTTGTTAAACATTTCTTGCATCTTCTTGATCTTTGTCTCCTTTCTTTTTCCGAGGTCCTGGATCATCTTCACTATCATTATTCTGAATTCTGTTTTTGGAAGGTTGCCTATCTCCACTTCATTTTGTTGTTTTTCTGGGGTTTTATCTTGTTCCTTCATCTGGTACATAGTCCTCTGCCTTTTCATTTTGTCTGTCTTTCTGTGAATGTGGTTTTCGTTCCACAGGCTGCAGGACTGTAGTTCTTCTTGTTTCTGCTGTCTGCCCTCTGATCGATGAGGCTATCTAAGATTCTTGTGCAAGCTTCCTGATGGGAGGGACTGGTGGTGGTAAACTTAAAAGCTTTTGCACAGCAAGGGAAACCACAAACAAAACAAAAAGACTGGGCTTCCCTGGTGGCGCAGTGGTTGAGAGTCCACCTGCTGATGCACAGGACATGGGTTTGTGCCCCAGTCCAGGAGGATCCCACATGCTGCAGAGCAGCTGGGCCCATGGGCCATGGCCACTGAGCCTGTGAGTCCAGAGCCTGTGCTCCACAACAGAAGAGGCCACAGCAGTGAGAGGCCCACGTACCGCAAAAACAAACAAACAAACAAAAAAAGAAAAAACGAAAAGACAACCTACGGAATGGAGAAAATATCTGCAAACGATGAAACCAACAAGGGATTTATTCCCAAAATATACAAACAGCTCATACAGGTCAATATAAAAAACAGCAACAACAACAACCTAATCAAAAAATGGGCAGAATGGGCTTCCCTGGTGGCGCAGAGGTTGAGAGTCTGCCTGCCGATGCACAGGACATGGGTTCGTGCCCCGGTCCAGGAGGATCCCACGTGCCGTGGAGCGGCTGGGCCCGTGAGCCATGTCCGTTGATCCTGCGCGTCCGGAGCCTGTGCTCCGCAGCGGGAGAGGCCACAACAGTGAGAGGCCCACATACCGCAAAAACCAAAAAAAAAAAAAATGGGCAGAAGATCTAAATAGACATTCATCCAAAGAAGACATACAGATGGTAAACAGGCAAATGGAAAATGTTCAACATTACTAAATATTACAGAAATTGCACATCAAAACCACAATGAGGTACCACTGCACATAGGTCAGAATGGTCAACATTAAAAGGTCTACAAATAATAAATGCTGGAGAGGCTGTGGAGAAAAGGAAACACTCCTACACTATTGATGGGAATGTAAATTGGTGTACCATTGTGAAGAAGAGTATGGAGGTTCCTTAAACAACTAAAAACAGAGTTACCATATGATCCAGCAATCCCAGTCCTGGGAATATATCCAGAAAAGACAAAAACTCTAATTCAAACAGATACATACACCCCAATGTTCATAGCAGCATGATTTACAATAGCCAAGACATGAAAGGAGCCTCGGTGTCCACTGACAGAAGAATGGATAAAGAAGATGTGGTATATATACAATGGAATATTACTCAATGATAAAAAAGAATGAAAGAATGCCATTTGTAGCGACATGGATGGCGATTACCATACTAAGTGAGGTAAGTCAGACAGAGAAATACAAATATCACGTGATATCACTTACATATGGAATCTAAAAAAATGATACAAATGAACTTATTTACAAAACAGAAATAGACTCACATCCATAGAAAATAAACTTATGGTTATCAAAGGAGAAAGGCAGGGGAGGGATAAATTGGGAATTTGGGATTAACGGATATACATTAATATATATAAAATAAACAATGAGGACCTACTGTATAGCACAGGGAACTATATTCAACATCTTGTAATAACCTATAATGGAAATTTTTCTGAAAAATAATCTGTCTCTCTTCGTATATATATATATATATATATATATATATATATATATACACACACACACATATATGAATCACTTTACTATACAGCTGAAATATTGTAAATGAACTATACTTCAAAAAGAAAAAAACAAAAACAGAAACAGACTCACAGATATAGAAAACAAACTAGTGGTTACCAGTGAGGAGAGGGAAGTAGGGAGGGACAAGATAGGGGTGTAGGATTAAGAGGTACAAACTATGTATAAAAATACATAAGCAACAAGGTTATGTGGTATAGCACAGGGAATTACAGCCATTATCTTGTAATAAGTTTTAATGAAGTATAATCTGTAAAAATACTGAATCACTATGCTGTACACCTGAAACGAATATATCATAAATCAACCAAACGTCAGTAAAAATTTAAAGAATGATGAATCTGGGGAGATATAGGTGCATGTGTGGTGCTGTCCATGGTTCTGATCCTGCCTGCTAAAGTGCCTTTTTTTCTCCTAATCTGGGACAATGTGATCATTGAGCAACCTCTTCCAAGAATTCTTTTAAAATATGAGGGAAAACGCAGTGGTGAGAAACAAAGAAAGGGAGAAAAAGGGGGAGAGGGAGAAAGAGAAAGGAAAAAAGCAAAGACAATTGCAAATGTAGAGACCACTGAAAGATAAATGGCCAAGTGAAAAAGAAGAATTTTTTTGTTTTATTTTTCAAACAATTGTAGTTACCAAGAAGGCATGACTAATCATAACTGAACAGTGAATAACAAAATTACTGAAGGAAAGTAGTATATTTATCAAGAGTACCAAGTGATGCTAAGATTTGATGGTGTTGATACCAGTAAATAAGTTCTTGGGGCTGGATGAGAACAGCAGGTAGGTAGAGATGATATGATTGAGTTGTGTTGTACCAAAGTTTTTACAGGTTTTCTTTACTTTTATTTTATATCTTCATAGCTTCTTTCCATCATGTCTCCAACAGCTCAATTATTTTTCTCTTTGAGAGGTTAAGAGGCAGTCCCCTCCCTGTCCCCCTTCTCCCATACCCATACCTCTCTGAGACCAGCACTGACAGCATACACCACATAGAGTTTACTCAGCCACTCAGCCACTGGAAGGTGACAAATAGCCAGTTGTTTCAGCAGGTAACAATTCTTCATAGCCTGTTTTCAAAACATTTGAACTCTATAATGTATGCTCACTCTGCTACAAGGAATTACAGAAAATTGATGCGCTCCTCAATATCATAAAGCAGAATTATTGTTCTTTGCTTGTTTACATGTCATCTGGGCTTCAGGGTGTATGAAGAAGCAGAAACTGCAAAATTGAGGGCAGTATTCAAGGGGCTTGGAGTATGAGATGGCTGAGAACTGCTCAGAGCCTGGCAAGGACTTCTCTGCAAAGTAATCATGGGCACCAGCACAGAGGGATCACAGCTAGAAATCAAGGCCAGCTGGAGTGTTCCACATAGGAGATAATTCTATTCAGTCCATTTTGGTGGCCGTTTTTATTCTCAGTATCATTTTTCAGTATTCCAGAATGTCAGAGATAGAAAGGGCTTAAATATACTCCATGTTTTCCAATGTTCTCCAATGTTCCATTTACAAGCTAACAACAATAAAACCTTGAAACCCCGAGAGGTTGGGTGACTTCTAAGGTCACAGAATTAGTGAGCTAATCAAGGCTGGAATCCAAGGCTCTGATCCCAATCCAGTGCCTTCTTCATAACACTATGGTCACTCGGGCTCTACCACTCACCGTCTATGAGTATGAGTAAGCTAATTACCTCCTCTGGGCCCCAGTTTTCTCATCTGTTGAATGGAGACATAATTAACCCCTCTCTCTCTCTGGGTTCATGTGAGGATAAAATGAGATCATTCATGTAAAAGGCATAGCACAGTGTCTGGTACATAGTAAATATTCAACAAATGAGAACTCTCATTATTACTAATGTTATTATTAATATTTCCACCTTACATGTGAAGAAACTAAATATTAGAGCCTCAAGAAGATTGACAAGAGAAAAAGATTTCAAAATAATTGATTTTGAACTCTAAACCCTAACTTGTTATGGACCCTTGAGATGATTACTCTCAGGGGTATGTTTCTTGGGACAAACATGTTTTGAAGCCAGCAAGATTGTACCTCGTATACCCCCAGTGCCCCCAAAGGCTGGGCTGATAGCTCTAATATCCAGAAAGAAAACTAAACTCAAACTGCCCTTCACTTTCAGTTTCCTCGTCCTCAAAACCCAGGATGGCAATGAAGCCATCAGCAGACTGAAATTCTATATCTGACCTGCCTGTAAATTTCATTGCTCAAAAATCCCAATTTTTGTTAATCCTCTAACCTGCTTAATGAAGCACAATAAATGTTTGAGGATTAATGAACATGTTAATAAGAAAAAGAGAGATGAATTTACCGAGGATGACTGGAAGATAAAAGAATGAACGCTGATAGAGGAAAAATATTAAAGGATGTGATTAACTATACATGAGAAAGATGCAGTTACCATTGTTGTTTTCAGAAAAAAAAAAAAAAAAAAAAAAAAA
>NW_006788200.1:5626065-5629356 GCF_000442215.2 Lipotes vexillifer
AAAAAAAAAAAAAAAAAACTCATCACATGCATCAGATTAAATTGCTCCTTTTTCCTGAAAATAAAATAGAGACTTGTCTCCTCTGTAATGGAATTCAACCCTCGGCTCTTATGAATCAGGACCAGATTGTAACATTCTTGTCCAATAAGTGTGGAATTATTTCCAGCCAATTCAGAAGCTGTTCACTTTCAGTTATTTAGATCATTAACGAAATTAAAATATAGGGAAGAAGACCCAGCTTTCACACAAATCAGGGGAGAGAGGGAAGAGAAAAGGGGTGAAAACCTGCAGGTGGGAATCAGTTAGACTAGCTCACAGCCTTTGCATACTCTAAGACTCATTCAAAGGACCAGATCCAACTCCAACTCATATTCCCACTCATCACTCATTCCCTAAGACCTCATATTCCTCTCGCAGAAAAAGTCACTTTAGGGCAGGCAAGAGACAACATAGACTAAGAAGGAAGGATGGTGCCTGCCACTTGCCAGAGATTTTGTATATTTTGAAGCTCTTTAGTGTACATGATTCTGTTCAAGCTTTGTACCAGCCCTACAGATGAAGAAGCTGCATTCCCAAGAAGTTCTGTGACTTATACCCAAGTTTGTGGGGATTTTTCCCTAATAATAATATAGGGGAAGGATTCAAATTCAAGCTTTGTGGTTCCAGTACTAAAGCTCTTCATTACACACACACACACACACACACACACACACACACACACACAAATTATATTGGAAATACCCCCAGGAAATTCCCTGTCACTTGAATTCAGTAAGAGAAATCTAGCAGAAAGAAATTAAATTTTCTGAGCACCTGCTGCAAACCAAGCACTATGCTGGGCCTGTTCTATGCACCACACTCGCACAATGGAGGCTCTGCAATGGAGATACTATTTTATGGGGAGATGGCCCCAGTTTACAAATGAGGAAACTGGGTCACAGTAAAGCAAAGTGACTTGCATGGGCTTCAGTTTCCTCATCTATGAAATTGTAGGATGGAATTTGAGGATCTATAAGGTCTTTTCCATCTCTAAGATCTGTGATTCCAAGACAAGTAAAGAAGCCACCTTACCCAGGCCGTGGAAGGAACACCTGGGTCTCATCTTCCACGCTCACTGGCTCTCTCCCTGGTGCGCGGGGGCCAACCCCCATTGCCTGAAGCCCTCCTAGGCCAGAGGGGGAGAGGGCTCCTCTGAGAAGCGAGAAGCCCCGTGGAAATTTCTTTTGTCCCTCTCCAGGTGAAAGATCTCCATGATGCTCAGCACTCAGCCCGGACCCACTAGCCCACGGATTCCCATGGAAATGCGGCTCCCAGCCAGGCAGCCCCATATGCTGAGTGGGAGGCCCACATACACACAACCGAAACAAACTTCCTGAGAGCCCCATGGAGACACCCACTTTCTGTGCGCCTCTCCACAGCCCACTTGTCTCGGTCCTCCACTCCTCACAGCAAGAGCCACAGCCCCAGAGACCAAGCCACACCGCAGAGGGCATTTATGGAAGTGTCTGGCCCAACCAAGGTTAACTTCCCTTTCCTGATATTAATAAGAGCAGCAGCTGCCGCCATCTGTGCTCTCTTACCTCGTGCCACCCATGGCCCCCAGTGCTTTGTCTTGCCCGCCCCAGTCAGTCCTTTCCATGACTCTGTGCTGCGGGCACTGCTTGTTATCGCTGTTTTACGGGTTTGAAAACTGAGGCTCAGAGGTTAACTGGTTAAAGTCACACCACTAGGAAGTAAAGGACTTGGGAGTTGCATCTAGGTTTTTCTGACCTGACAGCCTATACTCTTAGCGGCTGGCAGCGGGCCCGGTGCTCACCAAGCACCTGCTGGAAAGCGGGGGTGTCCATATGGTAGAAAGACAGGAGCCCTACAAGGGAAGAGTGCCTGGGCTTTGGGAGGAAACACACAGGGCTGCAAACAGGCTACAAGCAAAGCAGTGCTCAAAACATGAGGGAAACCGTGCACACAACCCTGGGGAGACGAGCAACGCCCTCGCCAAAGACTGGAGGTGAAGCGGGACATAGGGTGGGTGGGACCTGGTGTTTAGGGTTAGAGGAGCTTCTTTTTTCCTGAGTGTCCATTTACTGTACAGTCAAAATTTACAAATTTCAAAAAATACAAGGGAATCATCTCCAGAGAAGGTCTTAAGAGGGAAAAGGGGTGGGGTAAGCCAAGTGTAGAGAAAGGGAGGGTGGAGGTGGGATAAGCATTACAGGATAAGGGAACAGCATATGCAAAGCCCTGAAGTCTGACGCACTGAAGGAAGGCCAGTGTGGAAGACTGTGATGAGGTGAGTCAGAAGGCATAGGCCTGGAGAGCCCTGGAGGACCTGATCATACCAAGTTCTGAAGGCTATGCTCGGGGTGTTCTGTCACTTTGCAAGCACCATGGGAAGTTACTAAGCTGGCAAGAGACAAGAGCAGTTTCTCATTTTGGAAAAGTCATGCTGGCTGTTGTGCAGAGGGTGGATGGGGGCTTGGGGGAGCGGGAAGCCGGGAGATGAGTTATGAGGCTAATGCGTCCATCCAGGTGAAAGTGAAATGGTAGCAGATTATGGTGGTGAGACATGCAGTGAGTCCGGTGACATTTTTGGCAGGGACTGGGATGGGGGTAACAAATAAGACTGGAAAGAGCTGGAGCCACATACCTTCCCATCTCCACCTCGCAGAAGCTCCAGGCATGAGGAGGTGGGGGTCTCAGCCTCTCCGACACTACTCCCTCACATATGCAGAAAGCTAAGCATAGTCTGGGTACCTGCTCCCCGAGCTTTCACTCTCATGTGGGACCCTTTCCACTGAGAGCTAAGTGGCAGTCCCCAACCAGGGCTCCCTGGAGCAGGGGGAGGGTGTCACACTCCTGAGAGGAAAACAGATAAAAAGCAGATGAGAGGACAAGAAGTTGCCGATATGCCTCACAAAAGAGAGAAGCTTCAGATATCAAGAGGCAGGGAGACCCAATCCAAACCCAGCCCAGCTCCAAATAAATGTTTTCTAATTGAAGAAAAATCCTGATACGATTACAAATATATACCCAGTCATTTCTAAATGCCATCCTTTATATCATCTCAACTTTTCTAGGGAGGATCAATAGACACATTTGCCCTTATCAAACTCTTGATTCCAGAAAGAGGAACAGAGATGATGACTCCATCCAGGGAGGCTCCATGCCTGGCAGAGACCACGGTGAGGTCCCAGGTCACTCCCCACTTTCAGACCAGCCAGAGCCCTACACAGCCGTCCCCACTAACAGTTCACAGAACAGCTCCCTTTTCTTTTTTTTTTGGGGGGGGGG
>NW_006788200.1:5629660-5677055 GCF_000442215.2 Lipotes vexillifer
CCTCTTAAATGTGCCAAAAAAGGCCCCCTTTTTTTTTTTTTTGGGGGGGGGGGGGAGGGAATGGGTGTTGCCTTATTGGATTGTTTTTATTTATTTAATTATTTATTTATTTAATTTTTTTAACATCTTTATTGCAGTATAATTGCTTTACAATATTGTGTTGGTTTCTACTGTATAACAAAGTGAATCAGCTATACGTATACATATATCCCCATATCTCCTCCCTCTTGCATCTCCTTCCCACCTTCCCTATCCCACCCCTCCAGGTGGACACAAAGCACCGAGCGAACAGCTCCCTTTTCAATATCACCCCACACCCACCCCAGGGCTGGTGGTTCCATCATAACCCTACTAATGAGAATAATAGCTACAATTTATGGAGCATCTATTGGGAGCCAGACCCACATTTCAGATTGTGTTATCGCAGTTATACAGACAAAGGACCTGAGGCTCAGAAAGGTTAAGCACCTAGTAAGTGATGTAACTAGGACTCAAACCCCAGGTCTGTCTGACTTCTGAGGCCCCCTTAACCGCTTTGCTATATCTCCCACTGGGCACCCTGGGCCACCCCTCCAGGTACTTTTGCATAAATCACCTGGGGCCCGAGAGTGCAGAAAGGGCTGGCAGTGTCCTCTTCTGTGATGAGAATGAGAATGATGGTCCTCACTCTGTCCTCTGCCAGACAGCCAGCCCCCTGTTGCCTGCTGGGCTGAAACAAGGAGAGACAACCTCAGAGCTGAAAGCCAAGGGCCTGGGCGCTGGGTAGTCAGAGGCCATTGGATTGCAGCTCCCAGAAAGGATGGTCCTGGAACCCCAAATCCAGGGTGGAGGCCGATGGCTCTCCCTGCCCCCTCTCCACTTGTCTCCAGGACAGACACTATTATCCCCCCAGGGCCTTTGGCAGGGAGGTCTAACCGGACATTGTCCTACTGCCCTCAGATTCCTCCCAGGTACAGAGAGGCAGTGGAGTGTGGTGGTTAAGAGCAGGGCCCTAGAGTCAGACCACTGGGATTCTAATCTTGGGAACCTTGAGTAAATGACTTTCCCTTTTTGAGGTCACAGTTTCCCCATCTGCAAAATGGGAATGACAGTAATAGCCCTCACTGGGTGGGGGTTGCTGTGAGTGCTGGGTGGGACAATGCAGGTGAAGCCTGGCACATGGCAGGCTGTGTTAGCCGTCATCCCACCTTCCATCCCCGGAAAGGGCTCATTGCATCTGGCGAGAATGGCACTGATCATGTTAGCTCTGCCAAGAAGCCCTTCTGGCTGTGGGTGTACACACATCCGTGTACGGGAGAGCAGGGAGAAGCACCAGCCCTCCACCTGGCCAGCACGACCAGGAGCCCATTGGAGCCTCACCAGAGCCCTCTGAAATCACCCTTTCTACGCAACTGATGTGGAAATGGAGGCTCAGAGAGGCAAAGCGATTTACCCAGAGCTACACAGCCAGGGAGCGGTGCTCCAGGAAGAAGTGAACCCTGATCCAGCGCATGGTCCATCATTTCACATCATCCTTTGTTCTTCCTGTGTAAAGCATGCCAATGAGTATCTTACCATTCGTTTATGGGGAACACAGTCTGGGCCAGACACTGTGCTATGCTCTGCCCTCAAAGATGAACAACCGGTGTAAACGGATGACTGCAATTTATGGCGTGGGTGTCTGCACAAGGTCCCTTAGAGACACATAGGAGGTGGCAATCAACCCTGCTGGGGAGAGGAGATAGAAAGCAAAGGCTGCCATGAGGAGAGACACCACAGCCAGGAAGACAAGCAAGGTTGGGGAGGACAATCCAGACCCAGGCATTAGAGACCTACTTCAAAGGTCTGGGCCTAGTGCGGTCACCTACACCTTGTGTTCCTGTCTCCCTGTGTCTGTGTGCTGCCCTGGTCCACTCTCCTAGAACTCCTCCTGGTTAACCCCCAGAAGCTGCTCCTTAGATCACCTAATACTCTCCCAACCAGTAGGCACGATATCCCACAAAGTGCTCCCGCCCTCCAGGAGGCCACTGTGATCCAGCCATTGCTCAGCTCTCGACAGTGGCAGGAGAAGCCACCAAGGTTCAGACAGCCTTGGTCTCAGGTCCACTCGAAACCCTCGCCTTGCTCCTCCCTCTAGGGCTGCTTCTGGGCCAGGAGCTGGGGATCACAGTGCCACCTGAGCTGGCGTGGCCAGGTTGAGTCACAGCTTTCATTCCTGAGGGGTCTTCTCCCACTCCCAGCTCCAGGATCCTCCCCAGGCCTCACTGAGCCAGTTCATCTAGCTGCTTTATTATTAGCAACAACTACTACTAATTTTTAATGCTTACTACATTCCAGGCCAAGAAAAACAATTTTTTTAAGTTAAAATGAATATTCTGTCCAGGATCTGCAATTCATGGTTAACACATGCTACCCAAGAAAGACAGTTGAGTCTATCTCCTTCAGAACCTTCCTTGAGAGGAAATTTCAACTTTTTATAGGTTAATCATATTTTCCTTTGGAGTGATAACCTACCTAAACGGTTCTATTCCAGAAAGTATGGATATTTCAAGATTATTTCAGGGACCAAATGCCTCTGTGGTAACAAGATCCTTTCTCCCCCCTCCAAATGTGGGCCTGCGAGAATAAAATGATAGACAGGCCTGCTATTCTCCAGCAATCTGTAAAGACTGCAGCAATATACCTCAAAGTATCCCCAGAGATAAAAGAGTAAGATTAAATAATTTGAAGATAATTTCTTCCATGAAAAGAATAATGTTGCCATCAAAATGAAAATGCTTGTAATAAAACCAAATTATGCTGAGACCTCGGGAGTACTCTGCCACTCTCCCACCATTTCAAGAGGGCACTTCTGCAAAAACGGTGCTGGAATTGTCAGCACAGGGCTTACACAGGAGGTGGAGGCTGGGGGGTTGCAGATGCCCACCCTACCCAGTCCCGCAGGATAACATGGGGACCAGGTCCAATATCAAGTGCTAAGTGAGTAAGCACACAACAGGAGAAGAGAGAAAGCCTGGCCAACACCAAGGAGTCAAAACCAAGCTGTGTCAGACCTCGAGGAAATCAGAACCAGCCACTCTTTTGTCCTCTCCAGTTGGGTCCGGCCCGGTGGGTTGAAGCTTTTCCATTTGGTGTGGGGTCTATAAATGGAGTGGGCCCAGAGGCAAACCTGTGTATGATTGGAACCCAGTGGGCTGAGAGCGGAGAAAGGCAGCAGATGGGACTTGCAGGGGTGCCTGTAGAATCGAATTCTGCTGGAACCAGGGATTCGAGCAAATCACGTGCAAGTCTCCTCCAAAGGCTAGAGTGGGAGAAACTGGGCAGAGAATGTATTTAAGCGTATACATAAGGACAATTCCATTTCTGTCTTAGCGCAGTACACCAAAAAGGCTGGCGATATCTTTCCTTCTAATTAAGGGTGTGTTTGAGACAGTTTGACTTAAAACACAGGGACATACACTCGTCACTTTAAAAGCACCGAGGGGTAATTCCTCCTCCTCCAAAGCATCTGTTGGCACCCACAGGCCAGGCCCTCAGTGAAATAGTTACATTCATATTAAGACAATAGAGGCAGAGAAAACAATAGGAGTGTTCAGTGTGGGTCTTCAACTGAAAGTCTCAAACACAGACTGCCTGGCCCTCAGGATATGGTTTGTGATGGGGCAGTTTCTTACCGGGCAGTGAGCAGTACCAGGGATTTACGTATTTCATGGTCTTTAATGACTCACCTGAGCCTCAAAGGGGAGGCCAACTAGTCTTCACAACTAGCCAAGCAGAGAGCGGAGAGGAAAGATACAGAGCATGGCCTGAAGCTTCAGTATGGCCTGGTACCAACAGGACCTGCCTCCAAGGAAAGGCTCTCTCCTCCTGCGGCCTCTGCCTGCCTTCCTACCCTAAATGCACCTCTCCAGGGTGGCAGGCTTCCATGTGTACCTGTCCTTCTCTCTCTTCTGAATGCAACTGCCTAGAGCAGGGCTGAATCACCCTGATGTGCCCAGAGTCCTGCGCAGGGCTTAGCACACAATGGGTGCTCCACTGAGGGCTTGGGACTGGATAAACAATGACCAAGTCACTAGGTCTAAGGCCCGAAGCCTGTGAAGTTAACTGAAAGAGGCACTTTGCTATTCCTACCCCCTCCATTCCCATTCCTCCCCTACCCCACTGAGTTTCCTCCCACCTCTCTCAAATTCTGCTCCCCCAGAAGGACCTGAAGCCATCACTTACCTAGCTCTTAGCTCTTTTCTCTGCCCTGGGACTCCTGCATTTTAAGCTGTGTCCCTGGGATGAAAGGCGTTGTCCCTATTTGAACAATGTCAAGCTTAACAGAGAAGGGAACGAGGGAGGCTGGAAGGAGGGAAGGAGAGAGGAAAGGAGGAAGAGAGAAAGGAGGAGAGAAGGAGATTGAAAAGTGTTTGACTTAGTTCAAGCAAAAGAAGCTGGAAAGCAAGAGGAAAGGCAGAGGGGGTCTATATGCCACCAAACCCAGAGGACCACGCCCCCTAAAAGAGAGTCCAGGGAAAGTATTAGTTAAGGTCTTGATGCCAGACAGACCTGGATTTGAATCCTAACTCTGCCCTTTCCTAGCTGTGTAATTTTGGACAAATTACTTGACGATCCTGAACCATCTCATCATCAGTAGAAGGGGGATGCTAACACTAGGCTCTCAGGACTGCTGGAATAAATGAGCTGATGTAGATAAGTCATTCAGGGGAGTGCCTGGCACACAAAAGAAATTCAAGGGCCAGTAGCTGTTAAACAATTTGTATTTCTAAATCAAAGAGGGGCCTCTGGTGTGCAAGGAAGGTATTTTCTTAAATTATAGGACAGAACTGGCTTTTAAAATCTTTGAGATTCTCTTCACACAAAAGGAAAGAGCTTCTAGGATCTCTCAAAGATATAATAAGGAATAAGGCTGGAAAACAGTTTTTAGGAAAAAAAGTGCTTTGGGGAGGTCACAGACAACCTGGTGCTAAGTCTCCGCATAACACTGTTTATGGTAACTTTAAAAAATTCTCCCACTGTAAGAAACATTGCAAATTTTACACTATTTCAGGGGGTGGGGGGAAGGGGGGGAAGAGTCATGTCTTGTTTCACTTTTTTATATAGCCAATTTCATCCACTTTTGACAACTGTAGCATATCTCTAAGACATGATTCTCTTCCCCTACTCCCATACATGGAATATCAAAATGATATATTAGGGTTACCCCAGGCAAAAGAACACAAGGACAAGTACTCAAAACTGAGATGACAAATCAGGTTCATCACCGGTGCCAACTCTCATTGATTAGCAAGAGGCTGCCTGGTGCCTTGTCTTGCATGGGTCAGTGAGAAGGTGTCATAATTGATTAGTGATGTCTGCCTTGGATGCAGAATAGGGTACCTAGGACTCTAGTGATACATTTTTGACATCACTAGAGTCTGTGCTAATTCTCCAGCTACTTAGGAAGATGAATAATAATGACAAGATTCTGCTCAACAGTTTCTAAAGCAGGCAGGGGAGTGCCCCAAGGAGAGGCACTACTCAGGAGGAGGAGGGACCAATGCTTAGTGCTTGGTGAAAATGTACCACCTTTCAGAAGGAAGTGGAAGAACCAAACTTAGTCAATTGGGTCGTGATGAGAGGCATCTGTGATGGTTAATTTTATGTTAACTTGGCCAGATTAAGGGATGCCCAGATAGCTGGTAAAATATTATTTCTGGGTGAATCTGTGAGGGTGTCTCTGGAAGAGATTAGCAGTTGAATTGGTAGACTTGGTAAAGAAGATCGCCCTCACCAATGTGGTTGGGTGTCATCCAATCCACTGAGGGCCTGAATAGAAAAGGTGAGGGAAGGGAAATTTGCTCTCTGCTTGAGGTGAGGCATCCATCTTCTCTTGCCCTTGCACTTTGGTGCTCCTGGTTCTCGGACATTAGGACTCAGACTGGGACTTAACACCATTGCCCACCCCCCCACCCACCCACCCCCACCCCAGTTTTCATGCCTTCAGACTGCGACTGAATTACACCAGCAGTTTTTCTGCTTCTCCACCTTGCGGATGGCAAATGGTGGGACTTCTCAGCCTCCCCTATCAACAGAAGCCAATTTCTATGATAAATTTCCACATATATATGTTGGCTTTATATGGCTGTTTCTCTGGAGAATCCTAATACAACATCTTAACAAATAGCTGTTTGATCACATTAGTCAACAGAAAATTTGGGGGGGAAAAGAGAGCAAATGAAGCAACGGGTTGTGCCCAAGAGCATAAAGAACTCTTAGCTGATGAATTTCCCGAATGTTTCCAAAATTGTGGAAAAATTAAAAGCAAATGGGGATGAAGAAAAATGAAGATAGACTCCTGTCAGCCTCCTCCAAAACTGATGAGGACTTTGGTTTAGTTTCTACATATTTGGGGAGTTTTCCCCCTGGATATACTATAGTTATTGATTTCCAACTTAATTCCACTGTGATCAGAGAATGTACTCTGTATGATTTCAGTACTTATTTTTTGATTTTTTTTTTTTTATACAGCAGGTTCTTATTAGTCATCAATTTTATACACATCAGTGTATACATGTCAATCCCAATCGCCCAATTCATCACACCACCAGCCCCACTCCCCCGCCGCTTTCTCCCCTTGGTGTCCATACATTTGCTCTCTACATCTGTGTCTCAATTTCTGCCCTGCAAACCAGTTCATCTGTACGATTTTTCTAGGTTCCACATATATGAGTTAATATACGGTATTTGTTTTTCTCTTTCTGACTGACTTCACTCTGTATGACAGTCTCTAGATCCATCCACATCTCCACAAATGACCCAATTTCGTTCCTTTTTATGGCTGAGTAATATTCCATTGTATATATGTACCACATCTTCTTTATCCATTCATCTGTCGATGGGCATTTAGGTTGCTTCCCTGACCTGGCTATTGTAAATAGTGCTGCAATGAACATTGTGGTACATGTGTCGTTTTAAATTATGGTTTTCTCTGCGTATATGCCCAGTAGTGGGATTGCTGGATCATATGGTAATTCTATTTTTAGTTTTTTAAAGAACCTCCATACTGTTCTCCATAGTGGCTGTATCAGTTTACATTCCCACCAACAGTGCAAGAGGGTTCCCTTTTCTTCACACCCTCTCCAGCATTTGTTGCTTGTAGATTTTCTGATGACTCCCATTCTAACTGGTGTGAGGTGATAACTCATTGTAGTTTTGATTTGCATTTATCTAATAATTAGTGATGTTGAGAAGCTTTTCATGTGCTTCTTAGCCATCTGTATGTCTTCTCTGGAGAAATGTCTATTTAGGTCTTCTGCCCATTTTGTATTCGGTTGTTTCTTTAATATTGAGCTGCATGAGCTGTTTATATATTTTGGAGATTAATCCTTTGTCCGTTGATTCGTTTGCAAATATTTTCTCCCATTCTGAGGGTTGTCTTTTCGTCTTGTTTATGGTTTCCTCTGCTGTGCAAAAGATTTTAAGTTTCATTAGGTCCCATTTGTTTATTTTTGTTTTTATTTCCATTACTCTAGGAGGTGGATCAAAAAAGATCATGCTGTGATTTATGCCAAAGAGTGTTCTTCCTATGTTTTCCTCTAAGAGTTTTATAGTGTCTGGTCTTACATTTAGGTCTCGAATCCATTTTGAGTTTATTTTTGTCTATGGTGTTAGGGAGTATTCTAATTTCATTCTTTTACATATAGCTTTTGAGTTTTCCCAGCACCACTTATTGAAGAGACTATCTTTTCCCCATGTATATCCTTGTCTCCTTTGTCATAGATTAGTTGACCATAGGTGCGTGGGTTTATCTCAGGGCTTTCTATCTTGTTCCACTGACCTATGTTTCTGTTTTTGTGCCAGTACCATATTGTCTTGATTACTGTAGCTTTGTAGTACAGTCTGAAGTCAGGGAGTCTGATTCCTCCTGCTCCGTTTTTTTCCCTCAAGACTGCTTTGGCTATTTGGGGTCTTTTTTGTCTCCATACAAATTTTAATTTGAGTCCTCACCCTCTTTTTCTCCATGAGTCTGGATAATGGTTTATCAATTTTATCTTCTCAAAGAAACAGCTTTTAGTTTTATTGATCTTTGCTACTGTTTTCTTTGCTTCTATTTCATTTATTTCCGCTCTGATCTTTATGATTTCTTTCCTTCTGCTAACTTTGGGTTTTGTTTGTTCTTCTTTCTCTAGTTCCTTTAGGTGTAACATTAGATTCTTTATTTGAGATTTTTATTGTTTCTTGAGGTAGGCTTGTATAGCTATAAACTTCCCTCTTAGAACTGCTTTTGCTGCATCCCATAGGTTTTGGATTGTCGTGTTTTCATTGTCATTTGTCTCTAGGTATTTTTTTATTTCCTCTTTGATTTCTTCAGTAATCTCTTGGTTGTTTAGTAACGTATTGTTTAGCCTCCATGTGTTTGTGGTTTTTACGTTTTTTCCCCTGTAATTCATTTCTAATCTCATAGCGTTGTGGTCAGAAAAGATGCTTGATGTGATTTCAATTTTCTTAAATTTACTGAGGCTTGATTTGTGACCCAAGATGTGATCTATCCTGGAGAATGTTCCGTGCGCACTTGAGAAGAAAGTGTAGTCTGCTGCTTGGGGATGGAATGTCCTATAAATATCAATTAAATCTATCTGGTCTATTGTGTCATTTAAAGCTTCTGTTTCCTTATTTATTTTCATTTTGGATGATCTGTCCATTGGTGTTAAGTGAGATGTTAAAGTCCCCCACTAACACTAAGATTTCCCCTTTTACAGCTGTTAGCATTTGCCTTATGCATTGAGGTGCTCCTATGTTGGGTGCATATATATTTATAATTGTTATATCTTCTTGGATTGATCCCTTGATCATTACGTAGTGTCCTTCCTGTCTCTTGTAACATTCTTTTTTTAAAGTCTATTTTATCTGATATGAGTATTGCTACTCCAGCTTTCTTTCAATTTCCATTTGCATGGAATATCTTTTTCCATCCCCTTTCAGTCTGAATGTGTCCCTAGGTCTGAAGTGGGTCTCCTGTAGGCAGCATATATATGGGTGTTGTTTTTGTATCCATTCAGCAAGCCTGTGTCTTTTGGTTGGAGCATTTAATCCATTCACGTTTAAGGTAATTATTGATATGCGTGTTCCTATGACCATTTTCTTAATTGTTTTGGGTTTGTTTTTGTAGGTCTTTTTCTTCTCTTGTATTTCCCACTTAGAGAAGTTCCTTTAGCATTTGTTGTAGAGCTGGTTTGGTGGTGCTGAATTCTCTTAGCTTTTGCTTGTCTGTAAAGCTTTTGATTTCTCCATCGAATCTGAATGAGATCCTTGCCGGGTAATCTTGGTTGTAGGTTCTTCCCTTTCATCACTTTAAGTATATCATGCCACTCCCTCTGGCTTGTAGAGTTTCTGCTGAGAAATCAGCTGTTAACCTTATGGGAGTTCCCTTGTATGTTGTCATTTTTCCCTTGCTGCTTTCAATAATTTTTCTTTGTCTTTAATTTTTGCCAATTTGATTACTATGCATCTCAGCATGTTTCTGCTTGGGTTTATCCTGTATGGGACTCTCTGTGTTTCCTGGACTTAGGTGGCTATTTCCTTTCCTGTGTTAGGGAAGTTTTTGACTATAATCTCTTCAAATATTTTCTCGGGTCCTTTCTCTCTCTCTTCTCCTTCTGGGACCCCTATAATGCGAATGTTGTCGCATTTAATGCTGTCCCAGAGGTCTCTTAGTCTATCTTCATTTCTTTTCATTCTTTTTTCTTTATTCTGTTCAGCAGCTGTGAATTCCACCATTCTGTCTTCCAGGTCACTCATCATTCTTCTGCTTCAGTTATTCTGCCATTGATTCCTTCTAGTGTATTTCTCATTCCAGTTATTGTATTGTTCATCTCTGTTTGTTCTTTAATTCTTCTAGGTCTTTGTTAAACATTTCTTGCATCTTCTTGATCTTTGCCTCCATTCTTTTTCCAAGGTCCTAGATCATCTTCACTATCACTATTCTGAATTCTTTTCCTGGAAGGTTGCCTATCTCCACTTCATTTAGTTGTTTTCCTGGTGTTTTATCTTGTTCCTTCATCCGCTACATAGCCCTCTGCCTTTTCATCTTGTCTGTCTGTCCTTGAATGTGGTTTTTGTTCCACAGGCTGCAGGACTGTAGTCTGATTTCAGTACTTTAAATGTATTGAGACTTGTTTTATGGCCTGCATGTGGTTGGCCTTGGTGTACAGATATGCTGTGGTAAATAGCAAAAGCCATTTACCCAGCAATGGCCCAGGAAAAGGTGGAGTCTATTTTTTCCATTCTCTGAGTCAGGGTTGGCCATGGGA
The DNA here is from genome assembly GCF_000442215.2 of Lipotes vexillifer. Lineage (NCBI taxonomy): Eukaryota > Metazoa > Chordata > Mammalia > Artiodactyla > Lipotidae > Lipotes > Lipotes vexillifer. Next base: position 5,639,935 of record NW_006788200.1, read on the forward strand.
CATCAGCAAATGTGAGAGAAGCATTTGCCACTTGGGGCTTGGACCTCTTGCTGTGCCTGAAGAGATCACCATGTGAACAAGCCTGAAGTAGCCCCATCCCAACAACCTGCCAACCACCAGATATTTGAGTGCGGCCATCCTAGATCCTAGAGCCACTGGCTGACCTGTCACTGACCCCAGGCACAGGAGCAATCCCAGCAGAGACCAGCCAGTCTGCATCAGACCAGAAGAACCAATCCATAGAATAGTGAGACCAATCCATAGAATAGTGAGAAATTATAAATAGCAGTTATTCTAAGCCACTTAGTTTTGAAGTGTTTGTTATGCAGCAGAAACTGACACAAGTGTATATATGCATGCTACATAACACACAGTACACACATACATATATACATACATACAAGCACACATGCCCCAATTATCCCTTTTCTCTCCTTTTTTCTACTTTATAAAGGCGCTGGTATAGATTGTGGTCGTTAAGTGGATATTTAGGCTTCATATTATATGCTATCAAGGCAGAACTGTCACTGAACTAGAAAAGGAATAATATCACTTAGAGAGGCAGTGACTGATGAAATTTGCTTTCCCTTTGGGGAAACAGGGTAAGGACATTGCAATTTTTGCAGAGGATAGTTGCGTTAGGTTAGAAAAGAGCAAGTTGTTTTTGCTGTGGTTGTTTAGACAGGTAGGAAGAAGGGTATGTATGGATATTGAGTAGCAGATGGAAGGAATGTGGCAGATCATGAGGACTGATAGCTCAAAAGGCCTTCTTGTCCCCTCCTACATGGCAGAGGCTGGAAAGCAAAAAAATGACATTTCCCACACAGGGGACTATATTCAATATCATGTGATAAACCATAATGGAAAAGAATATAAAAAAGAATGTGTGTATGCGTGTGTGTGTGTGTGTGTGTGTGTGTGTGTGTGTGTGTAACTGAGTCACTTTGCTGTACAGCAGAAATTAACACAAAATTGTAAATCAACTCTACTTCAATAAAGAATTTTAAAAGTAAACTACATTTCCCAGACTCATTTTACAACTAATGTTTCTAGATATGATTTAGGTTCTGCTAATGAGATGCACTAAAGCAAAACAGGGATTGGGACGTAAGGGAATGGGGAGAGAGGTGGGCACCCATGTTCCTGGTGTGGATGTGGCCGAGGTGGGAGGCATCCAGCCAGGAGCTGCGACAGCCGTCTCTGATTCTGCAGTTCCCCACCTGGGGCAGAGGCAGCTGGGCTCTGGCAGCCTAGCTGTGCAGCACAGCTCTGAGAGCCACAGCAGCCTTGAGCCTCTTTCTTTACCTCTCCCAACAATTTCATAAGCCATTAAATATCCTGCTACATGTCGCTCTCTCTACAACTGAACCCTGACTAGACAAGGACCAATTCTCCACTGGCACGAGAATCCAACCCCTCACATTCTTAGATGCCATTCTGGATAAACCAAAAGGGGACCAGACAAATATAAGAGGCTAAAGAACTACCTAAAAAGGGATTGTTACAAATTTTGAGTAAGACTAAATTTACCAGATTGGACTAAAAATTGAAGGGTTTTTCCCTCCCGCTAGCCAGAAAGTGGGTGACTTGAGGGGAAAATCAGAGCACCATTAGAGAAACCAAGACTGCATTTTCTCTGTTCATATGACTGTCTTTCCATTATACCCATCATATACGTATTATCTCATTTAGTCCTTCCAATAACCCTCTGAGTTCAGGACTATTATTGCTCCCACCTCAAAGATGAAGTAACAAACTCAGAGAGATAGTTCCCAAGGTCACGCAGCCTATAAGCAGTACGGCCAGGAATATAACCTAGACAGCATATCCCTGGAGCCTCACTCTTCACTGCTATGCTCTTCTGGCCCCAGTTTCCCCTCCCTGCCTGCTTGGCCTCCACTCAGGTCCCCAGTGCCCTCTGCTTCCCTCCCCTGTCAAAATGTACTTAGGCATCCACACTCAGAAAGGAACAACTGTTGAGCTGTTAACTTTGACAAGCAGGGGCGTTATCACTTTAACAGCATCAAGATCCTCTGAGCTTGAAGGATAAAACTTCAGAGTAAAGTAAGCAGAGTGAGATGTGTGTGGGTTCTGGAAAACCACCCCACAGTCACCTAGTCTCTCCAAGCACTCATACTGTCTCCCAGCTAATCTCTCCATGCCTGCACACCTCCTCCCAATCTCCCCCGTAGGGAGAAAATTCTACCAAAGGCAACCAAGCTGCACCTACTGATACCCACACACCACTAGCCAGGATGTATCCAAGGGGCAGTAGCCTGGGGCCTCAGCAGCAGCAGGCCTGACAGCGGGCGTATGTGGCGTACATGTCAAGGATAATGTCCTTGATCCTCCGTCAGCCTCCAGGAAGCAGCTTCCTGGGGAAGCCTAGGGGAAAACAGCAGTCAAATTGCATCTTCGTCAGCCCTGACTTCAATTTATTGAAATCCATAACTCTCCCCATGTCTTCAAGGGAATGTGTTTAGGTGTGGGAGCATCTGATAGGAAACTGAAATACTGATGAAGATAAGCCTATAATTTTTGATAAATAACATGCCTTCTGATACTAGATTTTAGTACTTTGATTTTGTCAAAGTATGAGCAAAAATTTGCACCCAAGAAAAAGGATTAACAATGAGGAAATTCTGTTCATGCCATTCCTTTTTTCCTGTAACTTGGAGAAAACTGCTCTCCCTGAACATCAGCCATGGCATGGCATCTTTAAGTAGTTGGAAAGGGAACTGCTTACTTCAGTTTGACAAACATTTTTTAGCACCTTATTTATGCCCTGTACTGGGTGCTAAGGACACATTCAGACCTGGTCCCTGCCTTCAAACCAATTAATTTTTCAGGAGAAACAAAGCTGTGAATGAGTGAGTGCAAAATAGCATGGAATCATAGCAAAGAACATGGTCTTCAGACTCAGATAGATGTGACGTCACAATCCTGTGCAAATTTCCACTAGTTATGGAGACCCTGTGCAAGTGGTTTAACCTCTTTGAGTTTCAGTTCACTCAACTGAAAAGGGGAGAAAATGATGCCCGCCTCTCATGGTTGTCATGAAGGTCACCCACGAAAGCAAAACTCTGTGCCACTTCCACCCTTAAAGCCTCCTACGGTGGACGCACTGGTGCATAACCCAGCTCCCTGGAGGCACACATTCCCCCAGCCTCCTATAGTGTCGTGTGCTAATGGCTCACAGCCGAGCCCCTCACCAGAAATCGCTGTCTGCCCAGGAGAGCTGTCTCACCCAAGGTTATATGACCTGCAGGGGTGGGAGGTGAGAGTATACATATAAAATGACCTTTTTCAATGAGTTATAATTCACACTCTCTAAAAACTTGACCTTTTAAAGTTTAGTTCAGTAGCATTTAATATATTCACAAAATTGTATAACCATCATCACTATCTAACTCCAGAACGTTCCATCTCCTCAAAAATACTCCAGATAACTTCATGCCCATTAGCAGTCACTCCCTGTTCCCCTCTCCCCCTGCCTCGTGCAACCACCAATCTAGTTTTTGTCTCTATGGAATTGTCTATTTTGGACATTTCATACAAATGACACCGTACAATATATGGTCTTTTATGTCTGGCTTCTTTCACTTAGCATAATGTTTTCAAGGTTCACGCATGTTGTAGCATGTATCACTGCTTCATTCCTTTCTATGTTTATCCATCCATCAGCTAATGGACATTTAGCTTTCCACTTTTTGACTATTAGGAATAAAGCTGCTATGAACACTTGTGTACAAGTTTTTGTGTAGACATATGTTTTCAGTTCTCTTGGATGTATGCCAGGTAGTGGAATTGCTGGGTCATATGTTTAACTTTCTGAGGAACTGCCAGACTGTTTTGCAAAGAGGCTACACCATTTTACATTCCCACCAGCAATGTATGAGTATTCCAATTTCTCCACATCCTGGCCAATACTTGTTATTGTCTTTTTTATAATAGTCATGCTAGTGGGTATGAAGTGGTGTCTCACTGTGGGTTTTTGTTTTTGTTTTTGTTTTTGCGGTACACGGGCCTCTCCCTGTTGTGGCCTCTCCCATTGCAGAGCATAGGCTCCGGACGCGCCATGGCTCACGGGCCCAGCCGCTCCGCGGCATGTGGGATCTCCTGGGACCGGGGCACGAACCAGTGTCCCCTGCATCGGCAGGCAGACTCTCAACCACTGTGCCACCAGGGAAGCCCCTCACTGTGGTTTTGATTTGCATTTTCCTGATGGCTAATGATGTTGAACACCCTTTCATGTGCTTATCGGCCATTTGTATATCTTTTTGAAGAACTGTCTATTCAAATTCTTTGCCCATTTTTTAATTGGGTTATCTTTCCATTGTTGAGTTATAAGAATTCTTTATATATTCTGGATGCTAAATCCTTATCTGATATATAATTTGCAAATATGTTCTCCCATTCTGTGGGTTGTCTCTTCACTTTCTTGACAGTATCATTTGAAGGATAAAAGTTTTAAATTTTGATGAAATCCAATTTGCCTTCTTTTTTGTGTCAATGACTTATTTTTGCAAAGATTCAAAAAGGAGTCCCCTTGTGTCAACTCAGGACAGTACTGAAAGGCTATCCCAGCTCCAGAGTTCCCCAGGTGATGGACTGAGGCCTCTGCTGCAACTGCATTATAGTTCAACTCTCCCTCTGCCTCTTCCTGCTTCTCTCTCTCCTTCACGGAGGTTATAGTTAAGAGCACTCGCCAAAAACATTCTGCATGAATATCTCAGCAACTAGGAGTATGTTTTGGGGATAATACTTCCAATGTTTTCCCACTGACCTCAAGAAAGAGAATTACCTCCTCCCCATGGTTTCAAGTCCTTGGTGACATGGCTCCTACCCACCTCTCCAGCCCCATTCCTGCGTGTTCCCCTTACGCGCTGTGATCCAGCCATACTGAACTACTTATGCTTTCTCAGAAAGGCCATCTCTGCAGCCTCTGGGCCTCTACACTTGCTATTCCTTCTTCCTCCCTCCCCCACACCTCCATCTATCCTTTCACCTGGCTATCATCCATCATCCATTCAAAGCAGAACCTTAGCTGCCCATCGCTTCCACCAGGACGATTTCCCTGACCCTTCTGTATACATCCACAGGCCCCTTTACTCACCCCACCCTTATGCGTACCACACTGATTCTAATGCCTTCTTTATTACTTTGTCTGCATGACCAACATGAACCCCACAAGGGCAGGGACCCTCTCATTTACCCCCTGGTGTAGAGTCTAACATCCAAGAAGAGCTCAGTAGACATACATTGAATGAATAAATACCTATTGAATAAGCACAAAGTACAGAAGCAGCCCAGAGAATGCAGTGAGTAACTAGGGACTGTCTCATGAAGGGACAGGGAAGCTCCTGCACAGGGTTCAGAGGGCACAGGAGCCCCCAGGCCAACAGTGGGAGGGCTGCAGTGAAGCCACTCCAGAGTCTGCAGCCCACTGGGCATCCCTGTATTGTGTAGTCAGCACCACAGCAGACCCCAGTTCCCTTGCTCATCCCACCGTCTCTACCCGGGCCTCCTGAATCCCCCCTGGGCAAGCCCTCCTGCATTCACAGGATCCCGGTGCCTAGCATTTTCACAAGTCCACACAAAAAAAATTCTACTAGAAGCTGCTAGAAATCAAAGCACCCTTTCTGAGACATGCATAAGACCTCCTCTGGCTGCCTGGAGAGGGTTTTATGGGTTTTGCCTTATCAGGGCACTGCAGAAGTCACAGGCACCAGGACAGATCCTTCTTCAGTTAATCATTCAGTAAGAGGCTGGGGTACATCAAAGTGACGGATCTGTGCCTGAGAAATACATTTGGAATGCTGTCTATAGCCTCAGCCTTTCCCCCGCAGATCCCCTCCTCCCAGGTCCAGGCTGCAGCTCGAAGGTGAAGATGAGGCCCAGAGCCAGAGGAAGGCCCTCAAGAGGACCATTAACTCCCAAGAGTGCAGGCTCCCTCCAGACTGGGGTGCAATGCCTGTCTGTCCTTGACCTCAGAGGGCCTGCGGCTGGGCCTGGTTTTATTACCAGGGTCCCCCTGCTAGCAATTGGTGGGCATGGGTTTAAACCCACACCGTCCAGCTCAGAGCCTTAGCTCTTAACCACTATGCTACGTTGTCAAACTCTACTTTGCGACTAGATCATCCAGTTCTTCCATGGCCCTCTCCATGCTGCCACACAACCTCCTCACAGGTTCAGGGAAGGCCCAGGCCTCTCCAGCTCAGATAGGACCCCTCCCACTCCATGGCCAGGGCTGAAGCAGCAGCCTCACTTGGCAAGAACAGCCCTAGGACAGCCCCTTGGCAGACAGACCGTGCACATCATTTTCTTGACCTCCTTTAACTTAGCACAGCTCAGACACCACTCGATGGGCCACCATTAAATGTGAGGATGTCCTGGAGTACAGGATGACAAGGGAGTTGGGGAAATGCCTCCAAAAAGCCAACACCAAATCTCACCCACCTCCACCTCCCAGTTTGCGGCTCAGAAGGACTTATGGTGCTGCACACATGGGTCATTCTTGAGATAAAGGTCATAGATCGTGTAGCTGACAGGCCTCCTCAATCAGAGCTTCAGGAAAGCATCCACGGCTGTTAAGGGAGCTGTCCCTAAAGCCTCAGCGACAGGCTCCTAAAGGTCTCCATTGTTTAGAATGTCTCATTCATCCTGCAAGAGGTTCATCCGCCCTTGATGCCAACACAGCAAGGAAGATGGCTGAGTGAGGCTGGAGAGGAAGACTTCCCCACCCAGCCCTGTCCCAGAGCCCTAACTCTGTACCTCCTCAGCAGATGCCAAGCACACAGGGAGCATCATTATCCCTCACTGACAAGGGGCCCTGCATATGGTCAGTATCCAGCCAAACTAACTGCAGGGACAGATGCTAGACTATGGACCAAAATGGTGTGTACTTTGGATCCCAGAAGGCTGACCCCTGGAGAGGGAGCCACATGGCACTTGGAGTCAGGAGGCTAACAGGAGCCTTGACTGGGGCCAACATTGCTAATTACCCACCCAATGTCCATTCTCCCCTTCTTTTTCCCAGGCAGAACTCTGAGTTTGTTTGGAGCAGCAATGTGCTCAGTTAAAAGCATTCACCTCCTCTGACTCTCTTGCAGCTGGTGGCACCGCGAGGAATTCTGTTAGGAGTTTCTGGAAAGGTTTTACTTTCCTATTACAGGTAGTGCTCCTTCTGCCTCCCCCCTCCCTTCTTTTTCATGCCTTTTGCAGATGTGAAAACAGCTGTGAAGCCTCTATCTTGCAACATGCTAAGGATGGAAGAGCAGAAAGACAGAAGGACCTAGGATCCCAATGACACCATGGAACTGCTTGTGCCAGCTCTGGAATGCCTACCTGTAGACTTGTGGTTATCTGGGTAAAAAACCCACTCTTTGGTTAAAGCCACTATTGTCATTTTGCTGTCACATGGAGCCAAACACAATCTTGGTGATAAAGTCCAAGCTCTTACTGACTTGAGTGAGAATTTGAGTGAGTTGCTTCACCTGTTTCTAGCCTCAGTTTCCCCATCTGTATAAGGGGAACAATGAGAGTAATAATTGCTACCACTAATAAACCACCCACTATGTGCAGGCACCATGCAGTGTTTCAAATGCCCCACCCACTGCATTGAGAAAGTGACCATCGTATATAATAGGTAGAGACACGCTGCACAAAATAATACCTGCCTTGGCTACCTCACTGAGCTTTTTTGAGAATCAAACGAGACCACGTTTGAAATTCCTTAGCAATAAAGAGTTATACAAGTGCCTACTAAATCCCACATTCTCTGCAGTCGATGGGATCAAATCCAGGGAGATGCTCTACTCCTGGAGCAGGAAGTAAACTCATGAAACAAGCCCCCATCACCACCCAGAGGAAAGGAGAAAACAAAAGGGATTGAAACACAGTTGTGTCAAATAGAAAGAAGCCACATGGCTGCCAGGTGAGAGCAGGCCCCAAGTGCATTGCTTCCCTTAGCGACCTCCTTCAGAAATTAAGCCCTGGGTGAATCCCCAGCCCAGACAAGACCCTGGGCAGAGAGCTTGCCTCCTTTCTCATGTCTGTCTTCCCTCTGCTCATATGCCTGGTGTGGTGACCGCATGCAGTCAGGATGTTCTCTGCGCTGTCACTGCAGAGATTAGGTTTCTCATTCCAGAGGTTGTTCTGCCGGGCCCGCCTGACTGAGGTCACATTTGAACCCGCATCTCCGGACTCGGAAGCTTCTGATCTGAAGCTCTAGGCTGACCTGTCTCCTGCCACTTAAAGAAATAACACTGGCTCTGTCTTGGCTTGCTCTAGGTCTCTGCCTATGTATTTCTATATGAGTGGCACCTTGTCTGCTACGGGTGCATCTGTGTGTGTGTGTGTGTGTGTGTGTGTGTGTGTGTGTGTGTGTGTCTTGCTCATTGTGTTTCTGTCTCCCTCTGATTCTGTCTCTGCATGTCTCAGTCTCTCTCTCTTGGTCTCTGTCTCTCTTGCTTTGTGTGCATCTCACACCCTTTCCCCAGGTCTCTGTGAGCTTGTCCCTCTCTCTCTGGGTGCGTGTGTTTCTCTGTCCTCCCCACGCCCACCCCCCACTAGCACATCATACAGTACCTGCTGTTTTCCAACTGCGTCCCTCATGGAACTCCAACCTCCAGGTCCACAGGGACCATCTACTTCGTTGGCAGTCGCATTTCAAGTACCCACCACAATGTGCAGCGTAGATGCCGAATGTATTTCTGTTGAATGAATAACTGTTTGTTGAACATACTGTGAAGGGAGAATAAAAGATCCCCAACACTGGAAAGATGGGGGGAGGGTCTCTCAGAGGCAGCTGGGAACTGAGAATAGGAAGGGAAGGAAAACAAAGGGAAGGAAAGAGCTCTAAAGCCAACTTTTCCAGTCCTTACAAAACTCACAGTTAGAGGACTCGTCAAACCGTCTTGATCATGCGTGATTACTGGCAGGGCCCAGTGGCCTAAGAGCTTACAAACACGTGGGGCATAGTCGTCCAAAACCACTTCCACGGAAGGCGTGGCTTCGGAACCTAGCTCCCCACTGTCACTCGGCCTCCTGGACCTCATCTCCTCCCCGGTCAGGTGGGGGCAAGAGCAAGACCCTGCAGGTAGAGTAAATGCTCCCACGGACACAAGAGCCCGCTGTTTACAGATGAGGAACAGAGCTCCAGAGAGGGGGAGGGGTTCCCTGCAGGCCACACAGCCGTGAACAAGGCCTCCTCCCACCTGAGGCCAGGGGAGGACTCAGGCACCTGAGGAGGAGTTGGGCCCTCCACCCACCTGGGAGTTTGGAGCAGCCCTCGAAGCCGGAGTGACCACAGCACAGGAGTCTCAGAAAGACCAGGCCCACCACAACAGGACCACCTCTCCTCTGTCCACCCCAGAAAGGGTGGTGGCTCTCAAGCTTGCGGTCACTCCCTTTCCTCAGCCCCAGCACAACCTCGGGTGCAGGCAGGCAGACACGGGCCCTGGAGCCTCCACCGGCCTCCTGGGGGACCCGGCTCTGCTGCAGGTGCTCTGGCCTGTCTGCAGCTCCGAGCCCCAGTCCCCACTTCTGCAAACACAGGGGCTGGAGTCGACGATGTCGAGGGTCCCAGCCAGGGGCCCCACCCCCTGGGCCCTGATATAGAGCATTACAGGGAAAGCCACCTGGGCAGAAAGGAATGGCCAGTGGGGGACGCAGACTGCTCACAGAAAACCTCATGAGGCAGGCAGAAGCAACAGATTTCATATCAAAATAGACCAGCTAGGTAGGGTCCAAAGACCTTATTTGTAAACTGTAGAAGAGTAAGTTGGTAGAAAATCCACCAAACATGATTTCACTCTGCAACTTCTGGGTAAGGTAAGGGGAAAACAGGCCAAAGGGTCAAGGGGAGGGAAAGGTGTGTGTGCTCGGACAAGCACTCATTTGCTCATCTGTCCCTCCCCAGGGCTCTCTCAGCGGGGTGGCGGTGGAGCAGGTCACCGACCTGGCGCTGGGCTCTGCCTCACTGCCTGCCCTGGAGGGCCAGACACTGGCACCCTCCTCACTCTAGAATGTGCTCACGAGGTACAGCCCCTCTGGGATCGGGCGTGCCACAGTTCAACAATCAGCCTCGGCAGGAGGATGGGGACTGCATCACTTCTCAAGGTAACGTATGACGTTGAGCCAGTTAATTAGGCCCTGCGATCCTGCGAATTGGGCACCATCTGCCTCTGTGAGGTGTTGTGGGCATTAAAGCACAGGGCCTGGCGCATGGTAATTGCACAGTAAACGCTAGCCACTGTGATGATGGAAACAAGTGCATCCTAAGCCCTCTTCTCAGGCTGATTCTCAAACTCAGTCGTGAGCCAAAAGAGCTAGTAGTTTCCATCTGGGTCTGCTCTGCTGTTCACTTATAACACACCCTCAGACAAACGGATTCACCTCTCTGGGCCTCCTCTGTCCCAGTACGGATGCAATGAATAGTGGTTACTGCTACTATCACCACGGTAACAAATGTGATTATTTACCAATAGTGTAAGATTGGGACATTGTTGGTCCAACTGGCCTGAAAACTTGGGCTTCAGTATTCTTCTTGAGCCAAGTTTGCACTTCCCAGCGACCCTTAGGGCCTCCCTCTCCTTGGTGCTTCTCAGCATGCCCTGCTCCCATCATCACCGCCTCACTGCTGGAGTGAGAAGGCTAAGGACACAGACTCTGGAGTGCAACCAATATCCTGCAGCACTGCTACCATAGGCAAGTTGCTTAACCCCTGTGCATCTCACATCTTCATCTGTAAAACAAAGATAATAAGAGTAACTCAGAAGACCATGATAAGGATTAAATGTATTGATATAAGTAAAGCACTTAGAAGAGTGCTGGCACATAGTAAACACTCAATAAATGTTAGCTATTATTATTATTTCATATGTGTTGATATTTTAGAAGTCGGCATATTTAATAGTTGTATATATTTAATAAATGTAATTAATATTTGCATTTTTAATGGTTCAAACATAACAACATATCTATAAAAATCTCTAGGTATTGTAACAAACATTTAAAAATCAATATTTATTTACAGCCAAATCTCTACCTCCTCCTCCCGTGCCGGTACCATCTCACCCACCTCACGGTGATCACCAGGCAGTTGTCCACACAACGGAACACCCACTGGAGAGACCAGCCTCTCTGGGCCTCACTGAAGATCTTTGTGAGTCTGGCACTGTGTCAGATAATAGAGACCAAAGGAACCCAGACTCTGTCCAGCAGATCTTAAAGAGAAAATCTTTTGAATCTGAAGACATGCAGGAGTTAAGTCTGCCCTTTTCATGTCTGAGACCGAGTAAAGAGACTGGACTACAGAAATGAAATACTGAGAAAGGTTCTCACAGTTCAGCTTTTATTAAAGTTAAAGGAACATAAAGTATGGGAACCTAGAACACAATTCCTGTTAAAAGAATACATGTGAGGAACTGTTTCTTCAGCTAGCACTGTAACTGATGGAGCACGTGACAAGTCTTCTTTTACAAACTCTATGCTCCCTACCGTCCAAGCAGAGACCACCAGATCAAGGACCCGACCTACGCAGCGTGGTGTACAGGGTGTCAGGGATCAAGTCTGCCTGCCTACGGACAACCACATGGACGTGGCACCCACACAGACGTACAAATTCAGTGTCTTGAATTTTCTTTCAAAGAAAGTATTTTACACATCACATACAAATTAAACAAGAAGTCCAACAAGGGTCCTTATTGCCACTAAAAAGGGGGGAAAATAATTTGAAATCTCATAACCAAAGGCAAGAACACTGCACTAGGGCACTTTGTTGCTCCAAATGCCACTGCCCCATGCATTACTGCCTTGGCAGACGCTGTAGCTACAAGTCACTGAGCCCCACGATGGAGACTGCACAGGGGCTCTGAGGTTGTGATTATCCACTACAGAAGAGGCCTCAGGCACTCCCAAACATCAGAAGTGCTGCCGGCTCTCCTGCTTGGTCAGTAGATACACAGCACAGCTGAATATGAGGGGCTTAGGACTCTAAATAGTGCAAACACTTAAAAAAAAAAACAAAAACAAAACACATTCCAACCTCCTCGCTTCTCCAGGCAAACAGAGAACCTCCAGCTAACTGGATTACAAGTTTGCTCAACTTCCTAATTTGATCTGTCAAGGTGCAAATGGGGAGCGAGCGTGGAGGCAATTCAAATGGCACCTGTCCCAATAATAATAAAAATAAAGATTTTTTAAAATGAGACTAATTGGCAGATAAATACACAAAACAGAGCCTGGAGTGTAGACACAGCTCAAGAAACAAGTAAGCTGTAAGTGTAGTATGAACATCTGCAAAGCACATGCTGATCACATTCTTAGTGGGGATCATGAGGAATGAGCCCTCTTTTAAAGTTCATCGACAAGATGCTTCCGGAAGGGACATCATCCAGCAGCAAAAGCCTTAAGCCTGAAGCTCCGAAGAACAAGGAGACAGAAAAGAATGAAGACTAGTCAGCTCGATCTAGGAAACCTCCCGGGACTATGCGCTGAAGGGCAGGCCTTTCCCTGGGCTTCTCCATGCCACAGCATGCCAGGCTCCGTGCCAGGCCATGAGAGATGCCAGGAGATGGGCCAACCAGACTCCCCCCTGCCTCACCCTGCCAAAAACAGACTCCAAAAAAAGCAGATAGGCAACGTAGATGTGTAAGTGCTGAGTCAGGCTTAATGTTAGTCCCTAAACAATTCAGTAAACACCAGTGATTGTGTTTTTTCAGCAATCTCCCTTGAATGTGGTGTAAGAAAGAAGCTTCCAACTCAACCTGGAGCTACTGAAGTTTGGGGAGGGTGAGAAACAAAGGGACGATAGCTACAGGCATGAACGATGTTTGAAAGTGAATGATGCATAGAACATAACATTTCATTATCATGGACAATAAAAAGCAATTCAAATATCGTGAAAAATTCCTTTATAAAAATATCTACATTAAAATTTTAGCCTGAAAGCTGTAGCTTCAATTTTATAAAAAGGCAATCTTTGAAAGGATCTGGCTCAGGAATATACAAACATTATACAACAGATATCAAAGTAAGACAGCTCAGAAAGCATCTTAGGGGATATTGCAACTAGTCTGTCATGAAATAGAATTAAGTATTCTTATTGCATAGCAGAAAATGAGGTCACTTTCATTTGCATAATACTGCAACTTATTAGATGGAGAGATGCCATTGGGTACTTATGAGAAAGAACTTTGGAATTCAGAGTCTGACTTCTCTGTTGTCCAAATCAGAATCCAAGTGGTGTCTAAGCTGCTTCTAACCTTGGGCTGCAATTCCATTTCATCGCTGTGATCAGACTTCAGATATCCCACTGGCAAAGCTGCATTCACAAGCAGGTGTGGCCACCAGAACAGGGGATGCAGGGGGGTTCACCTACCACATGACCAGCACAGACTTGAAAATAAGTCTGTCGTGCCCACTGTGGAGAGAGAATTGTACCTGGTAATAAAGGGACAGCAGGTTTTGGATGGCATCTGTGGGCAGCTAGAGCAGATTGGCTATTTGGTGATGACGTACCAGTGTTCTAGTCCCCGTGAGAAAGGACACATGAGGATAAAACGAACATGGCCTCAGCAGCACTACCAGTAGGAGCAGTGCTTCCTGGGAAAGGGGACGTGAGGTGGGGTCAACAGCAAAAATCCAAAAGCAGGAAACACAGCTGGCTAGCTCTCGGGGAGGGGGTCCTTTCTGGGAAGATGACACACAAACAATAGCCTCCCCCCACATAAGCATGATAAGCCTGGAAGTTCAGCTTCCAGGTGTGGGGGGGAACTTCACCTTTCGTCTGAAATCAGGAGCTGTGTGATGGCACACATCAGACCCCAACCTCATCCCCCGACACACACACACCCTGAAACAGAGTCCCAAACCTTCCTCGGAGAGGGAGGAAGAATATTTGGAACAGAAAGCGCATTCCATCAGCTTCCGATCCAGAGGCAGGCAGAGCTTTGAGACCACAGTCACCCCCATGCCAGGTAAGAGCAGAACAAACCAGCTAACAGCATGTCTTGATCCCTTTGGAGCTGTTCTTCCAAGTCCACCAAAGCTGGATATTTCAGCCTCTGCCCAAGGTTACTAAAAATTCTGGGTACCTTGGTATTCTCCAAATGTCTCACTGAAATAACATCTGCTCAACATCAGAAGATATTTCCCCGTCAGGGGAGTTGAGTGGTTCACGCACAATAAATATACAGTAAATACACAAAGTGTCCAACTCGCTGGGGAAAGTCCTGGGTTTATAACTTCAGGGTGAAGTGGGGAGAATGACAGTCTCCTATAAAACCTGCTTGGAAGTTGCCCAGTTGTATGAGAAGTCCACCGTCAGAGTTCATAAAGCCCCTTAGCTCCCTAACGGTGGACCTTGACATCAGGAAGGGTCAATTCCAGCCCCCAAGTTGTGAGACTCTTCTCCAGACACAAGACTCCCCCTCCTTAGGCTGGAAATTCCAATATAAGCAACTTGCTAGTTCAGGAACAGTACAGCTTTAAGGTTCTTTTTTTTTTTTTTTTTTTTAATGCAAATGACTCCCTGAGCCCTCAAATACCCTCCTCCGGATGCCTGAAGGCCTGTCATTAATCATTTTTACCTGTGAATTAGCAAAGCTTTCTTCAAGCTCCTCTCTCAAAATGCAAGTACTCCTGAGAGAGATCACACATTCAGGGCCCACCACCATGTCCTCCCTCACGGGAGAAGCTAGGAGGGGGGAGTTCTGAGGATTGGTGAGAGGGTACAGGCCTGGAATGGGGGAAGAGCACAAGGAAAGGAAGACAAGGATGTGAGACAGACTGGACCGACTGCCGAGGACCAGGCCCAGGGTGCCAAGTATACACCCCTTTGAATCCATCCATGTCCATGTAAATCACACGTGACCCCATCCAGTGCAGGGACAAACCTATCTTTGGGTTTGGAGGTATGGTGGTCTTTTACTTAGCCTCCAGACCAGAACACTTTTGAGAGTAAAACGGGATGCTCTGAAAAATTAAACCTGGATAATAAGTATAAACAGGGACTGTCCTATCCCAGGAAAACCCAGAAATAGGATCCTCTCTGGGACCACTGTGGACAAGGACTGAAGCCTTACCACTTTGTTTTCTTGTGTTTTTGTTTTTCATGTATTTTTTTCCTCCAGTGTGTTACTCAGTGCTTCTCTGAAGAGCTAGTTTTTGCAGCTGAAGAGACATGAAATCTCCCAAACCTGGAATCCTTGACCTCAAAGACCAGTAGCCCAGAGACTAGGCAGTTCTGATAAGAAGTTCCATGAGGAGAGCCCAAGGAAGAGCACCCAGCTGAGGGGCTAGAGAACCTGTGGTCCTAGTTCTAGCACACAGAGGACACGGGGCAGCTTCGAGAACACCCCACTCTTCTGCAGACAATGCCAGTAGTCTAGGCCGGTACATGGGCCTGGTCATTTCTGGACATTCCTGGTATGTCCAACTGCACTTCCAGTAGACAACAGCTCTAGTAGTCTCAAGGTCCCCATAGGGCAAATCCATAAGAGAGGTTTCTGTGATTTGATTTTTAGCATAGTGGAAGGATCAGTAGTATAGAAATGGAGCAGACCATCACCACCCTCCAATTTAGTGAATCACCACGTTCTGCACACACACACACACACACACACACACACACACACACACACATACACACACACGTTCCAGGTTCTCTGATGTCCCTGTAGAAACACACAAAAGAACGTTCAAAGGTGCAGCCGGAGCTATCAGGAACCCACTGCTCAGGGCAGAGGACGAAACACCTTGCGGCAGCAGGAGGTGGGTCACTGTCTTCCCACCCTGACGACACTGCCAAGTTGGAGGAGGGCGGTCCCCGCTCCTCTGCAGACTCCGGCAGCGAGTGGCACCCAGCCAGCGTGGTCCCACTGTGCCGAGTCACAGGCAGCACCCCTCCCTTCCTCCACCTCCTGGCAGCGGGAGTTGGGGGTCACAAGGGCTTGTGAATCACAGCAACACCTAAGATGAAAGGGGGAGAAAGTTACCATCTTAGCTTCTCCAAACTTATTCAGAGTCACAAGGAGTTCATGACCCACAACATCCCAATCCATAGCCAAGGGACATGGGCACGATTTGTACCCAAATACTGAAGGGCCTGTGGACTCAGGCTGCCAGCAGCTGGCTGTTTCCCGCTCTAACAGCCAAGTCTCCACAAGATGTTTAAACACAGAGCACAGTCCCTCAACACCACAGGTGAGTGATCTCACCCCGCATCATCACACCGACTCACATCGTATTGTAGTGACTCCCCTTCCCAACCCCAGCACTCACTGTAATGACACTCAGCACCCGCACTGGAAACCTCACAGCTCTAGATCTGTATCACTTTAAGAGAAGTGATGAGTGATACATGTCTCCTTTTAGAAGACACTGAAATGAAGTAGAAAGAACGATCGACTGACTTCATGGTAGCAAGAACAACTGAATCCCCATCCTAGCTCTGCCACCAGTCAAACTGCATTGTGGCTTCAGGCAAGTCCATGTACCTCTTCAGGCTCCATTCCCATATATTCAATGCCATCTAACTGAAAGACCCCTCCAATGCTAAATTCTATACTTGGATAAACATTCTAGACATGTCTGTATGTGTTACTGTTTTGGCCAGGTTGAACCATACTCAACAGCTAACTTATGAGCCTAAAATCTTGCTTGTAAGGGGTTACAGTTATGCAGCAGATACTATAGGCTGATTCATCCAACATCCCTTCCACTTGCTGTCCTCTGCTATAGAGACCAGCAAGTTATGAGCTCAGCTTCCCAGACTACCTTGCAGCTGGAGGTGCTATGTGACCCAATCCTGGCCCATGAGATTGTAACTACAAGCCTGCCAGCGCTGCAACTTTGGTTTTCGTCCTCGTCCTGCCTGGAAGAAGCTCACGCAAGGTGCAAGGGGCAGCAGCAGCAGCTATTCATAAAGCTGGCAGAACAGAAAACACAAGAGAAACCTGATTCTTCCATGACACTCCAGGCCAGCCCTGGACTCCTTTCTGCCTGGGACAAACACATACATACAAAGAAAGATACTTCCTTATCTAAGCAAGCATCTGTCAGTTTTTCTGGTACCTGCAGCTGAACCAAATTCTAACTTATAGTTAAGGTGTAACTAGGAGCCTTATTTTAACATATTACCACCACTATCAAATCTTCTGGTTGAAAATGAGATTGAGAGAACGTTGCTAAAAGAAAGCCCAGGACACCCCAATGGTGACATTCTGCTAAGACATGCATTTCATGTTAATTCCTGGATAAAGCCACAGACATAAAAGATTAGAAGTGGGGAGAACCCAAGTCCTCAGACCCAGATGTGTGCTGCCTGACCTTGAGAACATCTTGCCTACACCTGAGGCTCCTCTTTCTCAAGGGAGCATGTCTTTAAAAAGCAGGCTCCTGTATTGCTTCTTATATAAACTTTCTCTTCTGATTCTAAAAATAAAATATTCTCATTATGGAAATTTTGGAAAACACAGAAGAACACCAAGAAAAAGAACTTTCATCCCTACATACAAAGAGAATCACCGTCAGCTTTTTTGGAATATTTCCTGGCTTACTAATAATAACCACAATCATTGACTGAGTGGTTTCTACCTGCCAGGCAGGCACTGTGCTAAATGCTTTCCACGTATTATCACGTTTCATTCTCACAACAGCCCTAAGAGGCTTGATATGATTTTATTCTCATTTTACAAATGAGAAAACAGAGGTTCAGTCAGACTGACTACCTTGCCCAGAGTTCCAGGGCTAGTGGCAGAGCTGGGACTCAAATTCAGATGTGACTCCAGTATCCATTCCTGTAAGCAGGAGCTACTCTAATCCCCATGACCCAGGACTGCTCGACTGAGCTCACGCGGTACATACATTTTGCATCATCCTTTTCTCAACCAGTCTGTCACAAACATCTTCTCATATTAAAAACACGCCCACTGTATAAACATTCCACAACTTATTTAGCTATTTCCCTCATGTCAGACATTAAGTAATTCTCAGTTTTTTGCTCCAATAAATAACTTTGTCCATAAATCTTTGCATTTTAGGCCATATCCATAGATTCTAAGAAAAGAGATTCACTCAGTCAATGGGTTCGAACACAAATCGCACCTCTGCTCATCTCCTTCCCACCTACTTATGGGGTGGGCAAACAGTAAAGAAATGGACATGAAATATTCAGCACTTACACAAAATTCTAACGACTCACACCTGCACCTTCCCCTCTCATTAAGGCTCATGCGGAGGCAAGGTGGGATCGCTCACTGGCCTCACTGCCTCATACAGGAAAATGCCCTGTACTTTCCACTTCAGCTTTGGAGAGAAAATGACAGTGTTGGTTTTTAATAATTAACCATGAGAACAGAATCACTCTAGGGCCAAAATGCCTCTAAAATCTTTTCTATTTAATTGAGAAAAATCCTAAATGAGAAAAAAATTTTAAATAAGTTCATTAATTGAAGCCTTGGGCAGAATGCGATACAAACCCCTTTGAGCCTGCATGGCATAATCTTCCTTTGCACTGAAATCCAAACAAGATGGAAAATGGAATAAGAATACCATTGGAGTTATGATGGAGATTATACATGATAATGGTCATAAATACTTAGGATGATGCCTGGCACATGGTCCATATGCTCAATAAATAAACGTTAGCTCTAATTCTTCCAGTTTCTGGAGAACCAAATACAAGGAGCTGAGCTCTTGGGTTGGCCAAAGAGTTCCTTCAGTTTCTAAGTATAAATAAAAGACACATTTTTCATTTTTACCAAGAACTTTATTGAACAACGTATTCACCGTTTTCTTCCACTACCTTCTGACATTTTTCAGGCAACCGCATAATTCCACCTTCCCAAAACCTTGTATCTTTTGAGCAAAGAACTGCTCCAGGTGCCTTTTACAGTCTTCCAGGGAATTGAATTTTTTTCCATTAAGAGAATTTTGTAAAGACCTAAATAAATGGAAATCCGAAGGTGCAATGTCTGGTGAATATAGCGGATGAATCAGAGCTTCCCAGCCAAGCTGTAACAGTTTTTACTTGGTCACCGAAGAAACATGCGGTCTTGCGCTATCCTGATGGAAGATTATGCATTTTGTGTTGACTAATTTCAGATGCTTTTCATCGAGTGCCGCTTTCAGTTGGTCTAATTGGGAGCAGTACTTGTTAGAATTAACTGTTTGGTTTTCCAGAAAGAGCTCATAATAGAGGACTCCCTTCCAATCCCACCATATACACAACATCACCTTCTTTGGATGAAGACCGGCCTTTGGTGTGGTTGGTGGTATTCATTTCGCTTGCCCCACGATCTCTTCCGTTCCACATTATTGTAAGTATCCACTTTTCATCGCCCATCACTATTTGTTTTAAAAACAGAATGTTTTCATTATGTTTAAGTAGAGAATCGCAGGCGGAAATACGGTCAAGAAGGGGGTTTTTTTCCGCTTAATTTATGTGGAGCCCAAACATCAAAGCGATTTACATAACCAAGCTGGTGCAAATGATTTTCAGCGCTTCATTTGGGTATTTTGAGTATGTCAGCTATCTCCCACGTGGTATAACGTCGCTTGTTCTCAGTTAATGTCTCGATTTGATTGCTATCAGCTTCAACTCATCTATCCGGCCATGGAGCCTCATCCAGCGAGAAATCTCCAGCACGAAACTTCGCAAACCACTTTTGACACGTTCGATCAGTCACAGCACCTTCTCCATACACTGCACACATCTTTTTTTGCATTTCAGTTGTGTTTTTACCTTTCTTGAAATAATAAAGCATAAGATGCCAAAAATGTTGCTTTTTTTCTTCCATCAATATTATAAAACGGCTACACAAAAATTCACCAGTTTTGATAAGTTTTTTTAAAACTACACGCTGATATGACAGCTGTCACAATACAATCTAACAAAATTGCTTCAAATGATATTAAAGACAACTAACTGCTACTAGAGCCATCTTATGGAAAAAAATGAACAAACTTTTTGGCCAAACCAATACCTCATAGATATCTATGTTTGCCTGTCTCCCTATAGACCCTCAACCTCAGCCCCACTGACTCTGATCCTGTCCCCCACACCTCATCAAAAACATCACACACCCCACCAGGAATAAGCCTCTATAGCCGCCTCATTCCTCCTTCTTCCCTCCAGCCTCTTGCTTAGAGTGTTTTTTCCCCCAACCCTGAGCTAGAGTAGCACAAAAGGCATGGGCTTGGGACTCAGACCTGGGTTTCAATTCTGACCCTGACATTTTTTTAGCCACATGGTCTTGGGCAGATTACTTAAACATTCCAAACCTCCATTTCATCATCTATAAAATGGAATGGAGTCTCATTCAACCAGAGGGTTGTTGAAAAGATAAGAGTGTGTCTTATCTTTTCACTGTACCCAACAGACTGCTTTGTGGCCCAGGGAGGATCCTCTATGACTGTGACCCACCCTCAAAATTTAATCAGGCTCCACCTCTTCCAGGAAGTGTTC
The DNA here is from genome assembly GCF_000442215.2 of Lipotes vexillifer. Lineage (NCBI taxonomy): Eukaryota > Metazoa > Chordata > Mammalia > Artiodactyla > Lipotidae > Lipotes > Lipotes vexillifer. The sequence continues at coordinate 5,660,408 of NW_006788200.1, forward strand.
CCAGACATGTCATGTCCTATCCTAAAGCCTGTGCAGTACATTTCATTTAGAACTTACATGTACCTCATCTTGTATTTCCTATTTTTGTAGGTAGGTCTTATCTTTCCAATTTAATTTCTGGAAAGCAAGAACTGTATCTTATTCCACCTAGGGGCCCAGCACAAAACAAATCAGGAAGGGCAATGAAATTCTAAAACCTCTTATGACAATTCAGATCAGTCAGAAGTGGCTCCCTGGAACAGTGTCAAGAAGAATTCTGTGGCTACATTCAGCTTCGCTGGGGAAACGAGTGCTAATTATGGGTATCTGTCGTGGGCGCAGAATAAAGGAGTGGTGACATGTGACAATCATCTGCCATGCCTGAAGGAGGCACTCAGCCCCAAGTTAAGCAAGCTAACCTAGCCCCCACCTGCCCCACCCGACCTGGGCCCCCGGGATGGGGGTGGAGCACACTGACCTGCGTAGCTCCGCCCTGTGCTCATGTTGCTTGGCAGCAGCGTCCACTTGTCAGCGACAGGATTGTAGTACTCCACCGAAGCCAGGTTACAGGATCCATCATCCCCTCCAACCACATACAGGAGCCCATTCACTGCACAGACCCCTGGGAATCAAACAGAGGCCAGAGAAGGCATGACAGCAGGAGCAGCAAGGGGACGGACCAGAGACAAGTCTGGATTGCCCTGGAGGCGCTCTTTCTCCTCTTCCTGCTAGAATAACAGACAGCTGGCTCCTAGGGTTTAAGTTTGCTCAACGGAGGAACACACAACAGCCACTGGGATCTGAGGATCCCCCTTCCTAACAAGGTCATGTCTCTCACGACGACGTAGCCCCACAGATGTTCCCTGCCCTTGACCCTATAAATAGGCAGAGCACTGTAGGTACAGACCCTATTCTACTGCAGCACTGCCCACTGGTGCATGCAGGCCTCCCACGCCCAGTCTGAGCTACGTGTGGAAGGAGACAACTCAGGGGATTTCACGTACACTACTCTGCTTGTTAGCTGTTCCCTGATAAACCATTTTATCCACACTGTGGGGCACTAATGGTTGTGTCTGTGATCCCTTTACACGACTGGGGTCTGAATCCAGATACAGGTCCCAGGGAAAAGGCTTCCTACCCACCCTGATCTCAGAGTGAGCTGGTTTGGAGGCACGGTCTCATGTAGCAGGGACTCAGGAGTAGGAAAATGTAAGTATTGCTCATCAAGATTTAAAAGGCTGTGGTCCAATATACCGTGTATTTTTTCAAAATTAGACTCAGGGATTAACAATGCTCAAAAAGTAGTAATTATCAGTGTTGGTGAACATACTCTCAAATACTGGTGAGTATAAAATGCATCACCTTCCTGGGTGGTGTCAGAAGTACATATACTCCCTCTCATTCAAAAGTTTCACTTCTGGCCTTGTATTCTAAAGAAATGATTTTAAATGTGTGCATTAATTAGCTATAAAGATTATTTATAATAACCAAAGCATTACTTAGAGAAAAGATGGAAATGACCTAAAAGTCCAATAGTAGCTTGGTTATTTAAATTATGTTATAGCCATTTAGAATAATATTATGTAAATATGTTTAGTGTTATAATAAGATATTCATAAAAGATTGTAAAGTAGATTAAAAAGGCAGGTTATAAACCAGTATTACAGTATGATTCCATTTTTGTTATAAAAAAATAGAAATATCTATATGTGAATGTGTGTATACACATGCATTTACATCTAAACCTAATTCTTGAATTAGCTGCTTGAAGGTTCTATAATTCCTCACTCGTGTGGCTCAAGGCCAAATGCCAGGTTATATCACAGCAGGCTTAGACAATGAGCAAATTAATAAACTCCCCTCTTTTTCTTGTTTATGCTTTCCACAAGTCAGCTGCAGATGGGTTTAGCAAGCAGGTAATTTGAGTATAAAGGAAATAAGTCTGCCTGAAAGTCACCTGCTTGTATTTCCAGCCTGGGAAATTGAGCTAAGCCAACACTATGATAGAGTAAGAAGGCATAAAGCAAGATATACCAACATAGGACACAACCCATAGGGCAAAGTTCTAAAAGGAAATGGTTTAATACGGGTGTCAGGCTCCAGGCATAAAAAACCTAAACACTCTAAGGAAAATCATTCCTACAGGAAGGAAAAGGGGAAGGGAAGGGAAGGGAAGGAGAGACAGAAAATACAAAGAAGGGAATAAGGAAAGTGGTCCTACTGGAGAATGGATCACGAATCCTTTCATGGATACCCCTGAAAGGAGGGAAGTTGGTTTCTGGTGGGAGGTGAGAGGTTCTCATAGCCAGACACTGGCAAAGAAAAGATAGAACCAAGTGTGATTGTCTGACACTGTCCACACAGCCCTATGCTTAGCTACCCAACAAAGCCACCGGGCTGGGGGCACAGATGGCAACCAGAGGCCCTTCTGGGTCTGTGTCCATCTATGTGCAGTGAAAGTCATCATCCTTCACTGGGAGGGAAGGAACCCTCTGCATCTAAGAGGGGGACCTGTGAGGCGCCCCGTGGCTAACTTTGTGGGTTCCAAGCTCTCCCCTGCCCAGCAAACGGACACTCCCTACTCAGGGTAGAAGCTCAGCCCCAGGCCCTGGGAGCCTCTCCCCTCTGCCTCTCTTTTAGAGCTAGTGTTTGCAGGGAGAAAACACCCACAACCTCCCCCGGAAGGAGAGAAGGAGGGAGCACTCATATTACCTGCATTGCGCCGGCACATGTTCATGTCTGCCACCTGCTTCCAGGTGTTTGTTCCAGGATCGTAAACCTCGACACTCTTCCTCACCAAGGGCCCGTCGTGCCCACCTGTGGCATACAGCTGTCCACTGAGGACCCCAACCCCTGAAAGGCAGAGCACAGAGTCCCAGCCTCAGGCTGGCTGCAGCGACCAGAAACCAGGAGGCCTGGAGTCCAGTCTTGGGCAGCCATCACTGGCAGGGTGACAGGGGGAGTGCTGTTTTGTCTCCCTGGAACTCAGGGTCCTCGTCTATAAAACAAATATAATGACACCTACCTGCCTCATAAAATCAACTTGAAAACTGCCAAATATAAAGCAAATATAACCTCATTTCTATTCAGACACATAAAAATAAATATTATATATATAATATATATAGGTGTGTGTTTGTGTGTGCGTGTAGTAAAAAGAGTTGAAATGGAAACTGCACAGCAGGTGTGCTGAGATCATTATTGCTGAGGCCTCCCTGTTTGTCTTGAAGCAGAAGCTGTTCTTTCTGCCCCCCTCTCCTCCTTAGATGGCAGAGGGGCACTGAATCACTCACGACGGTGGTAAGCCTGAGCTGAGGGCCAGGACTGCATCATTTACAGGTTTTACCATAACCTTTTAACATCCTCTAATACAAGTCAAGGAAATAAAATCCAGAAAGCCCGAGTGCCTAAAAAGAGCAGCTGATGTGGTGGCCGGGACACCTGGGTTCTGGACCTGTGTCTCTAACCTGCCCGCCAGGTGGTGCTTCCCCTTCGGGGCCTCAGTATTCCAATTGCATAGTGAGGGGGCTGGACTAGATCGGTAGTTCCAGTGGACCACAGACTACTCCACTGCGTGGACAGCTCAGTTAGCTGGGGAATTTTTGAAAACACAGATTCCACAACCTCACTCCCAGAGACACTGGTCAGGAATCAGAAAAGGTACCTCAGGTGATTGGAATGTGCAGCCAGGTTTCAGACCCAAGGACTAGATTTCCAGAATATAAACTTCATATGGACAAGAGCCATGTTTGTCTTATCATGACCGTTTCCCTGTGCGTGACGGTACGTAGTAGGTTCTCAACAAATACTGTCTGAATGCCAAGATGTGTAAAATCCCACCAGCAATTATGCAGGTGTGCAAATGGCTCCTCGCAGTTGCCCTAAACTAACAGCAGATGGTGGTGGTGTATCGACAGTGGCTATCTTACGGACTTGAGTTAAATAAAATTCAGTGTGTTCCCAAAAGCTGCCTCACCTTCCTCACCTCCATGTGCAGGAGGAACTAGCACATGCTGGGACCCAGAAATGGTCTCTTTTCCTCACAGCCATCTGCTAGCACTGCCCACACCCTGCTGAGGAAGCAAGCAGCCTTCCAGGCATTCAGGGGCACCAGTGCCCTTCTGCAGCCTCCTCTGCCAGTGCTCACACAGAGCTTTCCTGGACCTAGAGCCACAGGGGCCCCTGCTGCCAGGGCCTCTGGGTCTTTAGCCACCAAAGAACACCTACCAGGACGAGTATGTGGGCTCCCAACTCCAGATGTGAGGCTTCTCCAAATCTTAGGGATGTGAAGCACTAAAGAAAGGCTGCCCTGGGAGCCTGAGGCCAGAGCACTGAGAGTGACCTGAGGAAAGAACCCACCTCAGGGAGAGATACCACCTCTTAAATCAAGGGCACCGTGCCTCAGTGACCTCAGTGAGCAGCCCCAGTGATCTCCACTCAGCAATAACCCCTGGGCAGCCTGACAGAGACAGAGCAGCAAGGCCTCCAAAGGCAGCTCCGTCCACAAGATGAGCCTGAACTTTCTAAGGTGGGTCTGTGTTCGTGGCTCTGTCCGGAGCTGGCCCTCCACACTTTCTGCTTGAGGCACTCCTAGAAACAGCCACAGACCTCAGTGTGCTGCTCCACTCCCGCTGAGCTGTCCCTGCCTCCTTGGGCTTTGAACACTTTCTTGCACACCTCAAGTCACACACAGGATTTCCAGGAAATACAAAGAAGACTCTACCAGTACCGTAAACCAAAACTACTAAAAGAGCCCTATGATGGCAGGAGAACCAGAGCATCTGTGAATTGAACTGGGCCCTAGGAAACACCTATTGCAGCCCACTCATTTCACATCTGAGGAATCAGAGGCCAAGACCACAGGGACATTCGAGCAGACCCAGAACCAAGATCCAGCCATCCTGACTTCCATGCATTTGCTGCACGTTCAGGAAAGGCCAACCTGTCGGGATCAGCAGAGACGAGCTCCCTAAAAATAGCCTTCCAAACACAAATGTTTCTTAAATGGAATCATACAGCATTTTCTTTTCTAACCAGTGGGCATACAGTGGTTCTTGAAAAATATTAAAATAGCATAATCTTTAAGGAATACTAAGGAAGTGGTCATGTGTTTGGTTGTATAAAATGAGATCACAACTCAATCTTCAAAAATACAAAAAGGAAGATAAAGTAATAACATGGTGGGGAAAAGCTCCCAGTTGTGGCTTCCCTTCCCAGAAGTCACATGGCCTTCCTGCCAGCCAGGCTGGTCATCAGTCACCACTCCCACAGGAACCGGGAGCAGAGAGCCAGTGCCCGGCCTCCAGCGCCTCCATCTGCCCTCCCAGACCCTTTCCTCTGGGCTCCTAGATGATGGGGCAGACAAAGCAGGGAAGAAGGGGCTGTTGCTCCACTTCCTGGAAAATCCCAAAGGACCACACAGCTCCTGGTCTTCCCACAGGAGGCGGAAGTGGGCCCCATGGGGGGATTTATTCTCCTCCCAGGCGGGGGAGGGGGCTGAAGTGAAGAAAAGTTGGGGGGAGACATAAGCTTATCTGCAGATATTAACACTAATAGCTTGGCTTTCAGCCGCCAAGACCGAGACAGGCAAGTTTAGCTTTTCCAAGGAGACTGGGACAGCCATGCTTGTCACACTGCTTCATGAGGATGAGACTCTGATAGTCTGGGGTCCAAAAAAACCTAACTTCAAAATGCAGCAAGCCTGAGTAGGAATCCCAACTCTGCCAGTGACTAATGATACGACCTTGGGCTAATTACTCAACCCCTGGCTGACTTACTTTCTAAATCTGTTAAGTGGAGTTATATCTTGTCTACCTTGCAGGGCTGTGAAGAGGATTAAATAAAATGAGGCATAGAAAGTGCTTATTAGGACGGCACCTGGCACACAGCAAAGCTTCACTTTTCAAGAGATGCAGACACCTCCAAAGAAATGGAAGAGATGACGATGAAGGGAATATGGTCTCATCTGTCCTCTACCAAAGGGATCCCCCCGAGAAGGGTTAACTCCTAAGTGCTTGTGTCAGCTGCAAAGATGCAGGTGGGATTATATACACTGACAGGAGAGAAGAGGGAGGGAAAATAAGGTAGAATGTTCAACTCTTGGCCTCCAGACCCACCTGTGAGATCAGACACAGCCTGCCCCCTGACCTTCCCCCTCCCGCACCGTACCTGCGCCGCTGCGACGAGTGCTCATGTCTGCCACGTATGTCCACTCATTGGTCGCTGGGTTGTACTGCTCCACGGTGCTCAGGCACTGGCGGGAAGCCCCATCATAACCCCCAACGGCATATAGCTTCCCTGGAACAGACAACATGGCTGAGGGTGGTGCTTCAGACTCGCACAGAACTGGAGCGTGGCGGAAACTCCACTTGTAACCCACTGGGGCACCCTCACCTCCATCAGGGTTCAGGACCCCCTCCCCCAGGAAGACCACGACTCCCTCCCCAACCAGGGTAAGCATGCTTCACGACTCTGTCTCCTACTTCCTCTTAAGCCCTGAGTTCCTCCTCAAAGCAGTACCGACTGAACCTCTTTCTCAAAAAGCACCCCAAACACCCAGTGCAAAGCGATGGCCTGCTGTCACTGGGGCTCAACATATTCTTCCTGGTCAACTCATTAGATCTTCTCCAGAACAAGGCACCGGAGAGATGGAAAGCTTGAGGGCCCCAGGTGCAGCCAGGCAGGCAGACTTTCTGGGTAAAGGCTCACAATAGCAGACCGAACAAATAAGGAAAAATATTCTCCAACAAGAACCCAAACATTGTCTCCTCCATGTTTTGTACTCTGTCCACAACCCGGGCAGGCAGAACGTGTGAATGGAGTGCTCTGTGTGCACTGTGGGATGGGTTGGCTGGAATTTATCTGCAGACCCCCTTGCAATCTCTGAGCCATGCACAAGACCCCTGAAGCACCATCACCTATTTTAAAAAGAAAATACCATAAACGGCTATCAAAGAGCAACAGTTTGTTCTGAGGATGGTGGTGAGGTTGGGCAAGGGGGCAGGAAATTGGTATTTGAATGATCTCAGAGAGAGATTCAAACATCTGGGTTTAACATGTAGTCTTGGAATACGGTGGGAAGGTCTCGTGTGTGTGTGTGGTATGTATGTGTGTGTGTGTGTGTGTGTGTGTGTGTGTGTGTGTGTGTGTGTCCTACCTCACCTGGGGTCTCAGTCCTATGGGGGACCCTGGAATTATAATAAGGATCTTAAACACTAGCTACAGACTAAATAAACACTGCCAGATGCAAATCTACTTAACAGGGTTACTCAATCAAAAGATTTTTTTGGTCACTATGTGCTTTCTTAATGGAGAGGTACCAAGAGTACAACCAGTATGTGAAAAATCTACAATCATTTTAAGTTAGAAAGAGATTCTCAGGCTCAGAGCTATGTTGTACTATCAGGACGTTTGCTGCATCAGATGTAAAATTATTTCTTCTTCTATCATTGAGCCTGGGTTTGTGTTCTGCCCCAACAGCCCTCTCAACCAGCTCTTCTAGAAGAAAGGGACACCTCCTCCTGACTCTGCCCTCGCCTAAGCCGGAGGGCAAAATCCTGACTCAGAGCTCCCCCAGGACCCAGGCTACTCTCGTGGTGTGTGCTGGCTCAGAGGTAACCACCTGCCCAGCCAGCTGTCCATCACTAGGGAGGAGACAGGCCTGGGGTGTGGAGGAAAAGAGAAGCTCCTGAGGGCAACCCCAGTCTCTGTAACACACGGCCTCTGCTCTGCGGGGAGCTTCTGCCTAATCTCCCAGCCTCACTGTCCCTCTTCCTGCGTAGAGATTCTTCAAGGCAGCCAGTAGCAGATGATCCTTTCTTTCTTTTTTCCCCAGTGTTATTTAGGCTATGCAGCCATGGTAAGGAGACGATGAGAGGGAGGTGGGTTCTGTGCAGACAGCGTGGGGAGCTGTATCTTCAGGGCCACGGGGAAGGAGCGTCCACTTAAGATCCTCCCTGGACATTCTCACCAAAGCTGTCCATTGGACTCTGCCGCCCCAGGGTGACTCTCAGCTGAAAGAGCTTCAGATTCGGGTTGGACAAGATCAATAAATCCCCAGTCTGTCCTCGGGGTCAACAGGGCATGCTACCACACAGCGCTTCTGCCACACAGAACATGCTCGCAGAAGGCTCTGTCAAGGGGAGTATTTCAAATGAGTACCAGGAAGGTATCTCCTCTAACCCCCATCAACCATTCCAACTCTGCGGCAGCTGAAAAAATACCCACTCAATGTCTCTCCTTTCAGGGATACGCTATTTTTAACCCCAACTCTATTGTTTGATATTCCTGGCTAAGGAAAAAGGGGGGAAATGGGAAGGTGGCTAGACAAAGCACTTGCATTTGGCAGACAAATCAACTTCTGTTCCAACGGGAGGATGAGATCGCAAGAAACAATTTTATCTCGGTAGGACAAAAATCCTTGCACTCACTAAGATGACTCATTCAGTATGTTAGAACAATATACTTTTAAATTAAAATTTAAACTACATAATACTGGTATGGACCAAGAAATGCAGCAAGAGAAAAGAATCCTTATATTAATGTCTAACTCACCGCACCTTACACTCTCCCCGAAGCATGTGTATGTGTTGTGTGTGCACGTGTCATAGAAAATGCCTGTGTACACACATAGAAAATGTGTGAATGCACAGATTTCCAGCTAAGTTCCCACTTCAGGACAGGCTAATGAATCAGTGTTGTCCTGCAAAGTATAGCGTTTTAGTCCAAATAATACTCTATGCTTTAATACGTTGAATTCATACATATTTCTAAAATGTCTCTCTACTAGCATTTGCTAATGGTCTGAGTTGGGAGTTAGAAGACCTGGGTTCAAGGAGTGGCTGTGCTATTTACTAGCACGGGGCACATTGATTACCCCCTCTGGGACCAGCTTCCCCTTCTGGAGAACAGAGAAAAGCTAAGTCCTGCCCATCTCCTTCAGGAGAGTTTTAGGAACAAAATGAGAAATTGGAGATGAAAACCGTTTAAAAACTACAGTGCACTGTCTAAACAGGCCCCAGACCTCACCATTCGCTGTCTCACCGCACACACCTTTCCTGACTAGAGCAGGACCCACCAACCTGCCTTGCAGTGACTAATCAGAACTGGGGAAAGGTGCCCACCTCACTCAGGGCTCTGTTAATAATGCTTAACATGTGAACATGAGGACAAAATTAAACAAACAATTGACTCTCACCCCCTCCACATTATACTCCTGGGTTATATCTTGACTCTGGATTCCCCAACTCGTAATAGAGACAAGTGGCCAAAGCAACAGGCCAGCATCTCCCCTCTAGGCTCCTCCCACGCCCCCCAACCCAGCTCACCCACTTTCTAGCCTTGGGCCAGTAGCTTCACCTTTCTGAGTCTCAATTCTTCTCATCCGCTCATCAGGATACTAGTACCAGGCTCAGCAGTAACGGGAGGAATAGAGTCAGGACACCAGGAGAAGGCCCAGGGGCCAGGGCAGGAACAGGCCACCACCCACTCCCGCTCCTTACCCTCTACGACACCCACACCCACACTGCTCCGCCGCGTGTTCATTGGGGCCACGAAGAACCACTCGTTGGTCTTGTAGCTATAGGCTTCCACTGACGCCAGGCCTGGGAGACAAGAGACTCATGAGGTTTCTATGGTGCCAGGCCTCACCCTGCTGTGTGAACAGTGAGGATGGGGGAACAGTGCAGACCTGGGGGCTGGAAACCTGGGTGTATGACTCAGCACTACCTCTGCCTCACTGTGCAGCCCGTGGCACCTCCCTAAACATTTGCACTGTGTCTGCCTGAGGGGACCACTAAGACCTGACCTAGAGGATGGGCTGTGAGAGGCCCAGGGGTATAACGTAAACCATAAAACCGACAGAATGGAATAAATACCTGAGGTTGCCTCGCTGAACACCTATTCTATCCCTCTTTTCCCTTGTCTTCCTCTATTTTAGAGGCTGGAAAGCTGAAAACTTGCCTTTCCAGAATCCCTTGGAGCTGTGGGTGACCAAGTCAATGCAATCTAAGCAGGATTTCTGAAACAGCCTTTGCTTTTCTGATAAGCCCCCACCCCCCTTCCTGCTTCTTGCTACCTGGAACACAAATGTGTTGGCTGGATATAACAGCCACCTTGTGACCATGAGGATAAGTCCAAAAGACTCTTCAGGAACTTGGCCCCAGTATCCTTGAGCAACTGGACGAAGGTGGCAACTGCCAACCTCTGAATTTCTTGTTTCACGAACAAAGCAAAAGCTCTCATTTGTTTAAGCCACAGTTTAATCAGGTTTTCTACTAGCAGCCAAAAGCAATGCCTAAAAGAAACAATGCCCCACTATCCTTTGTTCTCTTTATTCCCAGTTCCCACTCACTAGAAGCAGCCTCTGGAGGAGCTACAGATCTTGGAATTAATGAAACAGGCAAAGAGAAGGCTGAAAAAGGTTACCAATTGGTGAAGACACAAATGAAATTTCAGAGAGGTAAAATATGTTGTTTTTCACGTCACTGGGGGCCAAAAGATATCATTTTAGTTTAACAGAGTTGCTGTCAACAGAGATATCCACCTGGAGAAAATCTCTCCAAGTCCATGTCCACTAGTAGTTTCTGATTCTCACTTTGGAGCTAGATGAAAGCCAGGAGCAAGGGGACGCTTCTGCAGTGGCACAACCTTGCACAGCTTTGGTGGGGCAGTAGAAAGGGCAGTGGGCAAAGACTGTGTGACCTGAGCCACGTCTCTTCCCATAGCTGAACCTTAGCTCCCTCATCTATTCAGAGGGGGGTTCAGACCACAGTTCTGAGACACCATCCAGCTGAGCTTGCTCTAAGTCTCATCTCCAGAATAAATGGGTTAACAGACACTGGAAAGCAGAAAAGGGACTCTTCTGAGGGTGTGGTCCTTCCTAGAGCCCTAGAAATGACAGCACGTGGGCAGTTACATATTCTGTGTGTAGGAAGGTGTGCCTCTGACACGCAAGCTGGGAGAGGAGAAAGGATGGGTATGTTATTGGGGCAGTAGCTACAGAGGGACCAGCGGTTGGCCCAAGAAATGGCTGACCAAACCAGGGTTGCATGGAAGGTGTGTCCTAGGCTGGATGGGGACTGAGTCCGGGACCTACCAGTACTGCCATCAAAGCCCCCGACGGCGTAGAGCAGGTCGTTGAGCACAGCTGCTCCCAGCGTGCTCCGGCGCTCCTGCATGCTGGCGATGGACGTCCACTGGTCCTTCACCCCATCATACACATCCACTGTCCGCACACGCAGTGAACCATTGAACCCGCCCACGGCGTACACGTGGCCAGCCATGAACACCACACCTGAGGCACAGGAAACCAAGGCATCAAGGTCATCTCAGACGGCTGATGACTCACGTTAATGAGTGATAATGGGGGAACGAGGCAGGCATGTAAATAATTCACCACAGAAGGTGATCTCCAACTTTAGATATTTGGAAGTCACTATGGGACTCACTGGATTTCTTCTCACATTTGCATTTCTAGTTTTGTTTGATTCAAGCAAGTACTTGGATTAGCCTGAAGTCCCTAAGCACATGAGAACTGACCCCAGAAGGTGCAGCTAGAAACTGTGCAGGTGGGGAAGGGAAAGGAAGGGAGTGTGGAATGCACAGATGTTTTTGGAAACAAGGAGCAGGACTGTGGCACCCAGTAGAGACCTGCGGTGGCGGCAGGGGTGGGGCGGAGTGGAGGAGCGGGAGGCAGTGCGGCTCACCTGCTCTGCATCTCCTGGAGGGGAGCTCAGCAATCTGATCCCACCGGTCCTCCTCAAAATCATAGCACTCCACACTGCGGATGGCCTTGGGTGCCTGGCCGCCAACCACGATCATGACCTCCAGAAAGACAAGTGGACATTAGCTGGGTCTCCCCAACATCCAGATTCATGGGTCATCAATCCCTGTTATGTCCACATGCTCACTGCCCAGGGCCCGTGGATGATCTGAGATGCCAGTTTACAGAGCTACATACATGAAGGTGCTGCCCCTAATCACCAACAGGTCTGAACATTCAAGAAAAGTCTAACGAGCATCTTCCCACAGAAACACAACCATAAAGTCTACGCTTCCCAAGTGCCCCTGCTCAGGGCTGTGTTGGGGGTATAGCCACTTGGGGTATCTTCTGCAATCTGAGTGTCCTTAAGCATTGGGGGCCAGGGGACTAAATTTTAAATCAAAATAAAATATTCCCATATATATATATATGAATATATTTTGGAATAGAGTACAGAATTTGGATGCATTTTTAAGATAAAATTTATTCAAAAATATTTCTGAATGCATAGATTATAGGGAGCACTTATTCACGGCAGTATGGGAAAAAATTTGTAAAACATCGCTTTGTGGTGGTCACCACAAAAATGCATGTAACTGATGATGTTCTGAAAAAACAGTGCTATAGTATTATTTCCACAAGTAAGGTAGTAGCTACCACTGCCAGTCATCTTGTGAAGTATGTTGTCATTTGTTTGTCACCACAACTCTGCAAGGTAGATATTATCGTCCACATTGACAGGTCAGGAAAGTAAAGCTCAGAGAACATAGGTAAATTGCCCAAGGTCACACAGCTAAGAGCAGCAGAAGAGAGACTGAGAGCCAAGTGCACCTAACACAGGCGTGAGTGCAGCCCCACCTCTCTCCTGCTCCAGAGACAGGGTCTATGCCAGGACAGCTCACTACACCGTGTTTTTCAAACTGCAGGTCACATTTCATTGGTGGGTCACTAGATCAATTTAACGGGTTTCAATCAGCATACTTTTTAATAGTACAGCACAGAAAATATAGTAAGGATGTTATTTCATGAAATATTTGTTCTGGTTATACACACATGTATGTATCTCCTAGAGAGCAATTTAAACATATTTCTTAGCGTAGGATGTAGTATTTAAAAAAACAATGAAAGCCACTGTTCTGGCTGCAGCAACAGAACTTCAGCAGTTCACTGTGGTATCCCCATTGCTGTGACTTTTGTCACGTGTGATTAATAAATAAAAATTAAAGCACCAAAGTTAACAACAGTTTACATATGTCAGTAAGTCTACAAATTCATGGCTGTCCCCACAATGACTTCACTCTCACTCACTCATTCCAAGTTACCTTCTTAAGTGGAGAGAAAGGGATAAAGTCACAGGCAGACAATCAACATAAGTCACAGGATCTTCTCATTATCTGTGGCTTGTCTTATTTACCACAATGGTTCTCAAACTTCAATATGCATCAGAATCCCCTTGAGGGCTTGTTGAGACACAAATTGCTGGGCCCTACCCCACAGAGTTTCTGATTTAGTAGGTCTGAAGCAGGACTGAAAATATGCATTTCTAACAAGTTCCCAGTTGATGCTGATGCTGCATTTCCAAGAGTCATACTTTGACAACCCCTGTTTTAACCCACAAACATAGAGATTTCCTGATGATGTGCCATCAGCCATTTCTGCCATTATAATTATCATAGTGATCTTTGCTTCCCTGCAAAGCATTTTGGGGGAGAAAAGTGATCATCAAAATCTGTGAGTGCAGCTGAACATTATCCACTATATAGGGAGACAGGTATAGGGCTGACAATCATTGCTCAAGATCAATTATTTATGACCCAAGATTCTAGATTCAGGCTTACCTACTGCCCATGGGGGTGGTCACTGGTCATCAGAGTTAGTCTATAGCGCTTCTGTGACCAAATGTAAGTGACCAATGTTCAAAAACTCAGAATTCCATTCTGACTTCTGGAACACGCCAAAGGAGCCCAGGACACATAGTCCAGACTTACAGCTGTTGGTGCCTCCATAAGTAAATGTTCTGCATTTGACTTTCCTCTGCTCAGAAGGTCTACTGCTCTGTGTCAAGAGCAGCCCTTTTCAGAGTGATGCAGAATTCTACATTCCTTCCCATCCGTAATTCTTTGCTTAGATAGGCATCCATGAACAGTTCAAGGGGGATGTTAATGAACACAGCCTCTTGGCAAACTTCAGACAATGCCCAACTTATTCCTCCAGGGCTGAATGACCCGCATTCATAAACATACCTAGAACTTGCACTGTCTTTCTGATTTTGAGTTGGTAAAGTTGAAATGAAGTCAAACCATTACAAGGATTTTCTTTGAAATCTGATTTTGGGGCTAACTGGGAATAAAACTAGTTTTTAGTTTTCTTTCTGCAGTGACATCAAGTACCCAACACCCTCTCCTTGAAACACTCTTCCCCCATCTGATCCCCCTGCCAACACCTGCTTATCCTTCAGGTCTCATTTTACAGGTCACTTCCTCCAAGAGGACCTCTCTGACCTCCAAAGCTGAGTTACAGGTCCTTCTCTGAGAGCACATATGCCCCGGGTTCTCCCACTAAAAGTGCCCCACGTTGTGCTGTAACTGTCCAGTAATCTTGTCTCCCTTCTAGACAGTGAGCCCTGCCAGTGCAGAAAAATGTACCTGCCTCAATCACCAAGATAACCCTAGGGCCCTAGGGTACCAGGTAAAAGTGATGACTCAAATATTTATTTGGAATAAAGAATAAACGAATAGTAAAGACCACATGCAAAGAGTTAAATGAAAAAATACACAGTTACAGGGCTTCCCTGGTGACACAGTGGTTAAAAATCTGCCTGCCAACGCAGGGGACTCGGGTTCAAGCCCTGGTCCAGGAAGATCCCACATGCCGTGAAGCAACTAAGCCCGTGAGCCACAACCACTGAGCCAGCGCTCTAGAGCCCATGAGCCACAACTACTGAACCCACGTGCCACAACTACTGAAGCCCGTGTGCCTAGAGCCCGTGCTCCGCAACAAGAGAAGCCACCGCAATGAGAAGCCTGCACACCTCAACGAAGAGTGGCCCCCACTCGCTGCAACTAGAGAAAGCCCGCATGCAGCAACAAAGACCCAACACAGCCAAAAATAAATAAATTAAATAAATAAATTTTTTTAATTAAAAAAAATACACAGTTAAATAAATTAAAAAAAAAAAAAACACAAGCTAGAATGTCTCTTTCTTGGGTTAAAACATGTTAGACACCAGATTACAATTCTGGGGACAGAATTTGAGGAAAACAAAACAAAAAGAGAAAGAGAGCTTTTCCCATCTTTTGACTCAACCACCAGAAGCCTGTTTATTCTTTGCATAAGCTCTCAAGACCTCTTCTATAAACAAAAAAGGCAAAGCTTCAGGGGACTTAACCATGTCCCAGAAACCATCTTCCGCCAGGGTAGGGAGATACATTCATACTGGAGAAAATCCAGAGCTCATCTCTGAGAATTTTCTTAGTAACACAGAGCGATATTATAGAAATGCAAAAAATTTAATGTTAAAGTAAAACCTGCATAGAAAGACAAAAAAGATACAGAACAAGGTTTTCAAAATAAACTTGCCTTTGAGCTTATAAAACCACTGGTGAGAGACGACTTTTAAAATTCCAAACTTGTACAATAATCTGGGAAGAGCAATTATGAGGTTTCATGGGGGTAGGACCATTGGTTTCTGAAAATGTGGAGGTAGCTCAAGGCAGAGGGAGGAGTAGGTATACTTTTCTCCTCTTGTAGACACGAGAAGTCCAATTTCTTTGGCAGGTCTTACAAAAAGCCATCATACAAGGAGCACTACGGTCATCACTGTGTAATTGTACAGCATAAAAAGAATAAATTTCCTATCTTGACTACTAACAGATGGTTGTTTCCATAGATACCTGATTTTAGCAACCAATTAGACAAAAGCTAGTATTCCCCAAAGTCTACATGTATTACATCTCTGAAACTGTAAACCTCCAGCTACTCAAGTCTCTTCTTGTCAGGGCAAGAAGAGACTTGAACCGTCTTTCTTGCAAGCCCACATTTGACACTTCCAGAAAAACTCAGGCCCAAAGACTTCAATGGGCATATTTCTTTCTTCCCCTGACATCCCTAAGTCCCACTTTACTAAAGATGTGTAATGTCTTTAATAGAAATTACTGAATCAAGTCAGCTTATTAAGTGATCACTATGTTTAACATTTATCCTTCAAGGTAGCCCTGAGTAAGAACTACCGGTGGTCTTATGGGAATCATAAAATAATAAAGAACTAGTTCCAGGCTAACAATTATGCTATAGACCAAATATAACCTCATCACACTCAAGGACAGCAATGTACTTGGGAGCCCTGCAGGGCACCCAGGGTCCTGACCCCAAGTCTCAGTCATCACTGTGTTAAAGGCTGCAGACCTCTTGGTGAGTGGAGAGTTCTGGGTGACACAACACTTGTGAGCCAGACTCGACTGCGCGGGACATGGCTACTGGACCACTCCCAAGGAAAACACTCTCATTTTAGAAAGTCAAATGGCCATTTACTTTAGGGATATTAGTGAGACCATGTAAAGACTACCTGATTCCTTGGGAAGGAAATTTCACTCCCATTATAACAAGATGGTTTTTAAAAAACATTTAACACGGTTTCTTTCACTTGGATGAGTCTGAACTCCGCCAGTGTGACTGTGTCAGTGCAGGCATGTTGGTCCCTCCTCACAACATGACAAGTGCTCTGTGTCTGAGAGCCATCAGGTAGCAGAGACTAGCCAGGGGAAGTGAACAGCGCAGAGCTTTCCAGCCCATTTGTGCATCAGGACCCTAACCCTAAGTCATTAGACTCTGCACTCAGGGGAGTGGAATGACCCAGGCTCTGCACACCTTGTTCATCAGGCAAGAGTAGAGTGTGTGTCCAAACGCTCT
>NW_006788200.1:5677118-5709743 GCF_000442215.2 Lipotes vexillifer
GCTCTTCCATGACCGGTGAGCTGGGCAGAAGGCAGGCCCAGCCAGGTCGGTCCCTGGGCCAGGGCAGGAAGCAAGAGTCTCTCTTACCCTGGTGCGTGGGGCCGCAGGGCTAACACCAAAGATTCATCCGAAGGAGCAGGTCGAGGTCGAGGCGGAAGACTTGTCCCGGCAGGTTCTGAGCAACAGGCGCT
This sequence comes from Lipotes vexillifer, assembly GCF_000442215.2. Taxonomy (NCBI): domain Eukaryota; kingdom Metazoa; phylum Chordata; class Mammalia; order Artiodactyla; family Lipotidae; genus Lipotes; species Lipotes vexillifer. The sequence goes on from NW_006788200.1 coordinate 5,677,310, forward strand.
CCAGGCAAGGACTGACAGCCACGGTGCACGGACCACGACGGGTGAAGAAGCAGCGGCGCGGGAGCAAGACCCAGGGAGGAGAGCGGGAGTGGGAAACGGACTTTGGAGTCAGACACACCTGCGCTCAAATACCAGCCCCATCACTAACTAGCTGTGTGAACCTGGGCAGGCACTTAACCTTGCCAAGCTCGCTGCCATCACCTAAAATATCAGGATAATAGGATGTTTCTCCCATGGGTGTCAAGAGGCTTAAATGATATAAAGCATTTAGCACAGCGTTCGGTAAACAGCACACACTAAAGGTTAACTTCTATTATTAGATCAACACCAGCATCATTACTACCGTTTAAAGCAGCTGCTAAAACAGATTCCCAACAAACGGTAGAAAAGGACGCTTATGATCTGTGAACGGGAAAGTGAGCGCCAGTAATTCCAGGGATAATGACGGGGGGTTTTCAGGGTCTTGCCTCGGTCCATCTAAAGGACCGAGATGCGGGAGGAGCAGTGCCCATCCATGGGCCTGGCCCAGGTGAGAAGTCATCCTACCCACCCTGCCAACAGCCTTGTTGCCAACTCTGTCTTCTGAAGGCAGGACAGACCAACTCAGGAGGAAGTCACCCACTTCCAGCCCAAATGGCTTTTTGGTGTCATTTTAAAGAGTTGAATAAAGATGTCAACTGCACTGAAATGACAGTGAAAAGTGCCAGATTCAGTACATCTCCAAAGGGTTTATTTGCATCTCCCTGGAACCTCATTTCTCTGCTGCCATCTGCAGCACAAGGTAACGCAGGAGTATCTCGTGAGTGGCTGGGAGACAGCCCCTGGTTGTCCATGGCAACCCAGCCTCAGGGAAAGTGCTGGGTGGTGAACATGTGGGAACCCAGATGATGCTATTAGCTGTTCTGGCTTGAATATGTCAGTATGATCAATGCATATATGGCACAAGAAAAAAACACCCTTCTTAGCTTCTGCAGCTATCTCAAGGCAGAGTCTTGTTTCTTTCAGGGAGGAGGTTTGGCTGGCAAACAGGTTCTCTGCTGAGAATTGCTAAGAACAATGTGCAAATCTCTCTCCACCCCTCCGCTTCTCAAAGTCAGCTCTGTCAGAAAGCCAACTTGGACTGAATTCATGAAAGCACAAGCCAGCTGGCCCTTGGAATTCCTGTGGCCCCTCCTCCAAGTAGCCCTATTGTCTCTCAACTTCTCTTCTTCCTCCTTTTATTTGGCCACTTGTATATTTCTACCTTACTTTCTCAGAGGGACTTCTTAAAAGTCCTCAGAGGGTAGGAATCAGGTTTCTTTCTACCCAGTACTCAGCTAAAATGCTTTTGTGAAATGTGGAGGCAAGGTCTGAAGTCAGTCACCCTGGACTTAAACCTCAGCTTAGCTATTTACTAGCTGTGCTTCCAGATACATCGCAAATTCTTTGATATTCCTCCACTCAAGACATGGAACTTAATCACCACCCCCTCCCTTGAGTGTGGGGTAGACTTGCTGACTCGCACCCAGGAAATAAAATACAGCAGATGTGATGGGACATCACTTTGAGAGAAGGTTATTTAAAGACTACAGCTTCTGTCATGGGCGTGCTCTCTCATTCTTTTGCTGTAGAATCACTCACTCTGGGGAAGCCAGCTGCCATGTCATGAGGACACCCGAGCAGCTTATGGAGAGGCCTGTGGGGTGGGGAACTGATACCTACAAGCAACCACAAGAGTAAGCTTAGAATCAGATCCTCCCCAAACAAGCCTGGGGGTGACTGCAGTCCCAACCAGCAGCTCGACTACAACCCCACGAGAGGCCCTGGGCCAGGATGACCCAGCTAAGCCTCTCCAGGATCCCTGCCCACAGAAACTAAGATAACAAACATTTGCTGTGTTAAGCCACCAAGGTTAGGGTAATCTGAAATGCAGAAACTAATACACAGCGAGTAGGTGACATAACCCGAGATCCAATTTCCCCATATGTAAAAGGGGGATAATGACAATTTTGAAAATCTTATTAGATAATAAATGTAAATCACTCAGCTCAGCGCTTGGCACGTGCTCAGCAATTAGACCTGCTACTATCATCTTTGTGGGGTTAGTATCATGTCATGGTCAAAAGCAAAGACTTTGAGTTGGCCAGACCTATAAAGAACTCTTACAACTCAATAATTAGAAAATAATTTTTTAAATGGGGAAAGATTTGAACAAAGACTTCACCAGAGAAGACAAACAAATGGCAAATAAGCACATGAAAAGATGCTCAACATCATTAATCATTAGAGAAATGCACATTAAAACCACAATGAGATACGACCACATACCTACTAGAATGGCCAAATTGTTTTTAAATAGATAATACAAGGAGTGGTGAGACAGTTGAGTAACAAGAACTCTCATACGTTGCTGATGGGAAAGCACAATGGCAGAGTCATCTTGAAAGACAGTTTAGCAATTTCTTAAAAAGTTAAACTTACAGTTACCATTCAGCCCAACAATCCTACTCCCAAGAGATTTTAAGGTATTTACCCAAGAGAAATTAAAATCCTTGTCCACACAAAAATCTGTAAGTGAATGTTCAAAGCAGCTTTATTTGTAATAGCCAAAAACTGAACACCCAAATGTCCATCGGCCAGTAAATGGATAAACAAATTACAGTACATCCATACAATGGAATATTCCTTAGCAATATAAAGGAATTAACTCTTAATACATGCAAGAAGATGGATGAATCTCAAAAACATGATGCAAAGAGAAATAAGACAAGATCAAAAGGCTACATATGGCATAATTACAATACATTTATGACATTCTAGAAAAGAGAAGACTGTACGGACAGAAATCAGATGAGTAGCTGTCAGGAGCTGGGGGTGGGAGAAGGCGCTTGACTACAAAGCAGCACAAGGGATCTTTTTGGAGTGATTAAAATATTCTATATTTTGATGAGGATGGTTGATATATGACTGCATGCATTTGTCAAAATTCATCAAATTGCATCCCTTTTTAAAAAGAGCAAATTTTACTGTGAATAAATTATTGTACCTCAATAAATAGGAATTTAAAAAAATATGGGATATTGATAATGAGGAAAGCTACGCATGTGTGGTGGCAGAAGGTATATGGGGAATCTCTGTACCTTCCCCTCAATTTTTAAAAAAATATTTATTGGGGCTTCCCTGGTGGCGCAGCGGTTGAGAGTCTGCCTGCCGACGCAGGGGACACGGGTTCGTGCCCCGGTCCGGGAAGATCCCACATGCCACGGAGCGGCTAGGCCCGTGAGCCATGGCCGCTGAGCCTGCGCGTCCAGAGCCTGTGCTCCACAACGGGAGAGGCCCAACAGTGACCACAAAAAAAAAAATTTATTTATTTACTTATTTTTTAGCTGCGCCACATCTTAGTTGCAGCCCACAGGACCTTTGTTGCTGCATGCAGGATCTTCATTGTGGCACAGGAGATCTAAGAGCATGCAGGCTCTTAGTCCCCGAGCAGGGATTGAACCCAGGCCCCCTGCACTGGGAGCGTAGAGTCTTAACCACTGGGCCACCAGGGAAGCCCCCTTCTCAATTTTGCTATGAATCTAAAACTGCTCTAAAAATATAAAGTACTAACTTAAAAAAAAAAAGAAGTAAATGTATTAGAAATGCATCTCAATGAGATGAATGAGATATTATAGCTTTAATTAAAGAATATTTTGATGCGAAAGAAAAAAAAGAAAGATGAAGGGAAGGAAGGAAGGGAGGGAGGGAGGGAGGAAGGAAGGAAAAATAGGGAGAGGGAAGGGAAAAGAAAGAAAAGAGAAAAGAAAAGGAAGAGAAAGAAAAGAATCTTTTTTTAATCTGTCACCAAAACGTGAAAACCTGTCCCTGAAGGCAGTTTGGTACAAGACTTTGGAGTGGAACAGACCTTGTTCAAACCCCAGCTCTGCACTTACTAGCTGTATTACTGGGCAAGTTACTTAACCTCTCTGATTAAACTCTGTAAAGCAGGGATATGACTAGCACTGACCTATTATTATCATGATTTAATGAGATAAGGCACAGTCCATAATCCTCAAAGTGACAGCTCCCCTCAGCACACCCCACTCCGCAAACCCACAGTGGATATCTTGTTAATTCAAGTGCCCACACAACGGTGACAGGAGTAGAGTTTGAGAAGCAGCGTGGACAATATAACCTTAAATCATTTAAGGATTAAAGCTGGGGGAACAATGAGGCAAAGAGCAGCAACGCCTTTTTTTAAATTCCTTCAACAGATTCAAAGGAAATCATGGTTCCAGTCGCCTGCAGAAGGCCATGTGCTCAGAAACCTAAACATTTTCATTTGGAAAATAAATGGTTCCTAAGGAGTAGAGGCGACAGGGGGACAACTTTGGCCTCCTGAAACAGGGGGTGGACTCTTCTCAATTATAGAATCAATATCTGGGAAGGGACACAAGGTATGTTGCAGAGGTGGGGAGCGGGGGGGTGGGGTGGGGGAGGGTTGTCTCAAGAACGCTTAGTCCAGGCTCAGATACAAACTTGGCTTTGATTTTCAAAACTGTCTTTTCATGGGTGTATGCTGTAAAAGCCAGACATGGAGCCTAGAAAAGGAGAGGCCACTGGGTAGGGTCACCACACAAAGAAAATGAGCCAGCTCTGCACCATTTCCTTAGCTCCAGAATACACTCCCCAGGAAAAGACGTCATTAACCTGATATTAGATAGGATGAGAAACTCAGTTTTCAAAGAGAAAAGTCACAGACAAGCAATAAGGCCAGCTGAAAACCCGGGATATAAAAAAACCGCCTGCACACAAAACAACAGTGCACCTTAGAATCAATATTCTCCAGACACAAAGCTGGTAGAAATTTAGATCATAATGAAGGTGATATTCAAGTCCATGGGAGAGAGAGATTATTTAATAAGATAACTTTGAGGCAATAGCCTCATGATCTGCAATACAAATAAACCTGAATTCCTACCCTCACTCTTTACACCAAAACAAATTCTAAGTGCATCAAAGATTCAAACATAAAACAGAAATCATAAAAGTACTTGAAGAAAACACAGAGTATTTTTTTTAAAATCTCTTTAAGCAAAACCTAAGCTATAAAGCAGAAGATAGATCAATTTGACTACTTATTACTTTTTGGGATTCAAAATGTTACAAACAAGTTTAGAGACAAACTACAAACTAAGAAAAAAATATGTAAAACACATACAAGGGCCTAAACTCTTTAAAACGACATGTAAAAACCATTAATAAAAAAAATACAGTCTAACAGAAAAATGGGCAAAGGACATGAACAGGGAATTTCCACACCCCCCAAATATACAAATGCCAATAATCCTTTGAAACCAAGATTAATCTTACTCACAGTTAAAGAAATGCAAACCAAAACAAGATGCCATCTTTTAAAGGATATTTGACACATATATGTTTAGATATTTTAAAAAATGGAAATTATTGCAAGGCCCATCAATAGATGACAGTTACATAAATAATAGCACATAAATATAATTAAATGCCATGCACCTATTACAATTTAAATGCTGTTTTTACCCATAGTGATAACATTGAATGCAGTCTGTAGCATCTGGTTGAGTAGGAGAAAAAGATTTCAATCTGTGTAGCAAGAGTCCATTTATCTAAAAGCGTACAGTTTGACCTATTTGTGAATAAGTGCACAGAGATACGTCTGGAAGAAAATTCATCAAAATGATAGCAGTGACTGTCCCTGGGTGGAGGGATTTCAGGTGATTTTTACTTTATTTTGAAATCCTTTTAATAATCTACAATGAGCACACATTTCTATAATCAAAGAAAGCTATTAAGTTATTTTCATTTTGAAAAATATGAAGAAGTTTTGATGCAATGTTCCAACAAAACAAAACGCATCAACATGCAATAAGGCAAAATGGTCCCAAGGCTGAGACCCATGCCCTGTGGCTGCCCCTCCTAGCTGGCACTGTGCAACAGGAGGCAGACAGACAGGTAGGTAAAAATCAGGTTTACAAAGGTGGAGCAGGTACAGGATGGTAAGGGTTCAAGAACAGGTTTGGAGCGGGAGAAAGACTCAATTCAAAACCTGATTCCAGGGGGCTTCCCTGTTAGCACAGCTGGTAAGAATCCGCCTGCCCATGTAGGGGACAGGGGTTCGAGCCCTGGTCTGGGAAGATCCCACATGCCGCGGAGCAACTAAGCCCATGCGCCACAACTACTGAGCCCGCGTGCCACAACTACTGAAGCACGTGCACCTAGAGCCCGTGCTCTGCAACCAGAGAAGCCACCGCAATGAGAAGCTCACGCACCACAACAGAGAGCAGCCCCCGCTCACCGCAACTAGAGAAAGCCCACGCGCAGCAATGAAGACCCAACGCAGCCAAAAATAAATAAATAAAATAAATAAATTTATTAAAACAAAACAAAACAAAAACCTGGTTCCACCACATTAGCTGTGTTGACTTTGGGCAAGTCAGTTAATCTCTCTGACCCTCAGTTTCCTCCTTCCTGAACTAGGATAACTGCTTCTACTTTCTATGCGCTATCTTCAGCTCACTGCTTGGCACACAGTAAGTACTCAATAAATGTCAGCTGCTTATATTATTATCTGGGACATTTGTAACCTTTGTTCACATTGCAACCACTATGTTCTCCATGATCTGGGGTCACAGAGCAGAGTGGAGAGAAGCAAACCTCGGAAAATCCAAATATCTGGTCTTGGACAACATTCTTCCCTAGCCCCGTGAAACCCTTCCTGGAAGCAGCAGGCGAGGAGTAAGGCAGCCAACCACAAAGAGGAAGAGAAGGACAAGGCAAGGACCTAGGTAATCCCTGGGTGCTGCCTACTTGTAGTGGATGAGCCAACACGACTCATTCCTCTCCTCTACCCTTCCTCCTGGGTTGGCTGGGACCTCCCCCTAGACTTCATGTTAGGATCCTGGAAAGACGACTCAAATGCCAAGGTCGAAAGCCCTTTAGAGACCATCTAGTGCAGCATCCTTCATTCTACATGTGAGGAACCTGAGGACCACGGAGGGGAGGGGACTTGCAGGGAACCAGAGAGCCAGTACCCAGCACAGACCTTCCATCATGGTGTCCCCTCCTACGCTCATCCTTCCCTCCCCCTGCCTGCCCCATCACACGCTCTCATTTCCCCCATATCTTTCCCCCACTTCCTTACCTGTAGGACTCCTTAAGGGCCCCTTTCTCCTCTGGCAGCCCTAATTGTCCTTTATGGCTCTGTGGTGAGGGGAGAAACCAGACTAGGACTGTTCTGACTCAAAGAATGGCCTGGAAAGAGGACTGCTGGGGCCATCACTACGTCAAGACCCACCCAGCTACTCCTCTGCTTCCAAAAGAAACAGAGCCCAAACCATGGTGTAAAACAGGAAGGGAAGAAGAAAGAGACCTGAGTTATTCACAATCCTTCCTGGTGACGGTGAAGGTTACCTTGAAACCCTTAGGAAAGGAAGACCCCGGAAGAGAGAGGTACCAGCAGATTCACGAGGAACCAGCAGACTCCATCTCCTAGGTGGTAAATACAACCGAGATGCAGGGCAGCCATGGGTGAGGAGAGACTTGGAGACAGGAGTACAAGGCCATTTTCCCAGATCACAGTTCCAACTCTTGGCAGTGACTGGGCTGGGGCTTACCTTGGGCAGGCTAACTGGAGTCCTGGGCTTCGTCCTTGGGTTTTTAATCAAGAGCCTCTGATCCAGAGGGAGAAGATGATATTTCATGGCCTCGATGAGGAAGTCCTTACAGGTGTTGTTATTCTTTATCAAAGCTTCTTCTTCAACTGTCTAGAGGTAATAACCCATAGGTGATCCTGGTGCAGAACTCGGCCCCATTTCCCAAGCCATCTCCCTGGGCTGAGTCATTCCTGTACTCTCACACTCATTCGTTCCCATACCGCACCATCTCAGACCCTAAGACAAAGGTCCACAGAGTAACAGCGTAGTGCCCACCTCCTGCATCTCAAGAGAACAATGGAGTAAGTGATTAAGCTCTGGCATCAAGCAGACAGGGATACAAATCCCAGCTCTACCATTTAACACCTCTGATCCTCAGTTTCCTCATCTGTAAGATGTAAGATGGGCATATTAAATTCCCCCGCAACCTCACAGGTTGTGTTCGTTTGTTTGTTTATAGGCTTAACGAGATTACGCAAAACAAAGACAAATGATTGTCCCTAAAGCTTCTTTCCACATGCCTTCTGGTTGGAACGTATTATCATGTTTAAGGCAAATGGCCAGATATTTGAGAGAAGGAGAGGGAGGGAAAGAGGAAAATGGTGGGATGCATCGGCCAACCTTTGGAGGCACTGGGTATAATGAGGTGATATTCAAGAAGAAGAATTCATATTCATTATCTTACAGTGCAAGCCTCAGGGAGAAGTGTCCAGTGAGGCACTCTCCAACAGAGCAGTGGTATCAGAGCAGAAGGAATGTCCTGCACAAAAGTCCCACCAACTGACCTCCACTTGGACCCCATCTAAGCTGGGGCTGTGGCTTCTTCATGCCTTATTCTAGAGCCAAGGACTTAAGCAGGTGCTCAGCAAGTGTGGGCCTAAATATTTCACAAGCAAAGCTAAGGGTGAACCATGCTGGTACCCTGACTCTCAAATCTCCACCCTTGGGCACAGGTCAGATTGCTACATGGCATATCTGTAAGGGGTAGTGTGGTCTCCGGAGGCTACTTCATGTCTTCTTTGCCGGAGTGTTTGGGAGCTGTTGGCAAGGTCAATTCCATTCAGCAGCTAACAGGGATTGAATGTCTCCTGGTTGGGCAGCTCAGTGCTGGACCCCGGGGAGAAAATGATGCACAAGACAAGGGTTCTGACCTAGAGGCCCTCAGGTCCAGTCAGAGAATGAGAAGGGCCTCCCCACCTCAATTATCTCAGCCCTCAAGCTGTCATGCACAGGCCCAGCTGAGCCACTCCTGGGTCCCCCACCTGTAATTAGGAATGGATGGGAAGGTGGCCACAGGGCCATCACCTGCTGGGCAGTGTTGGAGATGGCAGGAAAAGAAGGATCAGTGAGGGCGCCTCTGTTACCTCTGGACACCTCCTTCCCCACAGACTATCCCCAGGGACACTCCGTTTTCTTGGAAGATTTTTTTCCCTCCTACTGAGGGATTGAGGCAGGTAGGGACAAATCATAAACATTTGGGGTCAGTTAAAAATGAAAAAGGGTGGGAAAGGATCTCTTTAAAAGCTTTTTGGGAAGAAGGAAAATGCATGAATATCTACTTCTCCCAAAGAACTCATTCGGCTTGAATGAAAAGCTCCCTGAGAGAGTTAGTATTTCATGGGTATAGAGTTTCAATTTGAGATGATGAAAAAGTTTTAGAAATGGGTATGGTGATGGTTGTACAGCACAGTGAATGCAATTAATGCCACTAAACTGTACACTTAAAATGGTTACAATGATGAAGTTTATATTGTACATATTTTATCACAAGGACAAATTTTTAAATAAGATATGGCATGTTATACACTTGGCACAATATTTGTAAATATTTAATAAAAGCCTAATAAAGGTTAGCTATTAAAAGAAAACAGCAACAACAACAACAAAACAACTCCCGCAGAAGTCAGTGTTGGTACAGGTTTGCCCAGAGCTTTCCTTTCTCTCAGCCTCCTCCTCTACCATCAGCCATCCCCAGTGGTTAGACTAGTTTGACGTTTCAAGGTCAAATGAGTGGGTTTTTTTGGGGGGGTTGTTTTTTTTTTTAACATCTTTATTGGAGAAAATGAGTGTAAATGAAACATCTCCTCCCAGAGGTGTTCTGAAAAAAAAAAAAAGTCCCACACAACAGTTCTCATGCACATTGTCTCTGACCTACTTCCTCTCCAGATCTAAACCTGACCTTGCCTTAATAACCCAGGAACTATTTCCTAAAGTCTTCATTAAATTTCCATTGTGGGCACCTGATGGAGGTTGTGTGTAGGGGTATCTAAAGCCCCTTTAGCTTTCTCCGGAACCCAAGTCCACAAGCCGCCCTTCCTCCTTGTGAAAGTGAGACTGTGCTGGAGGCCAGGTGTCCGCCTTCACCAGTGGTCAGGCCCCACTCAGGATAGTGGGAGGTTTGGCTCTGACACGGGGAGCTCAGGTGGGTTCGGTGTCTCTGCTGAGGGGGCCTCTCCTTCACGAAGGATGTGCGGCCACCAGGTGGCAGTGGTGCCATCCAAAGTGTAAAACGCAGGGCACGTATGAAGGCTTGAGAATATACGCCCCGGCCCCTGAGAAGAGGGCTAAGGTTCAGAGATTCAGAGACCATTCCACTGACTCCTGAGGCCTGTGATCAACAGCACCACAAGCTGAGGACTTTATAAGTGCTGGTAAGGATACTCTCTCCCGCTACTACCAACAGTAGCAGTGGTCATGAAGACCATAGAGATATCACTGAACACAGGGTTGTAGGCTTTACATGGTTCATCTCATTCTATCCCCAAACGACCCTATAAGGGCAGGGGCTATTTTCACCAGATGAGAAGACAGAGGCTTAGCAAGGCTGAGGATTCGCCCAGTGTCTTACGGTCAAGCAGTGACAGAGCTCAGCTGCTGGACTGCTGACCCTACTCTAATCCTGGCTTCACATCTGCCATTCCTCCCAGAGACTTCTTGAGGACGGCTGAGGGCTGGCCTACTGCCTTGGCACTTGTTATTTGTCTATTTAAGTTTTATCCTCTGCCTGCCTGGAAAACATCTAATGCCATTGACACTACAAAGTTAAGTCATGTAAAATATACAAACAGAAGAGAAAGTATTAAAGGTGGCGCCTGCTTAGGGAAGGTGGGTGGTCTAGATCCAGACAGACTTGGATTTGAATCCTAACCCTGCCACTTACTAGCTGGTGACTCCAGATAAATCCCAACCTCCATAAGCCTCAAAGCCCACATTTGTAAAAAGGGGATCTTAACCTCTGCTCACAGGGTTGTTACAAGGATTAAATGAGAAAATATGTGGCGCCATGTTTTAGAGGAAGCAGATGCAGTATGTATTCCAGGCACTTGTGAAGAGCTGGTTTTTACAGTCCTGAATTGGGCCCCAAGTTGCCTAACACGAAGGCAAGAAGGGAACATAGAAACATGATGGAAATGACCCTTCTTGCTTCAGTCCTGTACCACAAAAGCAGCTAATAACTTCTGTCGAACATGTGTTATCCCCAGCTCCATGCTAACACCTGAACCGCATCCTTATAACTCCTTTGGTCCTCACAACAACCCTGCTGGGCTCTAGTATAATTTCCCTTCTAGAGAAAAAGAAACTGAGGCTTAAAGCTAAGAAGTAGAAGAGGAGGAACTAAACCTTAGTGTCTCATTCTCAAACCTATGCTCTTAAACCTTACACTACCATGCCTCACACTGAACCCAGTGGGTTGGTGCCCTCACTCCACAGAGAGGACCCGTGAAACTCACCACTCCATACAACCGGGGTTGCCCACTGCTACTCCTAGGAGGCCTGGGTGAGCAGGGATGCGCTTGGCTCTTCACATAGCACTCACCTGGACAAGGTAATCCCTCGGTAAGAGAGGGAGACGGACGTGTTCCATCAGCTTTGCCATGTGCTCTAAACGGGTTTCTTTCTCATAATTGATCCATGAAATCACAGCTTCAAATACCTGTAAGGAAAATCAACATAGGTAACTTTTGCAAAGAGGCAATAACTTTAAACAGCTTTCAAACAACTTCCTCAACCTGAAAAAAGAAAGAAAAGTTACAAGTCATCCACAAAGGTGTTTAGGCTAATTTAAACACCTTTAAATTTAATACTTAAAATAAAACAAAAACACAAAGTCTCTACTATCTGACGTCAGAGAGTGCTCTCTCTCACACACACACACACAGGTACGCTAAGAAAAGCCTGCTACCCCAAACACAGAATCATCAAGGTTCATCACAAAACAAAAATCAATTCCAATTGTTACCTCAGGGTAGAAATACAGAGCAGTAACTCTGAACCAAATTTTACAAAGACTGTCCAAGAGGACCAGAAGCCCTGGGGACAATATCATCATCCCCATCACACACCCCCGTCTCTTCATCTATCTCCCATGTTCATTTAATGCAGAATAAAAACGATAAAGATATCCTCTGCAAAAGCTGGCTGTAATGGTGAATGTGACACTGAATGACAGAAAATGGCAAAAATTTCTCCTTGGGTCAGACCTCTCCTTTGAGGAGAGATTTCATTTCTATACAAATCAAAATGGGGCTTGGAACCAAAAAGGGGAATCTATGGTTTGGATGTTTGCCTTACTCAAGGTTAAGTTCAAATTCAAACTCTGCACCACCATATACACAGAGACACATAAATTTCAATGTTGGTAAGACAGCGGGGAAACCACCACTGTTAATGGAAACTTAACTAATGCGGCTTAAGAAGGGAAGGAAGAATTTGGCAATATCAATCAAAAATTCAAATGTGCATATCTTTGACCTAGAAATATCACTTCTAGAGCTCTAGTCAACAAAACCATTCACAAAAGTGGTGCAAGAATATGTGTTCCAAGAGGTTTGCTGCAGCGTTTTTGTAACAGGATAAAAAAGGAAACAATCCAAAATCCACTAGTGGAGAAATTATTAAACTCGTATCGATACCATGGGATATTTTCAGCTGTTAAAAAACAATAATAACAATAACAACTAGTAATAAGACGAAACACTTTCTTGCGCCAGAAAGCAAGAAAGTGCTCAAAGATTAAGGGGGACACAACGAACAGACACAGAGCGAGCTAGATGGCGCTTTTTCATTGCTGACGTCTGGGACAATTTAAACATCAAAAAGAATAATGGGGCTTCCCTGGTGGCGCAGTGCTTGAGAGTCCGCCTGCCGTTGCAGGAGACGCGGGGTCGTGCCCCGTTTCGGGAGGGTCCCACATGCCGCGGAGCGGCGGGGCCCGTGAGCCATGGCCGCTGAGCCTGCGCGTCCGGAGCCTGTGCTCCGCAAATGGGAGAGGCCACAACAGTGAGAGGCCCGCATAACGCAAAAAAAAAAAAAAAAAAAAAAGAATAATGAAGAAATCAGTTCTGCACTGACTGGGAAGGGGCCAAAGGAAATTTCTTCTGGTAATGGATATGTTCTTTATCTTGATAGGGCAGGAGCTATGTAAGCACATGCATTTGTCAAAATGAATCTAATTTTACACTTAATATCTATACATTTCACTGTGTGTACATCGTACCTCAATTTAAAATACTTTTAGTTAAAAGAAAAGGATAGTAATGAATCATAACCCAAAGAATAAAAAAAGAGTCCATGAGTCCGTAAGGACACTTTAAAAAGTGTGGGAAGGGCTGCTCTTCCCAGAAAAATGTCTTCTAATAAGGTAAAAGGGATGACAGAATAAGAAAAACATTGTTTTGCAACCACCAATGTAATAACTGATTCAGCAAAGATCGTCCATAGATGCTGAAATCATTGGGTGAAAAGTTGTTGTGAAAAAAGATATTCACAGTTCTCAAAGTGTCACCTGACAGATTACTTATTCATTACATGGGGAGAGTGGGGGTGCTTCAAACGGGTATATCTGACAAATACCACCTTTAACAGGTGGTCAAAGTCAGCACCACTAATAAATAGGACAAATTTATATTATTGTGTGAGCCAAAAAGTGCCTTCGGTTTTTAAGTAAAAATAAAAGACACATTTTTCACTTTCACCAACAACTTTATTGAACAACATATTCACCGTTTTGTTCCACTACCTTCTGACATTTTTCAGGCAACTTCATAATTGCATCTTCCCAAAACTTTGTATCCTTTTGAGCAAAGAACTGTTCCAGGTGCCTTTTACAGTCTTCCAGGAAATTGAATTTTTTTCCATTAAGAGAATTTTGTAAAGACCTAAATAAATGGAAATCCAAAGGCGCACTGTCTGGTGAATACGGCTGATGAATCAGAACTTGCCAGCCAAGCTGTAACAGTTTTTGCCTTGTCATCAAAGAAACGTGGTCTTGCGTTATCCTGATGGAAGATCACGCATTTTCTGTTGACTTATTCTGGAGGCTTTTCGTTGAATGCTGCTTTCAGTTGGTCTAATTGGGAGCAGTACTTGTGAGAATTAATTGTTTGGTTTTCCGGAAGGAGCTCATAATAGAGGACTCCCTTCCAACCCCACCATATACACAACATCACCTTCTTTGGATGAAGACCGGCCTTTGGTGTGGTTGGTGGTGGTTCATTTCGCTTGCCCCATGATCGTTTCCATTCCACATTATTGTACAGTATCCACTTTTCATTGCCCATCACAATTTGCTTTAAAAACAGAACATTTTCATTACATTGAAGTGGAGAATCACATGCAGAAATGTGGTCAAGAAGGTTTTTTTCGCTTAATTTATGTGGAACCCAAACATCAAAGCGATGAACACAACCAAGCTCATGCAAATGATTTTCAACACTTGATTTGGGTATTTGAATAAGTCAGCTCTCTCCCACATAATACCACGTTGATTGTTCTCAATTAATGTCTCAATTTGATCGCTATCAACTTCAACTGGTCTACCCAACCGTGGAGCATTGTCCAGGGAGAAATCTCCAGCACAAAACTTCACAAACAACTTTTGACATGCTCGATCAGACAGAGCACCTTCTCCATACACTGCACAAACCTTTTTTTGCATTTCAGTTGGTTTTTACCTTTCTTGAAATAAGAAAGCATAATATGCCGAAAATGTTGCTTTTCTCTTTCCATCTTCAATATTAAAATGGCTACACAAAAATTCACCAATTTTGATGTCTTCTTTTTTTTAATGCATGCAAATATGACAGCTGTCACAATACAATCAAACAAAATTGTTTCAAATGAAGTTAAAGACAACTAAGTGGGACTTCCCTGGTGGTCCAGTGGTAAAGAATCCGCCTTCCAATGCAGGGAATGCGGGTTCGATCCCTGGTCAGGGAACTAAGATTCCACATGCCGCAGGGCAACTAAGCCTGCGTGTCACAACTACTGAGCCTGCGCGCCTCAACTGGAGAGCCTGCGTGCCACAAACTACAGAACCCACATGCTCTGGAGCCCAAACGCTACAACTACAGAGCCCACGCACCTTGAAGCCCTCGTGCCACAACTAAAGAGAGAGAAAAAAAACCCACATGCCACAACTAGAGAGAAGCCCACGTGCCGCAGCAAAGAGCCCACATGCTGCAATGAAAGATCCCGCATGCCTCAACAAACATGCCATGTGCCACAACCAAGACCCGATGCAGCCAAAAATAAATTTTAAAGATAAATAAATAATAAATCTTAAGAAAAACAAAAAACTAAGTGCTACTACAGCCATCTTATGGAAAAAACCGAACGAACCTTTTGACCAACCCAATACATTCCTGAATGTGATTTAATGAGAGGGAAACAGCATCCCCTAGGTAGTATTCTTTCTAAAATGTTTAACCTGAATCTTATAGTGAGGAAACAATCAGACAACTCCATGTGTGGGACACTCTACAACACAGGTGTCCTGGATTCTTCGAAACTGTTAGCATTATGAAAAACACTTAAAAAAAAAAAAAAGGCAGGGAGATAGTTCTAGATTAAGGGGATTTAGAGACATGAGAACTAAACGGGAGGCATGATCCTTGTTTGAATCATGGATTAAAAAGAAACAACCATGGGGGGCTTCCCTGGTGGCGCAGTGGTTGAGAGTCCGCCTGCCGATGCAGGGGATGCGGGTTCGTGCCCCGGTCTGGGAGGATCCCACGGGCCGCGGAGCGGCTGGGCCCGTGAGCCATGGCCGCTGGGCCTGCGCGTCCGGAGCCTGTGCTCCGCAACGGGAGAGGTCACAACAGTGAGAGGCCCGCATACCGCAAAAAAAAAAAAAAAAAGAAACAACCATGAAAGACTTTTTCTGAGACTGTTAGGAAATTTGAATGCTGACTAGATATTTCTTTGGTATGATAATGGTTTATGGCTAGAAAAGGGAATTTCCTTGTTCTTAGGAGGTGCAAGCTAAAGTACTTAGGGGTAAAGTGTCATGATGTCTGCAATTTACTGTCAAATGGTTCAGCAAAATAAAAGATTAAATAGAGAGAGAGAAAGAGAAGGCAAGTGAAGCACAACGTTAACAAATGGTGACTCTAGGTAAAGAGTATATGAATATTCATTCTTTCCAACTTTAGTATACGTTTGGGATTTTTCAAAATAAAAAGTGGAAGGGAGAAGAAAAGAACACAACCAAAGTGGTGTAAATGATTTTCAGTGCTTGATTTGGATATTTTGAGTATGTCAGCTATCTCCAGTGTGGTACAACGTTGATTGTTCTCAATTAATTTCTAGATTTGATCTCAATCCTACAACAAAATTTACAATTTCAAAATTCAAAGTTGAAAGCTATATCTCCCAGGGTGGGTAAAAGACCTCTAATTTTTCTTACCCTAACTATATTTTTGTGTGTATTGATATGTTAATAATGCTTTGGCCCTATTTCCTAAACATATACTTAAGTCAGGCTAAGCATACTCAGATTGAACAAGATATCAGGAAGGAATCCATCAGAAAGGGAAGGGAAGGGAAGAGAGATGAGTGGAATGGAAAAGAAGGGAAGGAGCAGTATGTAAGTATAGTTTGCTACCATTTCTATATAAAATAACCTAGATGTGTATAAACATAGACACACACACACACCATGGAAATTCTCCTTGTCTAGTTCATTTTTTTAAAGTATTAACTGTCACAGAGCTATGTGTCTCACCCTTATCACATTATTTTGTAAACAGTTGTGTGTTTCTTCAAGTAGCCCTTAAGATCCCTGAGAACAGGGACCTTGTCTTACTTGCTGGCACATAACACACACTCAGATATGTTTTAATGAATGAATGGACAAATGAGTTCAGAATAAGCACGTAAGCAGACTGGAACAGACAGCAGGATTGGGGAAGCAGAGGCTGGTATCTAGGTGGGGAGGGCAGAGCCAGGCCACAGACCAAAGGATGCTGGAGACTCCTTGCTTTTTGCTGCGTCAGGAGGTGAGCAGCCATGGTTCTGTTCTGCCCTGCACTGTGGTTACCCACACTTCCTTCCACTTCCCTTTACTGGACTGTAACTCTTGCAGGGTGAGAAGTATACCAGCTTTGTCTCTGCACTTCCTGCCACTGAGCACAATGCCAGGCACAGAGCGGGTGACTGGTTGAGAAAGCTTTCACGAAGAATGAACTGCAAGGCCTTGAGTAGGTGGGATTTACTGATCACGCCCTTCCCTGTCAACCAGCTTAGTCTTTGTTATAAAAGCTGCAAAGCAGGCTGACTCTAATGACGTTGATATTTAACCTTATCTTTATTTTTGGCTTGACTTGTCTAACTGGTTCCACTCAGTTGCACTGTTTACCTACTCAGCTGTGAAAGCCACAGCACTCGGCAGCAACGGTGACCTTCTCAGCAGCTGGAGAAGGCCGCATATTTTTTTTTCATTTAGACGTCATGCTTGGAAAATAAGCAAATAAACTTCCAACTAGCCTATGTGCCTAAAATCGCTCCCAACGGCCCCTGCCAAGGCAAAGGGGCAACAGGTAGCAGCAGCAGCAGTTCATGTCCATGCTGTGTCAGGCCCTGAGCCACACTCCCCAGAGACACTGTAACCATGGACTCTCCTGACGGCCACTGAGTAGACACTCCTGCCCCTTACTGACTGACTCATCCAAGTCCAGAGCCAGAAAGCAGCAGGGCTGGGCCCACACAAGCCCATCTCCAGGGCTCAGGCTCTTACCCGTTATTCTCAGCAGCTACCCCGCTGGCAAACCTCAGCCAACAGGCCACATGCACCTGTTTTTGTAAATAAAATTTCCCTGGAACACAGCCACACTCACTCATGACAAATCGTCTATGGCTGCTTTCACACTTCAACAGCAGAGCTGAATTGAGACTCTGTGGGCCACAAAGCCTAAAATATTTACTGTCTGGCCCTTTAAAGGAAAACTGTGTCAACCCCTGGTCTGTAAAATCTAAGCAGAAACCCTGTGGCCTCAATCATGAGACAGGGTGATGTCTACTCAGATGAAAATACTTTTCATGGGCCCCACGATGAAATAATTGGCTGCCCACACAGCACGCTTAGGGTTTCACTTTTAGACAAAGAAATAGCATCATTTCCTCACTGCTTCATGCTCCAGAACCAATTTCTTGAGTGCTACGAGGTTGCTGTGTGGAAAGGAGATGGAGGAAATTGGATTTCATCGTCCTCGGCTCACACCTCCAACATAAGCACAAGCCTTGGCCAGAAAATACCAGATGAACCCGATCCTTCTACCCCACCCCCTAAGTCACTGAGACAGCCAAGCCAGATGTTCCTGCACACTGAGTAAAGGGGGGAGCCCTTTACTGGCAAGGGGAAAGGTCCAACAGCTCACGGGATCCCAACCAGGAATTCAACCCGGGCCGTTGCAGTGAAAGCCCAGAGTCCTAACCACTAGGCCACCAGGGAACTCCCAACAAGCTCTTGAATAGTAATGAGTAAGGGTCTCCCCATCGGGGTGGGGGTTCATTAATAAAGACCAGGGGCCTGGGTGGCAGATACAGTCAGCTTCAAATCACAGAGCTGTCTATTGTCAATAAGCCTTAGTCTCGTCCTCTCCAAATGGCCTTGAGAGCTGTTGTAAGCATTAGAAATGATATGCAAAACAGTATGCTGGGTAAAAGAAGTCAGGCACAAAAGCATGCACACACCAGGATTCCATTTATACAAAGTTCAAAAACTGACAAAACTGATCTACTGAGAAGTCAGAATAGTAGTTTGGCTTCTCGGGATGGGGGGCAGTGACTGGGAGGAAGGCCTGGAGCTCTGTTTCTTGATCTTGATGCTGGCTTTGTGGGTGTTGCACTTTGTAAAAAGTTGAACCCTGCTCTTTGTATTTGCTCATGTCTCTGAGCTTACTCCAAGTTCACTTACTCTGAGCTTTTTTTCAATGATGTGTGAAATAGTCACAGTCAGCAGACAAGATAGACTTTTGGTCCTAGCGTGGTGGTACTCCCGTCATAGGCACTTACTGAACTGCACTCTCCAAAGGAGAGCAGTAAGAAGGGTAACACTGACTCAGGGGCCCAGGCCACATCATTGTCTGCAGGCTGAGGATTTGGCAACTCGAATGCTGACCTCAGAGTGTGGCAGGGCTGCCAACAGCTCGGCCTAAGCACAGGATGTACTTCTTTGGGCGCTGGATGATGCCTCAGCAGCAGCACTAAAGCCCAGCCTACTGGCTGAGGAGTTCCTGCCCACACCCCAGACCGACCACCGGTGCTGGCGGGAGAGGCTAGGAATTCAGACAGGAGAGTCTGCAACACTAATGATCCCAGGAGACAAGGTCCAATCCCTTCCAGGAGATAAAATATCAGAATTTGTCCCCTGATGAGAGTTTTAGGAGATAAAAGTACATAAAAATGTGATCATGCAGAGAGAAACTAACCTGTTCTTCTCATTATAACACATACTTGGCACTAATTTAATTTTTTGAAGAAACTCAACCAATTTCTTCCTGACCTGTATCTAACATGTGGCCATTTCCCCGTTAGTTCTTACTCTGAGAAGCCTCAATAGTGTTTCATAAGAAGGCATGGAATTCTTGAGAAGTAGGAAGATATTTACCAGCTAGAAAAGCAAAGATTCCGAAAAGTCCAATAACCAGCAACTCAGTGGCAAGACTGCAGTAGAACACAGGAGTCATATCTCTTCTCCTTGCAGTGTGTTTGTCCTGGAAGGTTGCTTATCCTGCCCCTGGGTCAATGAGGCTGCCCATGGTGACAGCTGAACTTTGTGTCTCAAAGGGTATGCAAAAAACAGGCTTTCTGCTCACAGCGTTAGTTCTAACCCTGCGACACCTCCCATAGGAAAGAATCAGGTGCCTGGGAGGGGCTTGCTTCTCTGTGTTTTCCCTCTCACTGGGCAGGGGTAAGCAGGGGAGAGGGGAGGAAAGTCCTAACCAAAGAACTAGTGATTTTGTGATTCCTACCACATTCACTTGTCCTCTCTCAAATAACAGGAATTTTTAAACAAAAAACACACGGAGGAAAAACAGGAGAGAAAATGGCAAAGATCCATGCCTCCCTCCGACCTCTAGTTCCCACATTTCTCCTTATTCTCTGGAAAAATATTAAAATTATCCCCATAATATCAGCTGGCTCAGGGCAGAGTCCAGCCCCAGTCTGCCTCTTCACTCCCTCGGGGAACGTCTGCTGAGCACCTCCTAGTGCCTCCCAGGGCTCTGTGTCAGGACTGTGCGTGACACAGAGATGGCTAAGGTACCCTCACAGCCCTCAAGGAGCTTGAGTGTAGTGAAGGGGATGAGTCGTGGGCAACAGCAAGTGCTCTTGGAGGAAGAACAGCACCTGAGCCCTCAGAGAGGCCCAGATGGTGCTGGGGGTGCTGGCGACCCAGAGACAGCTACCACCCTCAGCTCCTGCCTGGCACAGGGCCGCAGGTCACGCCAACCACCCAGACCAATATGGGGCCCGGGAAGAGCTTCCCCTTGAGAAAGGCCCCAGTCAATGGATACATGTATCACCTCATTTCATCCTCAGAAGAGCTCTATAAGATAGATACTACACTATCATTACCCGCCTTCACAGATGAGAAAACTGAGACTTAGGTTCTTTTATTCATTCCTTCAACAAATATTTTTTGGTATCTACCATGGACCTGACACCACTCTAGAAGCAACCATAAGATAGTCAAAATTCCTGGCTATACGTGGTGTATACATTCTGGTAGGAGATAAATAACTGGCCCAAGATCACTCAGCTTGTTAAAGTAGTGGAGCCAGGATTGAATTCAGTTATTCTGGCTGCAGAACCTATACTTTCAAACTTCCAACAAGCAAGCTTCCTGGGCCCAGCCACAGACACTTAAAATCATCATTAATAGTAAGATACCACATTTCCTCTATTTTAAGATGCATAGTTTTAAGATGCATCTGAAACCTGGCTGCATTTTATAATATATATTGAAAGAAACCTGTTGGCTGCTGGTAGAGAAGTAAGTCATAATATAACTGATACTGTGGTTCAAGTGTAAATTTCGCTGAACACAGGTCATTTGCCGACGCAATTGAATTTTCTGCAAATGTTAACATTAAATCAGCTGGATTTTAACTTAAATGAAGATCCCTGATACTACTTCAAATACACTCAAAAATTTTCACTATATCGCAAGAAAAAGCTATTATGCATGCAAGCGATTATGCCTATCATACGCAATGTAATTAAAGGGAGTAGAAATCACCAAACCTCTTGGAACAGATCACAGAATTTTCAAAGCCTTAAGGGCTAGCGTTCAAATGACAAACATCTATTTGTCAAAAGCTTCCAGCTATTTAACTTCCAGCAATATGTGAGCAATTAAGGGGAAAAAAAAATATATGGGTTTTGCCAAAGAGAAAATGCAGGCCAAACCCCACTATTCATTAATAAGACTCAAAACTACATAGCTAACCTTAAACATACCAAAGGGTTCAAGATCATTAGTAATATACTTTCTGAAAAGTATCACATAACTCTGAAGTTACACGTAACTTCTGAGAACCAAATATGATTCACAACATCAATAATGTGGAAAATACCTACACTCCAAACTGATTCCACAGAAAGAGGAACCCATATGTAAGCATATGAATAAATGAAAGTCACTATAGACAAGTTTTAAGAGTGTACATCTATTGTCATGTTTCTTTGTTTCTGGAAAGATGCAATTAACACCATGCTTTGTTTCACCATCACCAATGGCAAATCAATACCATTACCATTATCACTGGTACCTCCAAATAGAGAACTGTGATAATTACAATAATAGCTGCCATTTACTGAGCACCTATCAAACACCGTATCTGATTTTTTTTTCACCCATTATCTCTAATCCTCGTGACAACTCTATAAGGGAGGCACTCTTAGTATTTCAGTTTTACATGTAAGTAAATTATGGTTCGAAGAAACCAGTGACTTCTCAAAGTCATACAGTCAGTAAGCATCAAGCTGAGCGTGGAACCAGTTCTGCCCAAGTCCAAAACCCAAGTGGTTTCCAGGGCACTATAAGGCCCCTCCCTACTAACAACCCACCTCTCCCCCTGTCCTGGCATAGCACGCATAGATAGGCCCTCACCTAAAACTTACTACGATCTCAGAGAAGGACGGGCCAGGATGAATTTAAGATAGAAGGGTCTCCCTCTCAATCCAACACCCTAAGTTGATTCAAGTCCTGCTACTTATGTGCCTGCTTCCATTTTCTCAGACTACACTTGAGGACATGATCAAGCAGACCCTAAACTGGCCCACAGCCCAACATTCGCAGAGCCAAATGACTGGTTCATTCCGTCAAATTGTGCCAATTTGGTAGCACAGTCCAGAGAAGAAAGTACACAAGCTTAGCAAGAAGTGAGGCTGGGGCAGGAAGGGGCCTGTGGCCTGGCCAGAAGCATTCTTTCCCCTGGAGGTGCTGTTTCACATCAGCTAATGGAAGCAGAGATCTCCCTAAGCCTACGGGAGAGTCCAGCTTGTGCCAGTCACCTTCTGGGGATCCCCCTGAAGTCTCAGGATAGCCCATAGTTCCAACTGACAACTGCTTTTCTTCTTGATCAGACTTTTGCAGGACAACAGGCAGGGGCTTGTGAATTTCACACCCATTCTCTGGACATGTACCTTTGGATGCAGTCTCATCTCCAACATAAAATCCTTCTCAAGGGCTTTTCTTTGAATATTCCCTCAGGAAAGGGCCTCAAGCTTGGATGCTGAGATTGGACTAGGACAATTCAAGAAACATTTACTGAGTATCTCTGAGGCTGCAGAGGTGAGTAATAAGGTGTGGTTCCTACCATCAGGGAACTCACAAGTGAGTGGAGGAGGTAAGACCAGCTCAGAACTAACTACAATATAAAGCAGAACAAGGTTAAGTGTTATCCCAGAGGAAAAAGGGATTAATTCCAGATGCACAGTCAATTATCAATTCAGCTAACACTGACTAGGCACCCACTAGGCAGCAGGTAGTACACTAGGCATTTTATATACCTTATCCCATTCAATCCCCACAACCACCCTGTGGAACATGTTCTATTACTACCCACACTTTACAAAATGAGGAAGTAGATGGAGAAGCAAAATATCTTGCCCAAGGTCACATAACTGATTTGTAAATACTAGAGATGAGATTTGGACCCCAGTGGCCAACATGGAAGCGTATGTTATTTCCAGTATAGTAGACTGAACCTCCTGGAGTAAAGAAATTCTTCCTGGTAGAAGAAAAATCTGAACTGTATGGGAATTCAACCAGGTGAAGAGGGAAGTAGAGAATATTCCTAGCATAGGGTCAGAGATATAAGGAAGGCTGGGAGGTAGGATAGATCAGCAGTCACAGGTCAGCTACAGCAGGGGCAGAAGTCAAGCTTCTAGCTCAGAGGAAGAGGTGTGTGGTCAGTGAGTCAGGGGACTGGGGTCAGGAGACCTGGGTCCTAGTCCTGGCTTGGCCACCGAAAAACCGTGTGTGACCTTCAGCAGTTTCTATCCCCTCCCTGGGGCTCGGTTTCCTCATCAGTAAAAATTCCAATTCCCTATCAGAGTAGATGTTCCCCAAAGGTCTGCTCTGGCTTAAATGCTCAGTGATACTCACGAGAGGCTGTGTGGGACTGTGGTTAAGACCAGGTGACGTGCAAACCAGCTGAGTGACCTTGAACAAGCTAATTAAATCCTCTGAGTCTGTTTCCTCATCTGTAATGTGAGGACAACAGCGATGCCTGCTTCACAGGGCTGAGGTGAAGGCTGAGGGAACCGAAGAACATCAAGCACTTAGCACAGGGCTTGGCAAACTATAAACGTATAAGAAAGGGAGCCAAAAAAAAAAAAGGGGAGGCAGCTTTGTTGCCATCATCATCATCACCATTACTCCTTCTTTAAAGGGTCCATAAAGTGAATGTAGTGGTCGTGGGCCAGAAAGCCTTTTTTTAAAAAAAAAAAAAAAAAAAGACAAAAAAATAAGATCTTTTTTTTTATTTGAAAAAGAGAAAAGGTCTCATTGAACCACAAGTCCTTCCCATGACCACCTCACGAGAGAGGCTCCTGTTTCAAAGAAGGGCCATGTCATACCTTCTCTTCTGAAGAAACAGTCAGCTTGTCACTGGATATCAAGCTGCACACCTGGTCCAGACTTAGGCTAAGAAATTCTTCCCCCAGCATCACCTCTGGAAAGTGCTGCTCTGTTCCAAAAAAAGCAGAAGTTCAGAAAACAAAGTTATAACACACTCCTGCCCTTCCATGAACCAAGGCCATGACAATCTGTGGGATTCAGAGCAGAGTCCTGGGAGCTCTGGGGGAGGCAGGAGGCAGAGAGAAAGGCAGACATCCTGGTTGGAGGGAAACCAGCCTCTTAATTCAGCAGCAAAGGCATCCCCCTGTGTGACCCTCTGTCCTAAACATCATCACAGAGGAAAATGGGGCAGAGAGATGCGAGGTTATATTTTTTCCATGCTCCATGAGATTAATAATGGTGTTGCAGAGAAGCCTCACAGGGGCCTGCCTACTTAATTGAGCTCATTTCCCCTCAAGGCACAGGCTGGCAGAGTTGCAGACGGTGCCCCCTGCAGCTCAGCCAAACAAAAGTGGGTCAGAACTGCTGTGTGGCTCAAAGTCTCTGGGGGTTCTGGTAGGAAGTCAACATTAGAAGGCTGGCAGAAGGGTTCATCCCATCTTGCCCAAGTCAAGCCTGCTATAGTGAGAATCTGGTTCACAAGAAGGCTCAACTAAGCTTTTGTCCAGGTGTGGCACCAACACAGCTGGCACCACCACCACTGGGAACAGTCCACAGTGGCTTAGCCTATAGAGGCTATAAGATGGAGGGGAGCTCGGGGACAACTAGAACAAGATAAAACTCACAGGCCCGAGGACCACACAAGGGAAATGCCAAGGACAATTCCTACCCTGACATTCGCCCAGGCCACCATCCTGCTATTACAGAGGCATTTGCCAGTGAAAGAGCATGCACTTCAGAAAGAAGGACCTAGATTCAAGTCCCGGCTTTGTCATTTATGAGTTGTGTCTTTGAGCCAATGGCATCACCTCCCTGGGTCTCATTATCCCCATCTGTACAATGGAGGTAAAAACCACGTCTCACTCCCTCCCATGCTCTGATGAGAGAGGAATTGAGAACGTGTTTTGCAAGCTCCTTCAAGGTGAACCAGCCCAAGGGCTGACAATTCCTGGTGTAGCAGACTCTGGAAGTCACAGCGTCCTTTGTCATTTGCCCCAGACCTTGCTCCTTCCTCGGTTCTCACAACCCTGCACCATCGCCCCAGAAGCATCTGTGCTCCTTGCCCTCCAGGCTTCTCCCCTTCCTTCTGTGGTGGCCTCGCTCTGCCCTGAGAGCTTCTTGGATAATTCCAGAAGCTCCCCACCCCCTACTTGGGCTGGTTGGCTCCTGGAGTGAGATTCTGAGTCCCTCCATGCCTGGGAGGCTGCTGAAACATCAACTCTGCCGCAGCTGCACAATGAAAAGGAAAATCAGAGCATGCTAATCACACTCATCAACTTCTTAAAAACCAAACAAATGAAGAACTTAAGGTTTAAATAATTTCTTGCAAAAATCATTTTTAACTTTTTATGTTGTAAGAATTTCAGATCCAAAGAATTCCCATATGCCTTTCATCCAGATTCCCTAAATGTTAACACTTTACTCTCAATGACTGAGTTATAAATAATCTTTTCCATCTTTCACTGGACAAAGAGGGCTCCCCACTTGCTCCCCAACAGCCTAATGATATAACTGAAGCCACTATTAAAGCTCACCCGTCCTGAGGCTCAGGGATGCTTGTACAAGGCAAGACAAATTTAAAAGTCAGATCTTTTAAAAATGGAAGCAGCTGTCAAAATGTAAGAAGCTGGTCTTCTCTCTCTCTATGTCAACAGAAAAAAAGCCTTTAGTTAAAGCATAGATTTTAAGTATGACATTCAAAACACCTCCCTAACTATGGGAATATTTAAGACTAGATAGTTATTTTTAAAGTGCCCATTCCTAAAGATTTTTAAATAAAAGCAAGTAAACAATTTTCTTTGGACAATGGGAATTCATTCTTGGCCTGGAGGCTTGGAAAGTAACAGGATTCTCCCTATCTATACACTCTTTCTAGCCCAAGAAGTCTTTGGACCAGAGTCTCCCAATGTGTTGGCAACACCCAAGAAACAGCAGAGAGAAAACTGACAAAGTATAGGACAGGGAGGCTCTGTGGACCAGCCTCGGCTGAGCTCAGCAGGTGAGTCAGGCAAACCAGTGCCTACATCCCTGTGGCCCAGAGCCATACCTGGTCTTCCCACCTTTATCTTTGGTTGACTGAAAAACCTAACATTTGGAGGAGTGAAAAGAACAGGAGGAGGTGAGAAAGTAAAATTCTGAGCTGTAAGGAATTCTTCCTCAGAGCTCAGAAAGGCAAAAGTAGATGAGCTTGGGTATTGAAAAGGAGGAAAATCGAAGTGCAGTGATGTGTACCCTAGGTGAATTGGTGAACAAACCAGAAGTCCTCAAAGATAAACCAAGGCAGGAAGTAGTCAGCCCCCCACGCCTCCCCATCTCTCACATTCTGGGGCATTGCAGGATGTGAATCTGGGTCCCTTCTCTCTGAAGTCAGCTGCTTATTTGCCCATCAGGAGCCTCCCACTGAAAACCTTCAGAAATCCTCCCAAGAAGGAGCATCTGGTGGGGAGGAGGCAACAAGGGAGGTATTGGGCAGGAGCTTCTCACCCAGGGCTGGCACCCTGAGATCCAGGAGATTTGCGAGGCATGAACAGGAGGACACAAAGAAGGGGCCCAGACAAAAACTCCTTCCCTTCCCCCTTTGGTTTGAGGACATGGGGCCCAGAGTCTGGGAACCAGAGCCCCCTTTCTGTTAGCAACACTCAAGACACAACAGGATAGAAAAAAAAGGAACAGGATGCTCTGGCTAACTCAGTTTCCTGGGAGACAGGAGTTCCCCAGAAGACTTTGTACTCAAGTCAGCGCTCTTCCCAGCCTCTTCCTGGAAAGAACCCACTATGCTACCAGAAGATACCACCCTGAGAATCAGCTTCTACCTTTAACACTTGTTTGTTTGTTTGGAGATTTTTTTTAATTTGTTTTGCTTTACTGTGAAGGTATTAAGGGAGAATGTAGTGACAAACTGTGGCTAACAATCAGAAGACCTGGGTTCAAGTCCCAGCTCCACCTCTTACAGTCACTTCTTTCCAGGCTTTGGCTTCATGAATCATAAAATGGGATGGTAATGCCTGACCTCAGTCTCCAGGTTGTTTTGAAGTTCAAACATTATAATATGTATTAGCCCATTTTGAGATCCATAAGAAACTCTTTAGAAATGAAGGAGGAATATTATGCGCCCATGTTCCTGAGTCACGAAGTCCAGTTCTGTGGGCAGCACTGCTCTCCAACAGAGAAGCGTTTCCAGAGCATCAGAGTCATCCCTTGAGGCTGCAGGTCCTGCAGGCAAGGCTGTGGACCTCAAAGGTCTTAAGAGACCCACTTTATTCCATTGAGTTCCACAAACTTTCTAGTGATATAAGTTACTCAATTTCTTCAGATGAGAATACTGAAGGCTTCAGTATTCTCATCTATTAAATAGAGCGAATAATAGCACCTATCTCATAAAGGTGTTATGGGCATTAGATAAGCAAATATATGTAACTCACGTTTCCTGAGACCATTGTAAGTGCTCAATAACTGTTCATACATGATGTGCCAAATACAGTCTTTCTTCAAAAATGAAGAAAGCAGAGCTGATGCCTACAAGGAGGCCACTGGCTTACAAAAGGGTAAAACAAGCCACCAGCAACTTCAACCCAAAGTCCACAGGGCCATGACTGGGAGAGGCACTCCAAGTTAAATAAAAGCAGGCAAATTCAGAGCATGACTAGAGAACAGCAATAGCTCAGTCTAGCTAGAGGCTAGGCTGTGTCTTCATTCATCTAACAAATATGTATAGAGCACCCTGTGCCAGGCTCCCAGACATGCAGGAGAGGCAGGCAAGGCTCAATCTTGGGGGATGGGTGAAATATGCAGGGGCGTAGTATCTTTCAACCATGGGCTAGTCCCTTGAAGGGGGACTCTCCAAAATAAACTCTAACTTTTCTTGTCTTTTTGCTTTTTTTCCCTTTAGGGAGGAGTGTAAATAGGAAAAAAAAAAAAAAAAGTCAATTAATTAACAATTCTGACTGAGAGTCCCAATTAACCAGGCTTCACTATAAGTAGCAAACACTGTTTAGGATCCAAGTTTTGGAATGGAAATAGTGAGTTGTTTAAGTTAGTAGGTATTTAATTTTTCTCTTCATTTGACTAATTTTTTGCTTATGGAATATAAAGAGGAAAAACATGATTCAAGAGATTATAATAATAACAAAAAATCATAACATTAAGAGAAAATGCAGAATACAAATTTATAGATACTGTTTGATCACAAATATGTAAGTCTAGAATTTCAGGATTAAAAGATGGCTCTTTATTTCCCCTCTGTACTCAAATAAAAATTATTATTATAAATATTTTTAAAATCCAAGTTTTGGAAACACTGCTTTGGCAAAGATCTCCAGGGTTCTCCCTACTTGCTGCAAATAATAATAAAGTCTTCCTTCTTCAAAAAAAAAAAAAATCCAAATTTTGATTAATGAAACATTAATGGATCTGTTCCTGTCCATTTGGATGAGAAATTTTGGGGAAGGGGAGGGGCACCAGACCACTGCAAATCCTTTCCCTGGCAAGCAATACACACATATCTTCCCAATGTTGAAAGGATGAGGAAATTGGGTGGCACATTCCTAGGAAAGGGGGCATAATTGGGTCTTTTCAAGGAAGCATACCTGGAGAAAGTTAATGGCTTTTCCTAAAAACAGCTAACACTGTACTACGTATTTTACATATATTATGTCACTTATATCTTCCAAAAGCCCAGCTGAAGTGAATATCAATATCTCCATTTTACAGATGGAGAAATGGAGGCTTGGAAAGCCTAAGTTATGAGCTTAGTATCATACGGCAGTAAAGTGGTAGAGCCAGGTTTTGAAATTAAGGCTGTCTGAATATAATAACAAACATTCTGATAAGTATATTACAGTCCTCAAGATAATAAAAACTTGTCCTGAGCAGGCCATTTTGGTAAAATTCAATATAGACATCAGAGCACCCTAAGAATCCCTCTTAGGGATACTGCAGAAAGAGAAAGAAACAGGAATCTAAAGATATTCCTTTAAAAAAAAATCTTAGAGTAGTAGTGTTCTAAACATTTTGGCATCAGACCTGGATTCAAACCTCAGACCCAACCCTTGGATTGAAATCTTTCTCTAATCCACCTGTCTTCCAAGCTAGATGCCGTGATATTCTTCTGTGTTCCCAAAGCCACCCAAATAGGAAATTAAAATTTTCATACTGCTAGTCAACCTGTCTTACCACCTGAGGTCTTCCTCTCATACGGGGACTATGAGTCCCATGAGGGCAGGGTCTGTCTCATTTGAGTCTGTCTGTGTGAATGTGAATCCTCAGTGTCCAGGACAATGTCTGCAGATATTGAGCTCTGCAATTACTGCGCTTCCTTGTCCATTCTTCAGGACTGCCTGGGGCTCAGGCAACCTCTCAAGCAAGCCCCAAGTCCATCCCTCCCTTTTGATGGGATGAAATAAACCTAAGCCTTTGATCAGGTACATCTAAACTACAAGCCCAGACAACAACCCATCTATGACTTCTTTGACCTGCAGAGACGAAATGAACCCAGTTATTCCAGGGCCAGTGGCCCCAGCAAAAAAGGTATGAGTGCCTCTGAATGGAACCACTGATCATGCCCCCAGGAATGAATGGCTGACACAGGTGGACACAAACAGAATCAAAACATTTTAGCAGGGTAAAAAAAAAGAAAACAGCTGATTTAAATTTCTCTCTCCATTATCCTATTTTGGGAGGGCAGAGGTAAGCTTTCTTGAATCAATATTTGGCTTTCAGGGCCCACAGGTTCCTTGCTCCAGGGAGAAGGCTCAGCTCCCACAGAGAAGTAACACAGATCTACCCTGACCTCTTCCCACAAGGGGTCACGACCACCAGCCCTCAGACTCTAAATTTCACTGACTCCACTCTCCCTGGGATGGTGGGATACAAGCTCTCTGTCCATGTCGACCTAATTCCAGAAGTATATATGTTGTACCTCCCCTTTTTCTCTATCACACACACACAGAGCAAAGGGCTATATCAAAACTACCCAGTTATCAATGCTACTGATTCAACAACAACAAAGTTCCCTGTTCTCCAGAGCATGGAAGGAACAGGGAAGTTTCCTAAAATCCCAACAAGGAGAACAACTAACAACAAAAAATACCTGCGTCTGCACTAATGCTTCACTTGCCACCTTCAAGGTAGAAGCAGAGGTAGGAGTGAGGCAACCACCATGGACAGAGAGGCTGAACTGGCCTGGGAAGATGTGAAAATAAACAGTGGGCTCAGAGCACAGGCCCTGGAGACAGACAGCCTCATCATGAATCTTGGCATTGCCACTCACAAACTATGTGATCTGGAGCAAGTTACTAAACTTCTCTGGGGTTTCCATTTCTTCATCTATAAGTTGGGAAAGTAATAACTACTTCTGATAGTTATGTGGCCTCTTATAGTTACGAAGTGTGTAGCACCATGCCTGGCACCTTGCAAGTGTTCAGAAATGGTAGAAACTCCCACCATGATCATCGCCACCATTATTACTTTATGATGCCAAGTTGGAGGCAGCAATTTCACAAGATGACCCTCAGTGAGTCAGAGGTTCGTGTGTTTTAAAATGCTTTGTCAAAGTTTTTTGCTGCCCTTAGTTTAATTACTTCATTCCATGGTCTCAAATGACTCCATCAATCGAAAAAAAGGCCATTTCTCTCCACAAACACGTGAAATTCGATGGCTTTTCCATCCCATGGCTGGAGGGTTTCAGCTCAGCTTTGGCAGAGTGATGTGAACAAAATGTCCAAAGAATTTTAATTGCCATTTCATTAACAGGGTCCCATTAATATCCCTCCCAACCAGCTCTGCTGATGGTCCAGTGCATGGCCATCCAATTACCAAACAACAAAGTCCCCATAAACCTGGGCCCAAGCCTCTGAAGTTAAATATTAAGCAGTCCCTGGAAACAATAACAATGAGATATAAGAAGTCACAGGATACAAAATTAATACACAGAAATCTCCTGCATTCTTATACACTAACAACAAAAGATCAGAAAGACAAATTAAGGAAACAATCCTATTTACCACTGCAACAAAAAGACTAAAATACCTAGGAATAAACCTACCTAGGGAGACAAAAGACCTGTATGCAGAAAACTATAAGATACTGATGAAAGAAATCAAAGACAACACAAACAGATGGCGAGATATACCATGTTCTTGGATTGGAAGAATCAATACCGTGAAAATGGCTACACCAACCAAAGCAATCTACAGATTCAAATGCAATCCTTATCAAATTACCAATGGCATTTTTCACAGAACTAAAACAAAAAATTTTACAATTTGTATGGAAACACAGAAGACTCCAAATATCCAAAGCAATCTTGAGAAAGGAAAACAGAGCTGGAAGAATCAGGCTCCCTGACTTCGGACTATACTACAAAGCTACAGTAATCAAGACAATATGGTACTGGCAGAAAAACAGAAATATAGATCAACGGAACAGGATAGAAAGTCCAGAGATAAACCCACACACATATGGTCACCTAATTTATGACAAAGGAGGCCAGAATATACAATGGAGCAAAGACAGCCTCTTCAATAAGTGGTGCTGGGAAAACTGAACAGCTACATGTAAAAGAATGAAATTAGAACACTCCCTAACACCACACACAAAAATAAACTCAAAATGGATTAAAGACCTAAATGGAAGGCCAGACACTATAAAACTCTTAGAGGAAAACACAGGCAGAACACTCTTTGACATAAATTGCAGCAAGATCTTTTTTGACCCACCTCCTAGACTAATGAGAATAAAAACAAACATAAACAAATGGGAGCTAATTAAACTTAAAAGCTTTTGCACGGCAAAGGAAACCATAAACAAGATGAAAAGACAACCTTCAGAATGGGAGAAAATATTTGCAAATGAAGCAAGTGACAAAGGATTAATCTCCAAAAATATACAAACAGCTCATGCAGTTCAATATCAAAAAAACAAGCAACCCAATCAAAAAATGGGCATAAGATCCAAATAGACATTTCTCCAAAGAAGACATACAGATGGCCAAGAGGCACATGAAAAGATGCTCAACATCACTAATTATTAGAGAAATGCAAATCAAAACTATAATGAGGGGCTTCCCTGGTGGCGCAGTGGTTGAGAGTCCACCTGCCGATGCAGGGGACATGGGTTCGTGCCCCGGTCCGGGAGGATCCCACATGCCGGGGAGCGGCCGGGCCCGTGAGCCATGGCCACTGAGCCTGCACGTCTGGAGCCTGTGCTCCACAACGGGAGAGGCCACAACAGTGAGAGGCCCGTGTACCGCAAAAAA
>NW_006788200.1:5709816-5715948 GCF_000442215.2 Lipotes vexillifer
AAAAAGCTACAATGAGATATCACCTCACACTGGTCAGAATACCCATCATCACAAAATCTACAAACAATAAATGCTGGAGAGGGTGTGGAGAAAAAGCAACCTTCTTTCATTGTTGGTAGGAATGTAAATTGATACAGCCATTGTGGCAAACAGTATGGAGCTTCCTTAAAAAGCTAAAAATAGAATTACCATACGACCCAGCAATCCCACAACTGGGCATATACCCAGAGAAAACCATAATTCAAAAAGACACATGCACCCCAGTGTTCATTGCAGTACTATTTATAATAGCCAGGGCATGGAAACAACCTAAATGTCCATTGACAGAGGAATGGATAAAGAAGATGTGGTACATATATATACAATGGAATATCACACAGCCATAAAAAGGAACGAAATTGGGTCATTTGCAGAGACATGGATGGACCTAGAGGCTGTCATACAGAGTGAAGTCAGTCAGAAAGAGAAAAACAAATATCGTATATTAATGCATATTTGGAATCTGAAAAAATTGGTATAGATAATCTTATTTACAAAGCAGAAATAGAGACACAGATGTAGAGAACAAACGTATGGATACCAAGGGGGAGGGGGTGGGATGAATTGGGAGATTGGGATTGACATATATACACTATTGATACTATGTATAAAATAGATAACTAACGAGAACCTGCTGTATAGCACAGGGACCTCTACTCAATGCTCTGTGGTGACCTAAGTGGGAAGGAAGTCCAAAAAAGAGGGGATATGTGTATATGTATAGCTGATTCACTTTGCTGTACAGTAGAAACTAACACAACATTGTAAAGCAACTATACTCCCATAAAATTTTTTTTAAAAAGAAAAAGAAAAAGAAACAGGCTGTGCAAAACACTAGGGTCCTTTTCCCAGTTACCCAGGAGAACTATGATACCATCAGCTGGGGGCAAGGGTCTGAGCAGTCAGCTTCTGACTATGGGGCTCACCCTCCCCCAGCCCAGAGTAATATATCACAGCAAAAATCTGGGGGCATAACCCTGAAGGGGAAACTGGACCCAGAGGAAGCAGAAGGGACTGCCACAGCAGGAAGAAAAAGGCCCATTCCAAACAGGAAATCAAATAGGGTGGAAAGAGGTCGTGCTCCAGCCCGGCAGAGGCATGCTGTGTCCACCTTCGCCAGGGGTATGAAGACTTATCAGAAGGCCATTGTCGACCTTAAAAGTAGTTCCTCTTTTAGACAGCAATTTGGCAGTATCTTTTTTTAACGCTCACTCTCTTTCAGCTACTTTATGCTGCTAAGATGGTACCCTACAGGTACAAGCTCACTGTAACTTACAAAGCAGCAAGTTTACTCCAAAATATTACATAAAATAATTCTTGCTAAAGCATTTTATGTAAAAGAAAAAAACTGGTAACATTAATGTTCATCAAGAGAGGACTAGTTAAATAAATTGTAGTTCATTACAGTTCATCCCTATGATGCAGCAGACAAAAAGAGTAAGATGTAGCCATACACAAGGGTCTGCCAAGAACTCCAAGATATTGCACTAAGTTAAAAAAAAAATTTTTTTTAAGTATAATGAGTACAGAAGGCTTCTATTTGTGTAAGTTAAAAAGCGTAATATATACATATTTTGTAGGGATACCCAAGAGAGTGCCCTGCTCCCTTAAGAGGGGCTGGGAGAAGATCAGCTGAGCATTTTACACCTTATGTCCTGTTTGAAACTTTTATCACGGATACAAGTTGCTTTTATTGAATACATTCTCTAAAGTTTTAAAATAATCGTATAGAAATATGTCTGCTTACACGGAGTTGTTCAGAATATACTGCTAAGATTTTTTTTAGGCTGGAAAACATACACGTGGAATGAAAAAGACTGGGAAAGCTATACACCAGGGCGCTGCCCATGACTCCATCTGGGTAGGATTGTGGTGCTTTTCCTGCTCTTTCTGCCTGTCGGCTGCTTCTGTAATAATCACAGGTGGTTTTGTATTAAGATAGCAATAACAATAGCAATAATAATAAAAACAGAAAAAGAAAGCTCATCTTAGAGAAGGAAGAGGAACAGAATTGAGGCACAGCTTGGGGCTATGGACAACTGAAGGCAGAGGCCAGCTGGCCAGAGACTAGGGAAGAGGGGGAGGCAGGACATACCCAGCTGTGTATCTGCATACAGAGAAACCACAATCAGAAGCTCTGGAAATGGTCCTCCTCCCCCAAAGTGCACGCAGTCTGCAGCAGGGGCAGTGGTGGTGACCTGAGGAGTCCCATCTCTCCACCAGGTCCCAGCTCTGAGGCTCTCTTACTACAGACGGCGTGAGTGGCAGGGAGGCTCCAGAGCACGGCCCTGGGTGGCACCTACTTCGCAGGGGGCTCTCCTCCCTGTCCCCCTGACCCCGAAACCATCCTGGAAACAAGGCAGGATGAACTACTCCCATCAGAGAGAGAAGAAAACAGGCCTAGGGCCACTCAGCTCCAAAGTGTTGGCTGGTGTGACCCCTGGTTCTGATCTGGAGGGTCTCCTCGTAGTCTGTGGGCTAAAATACCTCCTAACTCGAGGCATAGGGCCAGGGAAGCCTGTGACCGCAGGGGCTGACACTGCCCCTTGTGTGTGACTCTGGCCGGTACCCACACCCCCACAGTTAAGATGGGACGAGGTGGCTGCTCTGTCTCAGCAGGCAGCAATGGCAGAGCCGCCAGGTTCCATCTCAAGTCAATAGGTGCAAGATCAAAGACACAAAGCAGGCCCACAGCAGTGGGTGGGTGCGAGGGAGTGAGCACAGATAATCATGTTTTACTTCCTTCTCTAAGCACTGCACCGTGTGAAGTCTTACCTTCACACTGCTTCTTCTGTCCTCTCCTCATGGTCTCACCAACCTCTGAGTTAACACTACCTTAAAAATACGATTTTCGGGCTTCCCTGGTGGCGCAGTGGTTGAGAGTCCGCCTATGGATGCAGGGGACGTGGGTTTGTGCCCCGGTCCGGGAAGATCCCACATGCCGCAGAGCGGCTGGGCCCGTGAGCCATGGCCGCTGAGCCTGCGCGTCTGGAGCCTGTGCTCCGCAACGGGAGAGGCCACAGCAGTGAGAGGCCTGCGTACCGCAAAAAAAAAGAAACAAATACGATTTTCATTTTCCCTGCTGCGCACAGCTGACGGCTGCAAAGAAAACTATCCAGGAGCTGGTCCCAGGCTCCACAGAAGGCCTGAACGACAGGCAGAAGGCTCTCAGCCCTAAGTCACGCTGACCGAGACAGGGAAAGGAGGAGGACTCACGCGTGCAGTGAGGGGGCTGCCTCCACGTGCTCCTGGGAGGCAGCCTCCCAAGGGGGAAGAGAAGATATCCACGTCTCACTTCTCCACCCCAAGATGACTAAACACCCCACATCTAGCAGAGACAGCTGGCCGTCTGTCTACACTGCTTGGTTGTTGGGATTTGGTAACTGCATGGCACAGACTTCGAGGCTCACACTTCCGATGGAAAATGCCAGCTCTAGCCACCAACACTCCACAGTTACTGATTCACGGAGCCACCCTACGTCCAAACTGGGCCTGGAAGCCACAGAATGTAGCAGTTAAAAACATGGCTCTGGAGTAAACACTGTCTGGGTTTGAATCCTGTCTCTGTCTTTTCCAAATGACCTCAACAAATTACTTCACCCCTCTGTGCCTTAGTTTCCTCAGATGTTGTATGCATTAAATGCTCATAAAATGCTTAGCCTAGGATGTGACCCAAAGTAGAGCTCAGTAAACGCTAGCTAAAAGTAATTCACCAGGACACTGCCTACACACACCCACAATGCTGCAGAACCCAATCACCATGCCCAGATCAGGACCCAGGAGCACCAAGACCACGATATGTTTCCAACTGCATCCTCCCCACTCTCCCACAGGTGAGTCTCACCATCAGACAGTGAAAAGAGCAAAGGGAGAAAACACAGATTTTGAAAGTAGGGGAGAGCCAAGCCAGAAGAACCTGGGAGCCTTCGTTAAAGGTGGGGTTCGGTAACGGCCCAAACCTCAGACGACCTTGTAAGCCAAGTACAAAAGGATGTGATACCTGCTGTGTGCATGCAAGCACGTGCACTCTATAGAAGGAGAGGGCTGGGGAGGGGAGACCAGGAAGAGAGACAGAGACCTTCTGGCGTCTAAGCACTCTCCCTCTGCCACTGCACCAGCAGATGTCCACACGCTGACCTGGGCCTTGGCCAAGCTCTCAGCTCCTGCTGAAGCAAAGTCTGAACACGTCCCTCAAGAAAGTGGCTGGACTAAAGAGGGCTCCCTGAGAACAGAAAGGAAGTGGGGTACCACGCTGGGAAAGGCAGACACAGGAGGGACAGCAGAGAAACAGGAGAGTCAAGGATTAGGGCCAGGAAGAGGCAGAGGAATTCAGAATTGGGGTGACTGGGGAATGTCCTTCACAAAAATCATCATCACTGACATCATCCTAACAACTGGTCCCGTTTGTGTCCTCAGAAACAGACCTCAGGAAGAAATGAGAGTCTGTGTAGGCTCCTGGGGTCTGGGGCTTGATGAGAACAAAAAAGGATGCTGAAAAACAGAAGAAATGCTTGTTGACTTGTGGATCAAGGGGCTAACACAGCACAGGGAGCTGGCAGGTGGGCAGCCAGCAGGTCCTCAGTTAACTTCCAGACATTAGCTGGACATGAGACACAGAACAGACAGCAGCTATGCAGGCATTTGTTTGGGCAGGGGGAAGAATGAGAGGTTTTACTGCAAGGGAAGGAGGTGGCCGTGACTGAATCTATTGATTCATATGACCAGATCTGTTTCCTAGGTCACTCATGACCTTTGTCCTCAAGTTGAAATAAGTACCAATGAAGACTTCCTTCCAGCTAAACATGGTGGGCTGAACATTCATGTTCATCACTACTCCCTCCGAAAACCCCATTGAAATAGCAAGATGACAAGCTCTAGCAGGGAGAATGTCGCCAAGAAAAATAAAATGGACTCAACAGATTATCTGATATACTGAGAAGACTGTTCAGTTTATCTGTCTTACAAGAGTTAGCCGTTGTGGCAGTCACTGTGTAAAAGAAAAAGCATTTTATTAACTGCCTTACTGAATAAAAAGTTTTCTGATAAAAAACTAATTATAACTTATCTCAGCTGCAGAAATGATGTTAGAAGAATAAAGAGAGGGGAACAGTGTATGTATATGAGGGGGACGTCTATGAAAGCACAATCATTCTCCTGTGAGAAGTCAACAGATAACATCTAAAACTAGTAAATCCAAAAATAGTGGTACAAACATTTTATTTAGGTAAATAGAGGTAAATATCAGACAAAGCAGCTTTTAACTAAATCAGCACACGTATTTTAATTCTTTTAGAATTGCAGGTGAGTGGCTCTAGAGAGCAAGACTTCATGTGGAAAAGCAGAGCAGGAGACTCTTATTTATCATTATAAGCCTTGCAATAGTATTTGACTTTTCCAAATCGTGGTCATAGAACACATTGATCAAAATAGAAATTTTCCTAAATGACAAAGATTTATTTCAAGACCTCGGCCAAATTACTCTTGCCCCACGAAGTCTTCTCAGATGTCCTTCCTCTTCTCTTGTGAAAATCACTGTCTGCACCATTCATCCGACAATTAATCACATTCCACTTGGCAATGAGCTGAACTCTTCTATTGTTAATTATCTTTCCACCTGTGTCTTGTCTCCCTGACTAAATTATAACTTGTTCATAGCAGAGGGCACTTCTCATCATCTTTGAGGAGTCCACCACAAACCAGGTTATTAAATCCACAGGCTCAGAGAGGTACAGCCACCCCGCTCCCCATTACCTGCATAAGCGTTGGCCTGCTGCAGGAGGTCGGTACAGGTGTGCACGTCTGCAAACGCGCGGATACCCAGGCAATTGGTGGGATGCAACTGAGATTGCAGGAAGTCACAGCAGTTCTGGCGAACATCCATGAGCTGCAGCAAGCTGGCTGCTGGGAGCAGCACCTAGAAGAGAAGGTGACATTCTGACTTGCAGAATCCCACCGCCAGGGTCTCATCTCCCCAAAGCAGTGTTCTAATCAGACCACACCCAAGCTCAAGGTCTTTGCACGGCTCTCCACTACCTGCCCAAGTAAGTCCAAACTTCTCGGCCTAGACTTTTTTTTTTTTTTTTTTTTGGGGTA
>NW_006788200.1:5716412-5765880 GCF_000442215.2 Lipotes vexillifer
CCCCTGCATCGGCAGGCGGACTCTCAACCACTGCGCCACCAGGGAAGCCCTCGGCCTAGATTTTGAGGCAAGCCCAGCCTTAGTCCCCACTACTCTCCACTTCATGGACCCTAAGCACCAACAGATTCTCTGTCTCCCTACAGCCCAGCAGTGCCTCCCAGTGGCTAATGTATATATGAATTCTCCTTGGGATCTTATTAACATGCAGATTCTGACTCAGTAGGTTTAGGGTGGGGCCCAAGAGCCTCCATTTTGAATGAGTACCCAGGCTATGCTTGCAGCTGCTGGTCCATGAACCACACTTTGAGTAACAAGACCCTTATAGGCTGAGTGTTTGTGTCCCCTGAAAAAGTTTATATGTTGAAGCCCTAACCCCAAATTTGGGCGGTATTTGGAGATAGGTTAAACGAGGTCAGAAGGGTGGGGCCCTAATCCATCAGGGCTGGTGCCCTTATAAGAAAAGAAATAGATACCAGAGTTCTCTCTCTCTCTCTCTCTCTCTCTCTCTCTCTCTACTGTGCAAGGACACAAGGAGAAGGTGGCCTTCTGCAAGCTAGTAAGAAAGCCCTCACCAGAAACTCAAATCAGCTGGAACCTTGATCTTGCACTTCTAACTTCCAACACTGTGAGAAAATTAATTTCTGTTGTGTAAGCCATCCACTCTGTGGTATTTTGTTGCAGCAGCTCAAGCTAAGACAAATTGGTCCTCCTACCTGGAGAATCACCTGGAGAATTTTTAAAATACTGATGCCTGGGTCTCACCCGCAAAGATTCAACTTAATAGGAATGGGGTGTAGCCTGGACAGTGAGATATTGCTAAAGTTCCCCAGGTGCTTCTAATGTATAGCCAACTTTAGAACCACTGCCCTACAGCCATTAGCTACTGTCTTCACTCAAAGGTCTTTATTGACTTGTTCACAAGCTCATTCACCATTTAATTACTGAGCACCTGTGGGCCAGCCTTTGCGATTCAGTGGTAGGTAAGCAAGAGAAATCAGACCCCTGATCTTACAGAGTTTATCATCTACTGGAACAAGAGCATCATCCCCAAATCCATTGGGACTCAAACAGACACACTCTACTCTCCCATCCAACAGATAAATAATAAAGAACATTTCTGAGTACATTCTCAGCAAAAGGAAAGCTAAGTTTCCTTTTAAAAGGTCATGAGACACATGAGTATTTGTACTGTATCCTGGAAGACAGAAATAGTTCCTGCTCAGGTGTGTGTGCATGTGTTTTTCCTAAAAGCCAGGGAAGACTAGCTTGATCAGGCCAGATGGGTGCTCAGACTGTCAACCCTGGTCAAGCTCCCTAGGACTTTGCCACAGCTGCCAAAGCCTGCCCTCGGATCAAAAACCATGATCGTTGTCAGAGTCCTTCTTGACACCAGCTCTGCTACCCCTCCCTCCCGACCCTGTGGAAGGGGTAGATGTTCTGAGAGTGACTTAACAAAAAGAAATTCAGAAAAAAAAAATCAGAGCAGAACAGTTTGGCTTGAGACTGCATCGCTCAGGGACCCCCAGCATCCATTTCACCCCAAAACAACCCCTGTGTCCTGGGCCTTTGCTCTCAGCTGCCCCCCTGACTCTCAGGGAGAGTGTCTGGGCCAGCCAGACTCCAGGCATTCCCATCCACACGGGCTTGCCCAGGAAGACAAGGACTGCAGATGCATCTGATTTCTTGACTCAGGGCTCTACAAAAGTTTTGGGGTTTTTTGTTTGTTTGAGTGATTTAAATTCTGGAGGCTGATTGTCTCCCAAAACAGCTCTGAGCCTCATCTCTAGCTCTCCTCACCTCTATGGGCTAAGGCCAAAAATCTCTGCCCCACTGCCCATTCTTGGGCCTTGTCCCACCACTAGGGTAACCAGCCATCCAGGTTTGCCCCGGACCGAAGAGTTTCCCAGGACACAGGACTTTCAGTGCAAAAACTGGGGCAGTTAGCCACCCTTCCTCATTCCTGCCCACACACAGATGCCACCGAGAGCCTCCACTAACAGTGGTCCTGCTCCCAAGCTTAAAAGCCTGCTCTCAAAGGGAAGCTCTTCCTACCTTCAGGCTTAAACCTCTCCCTCACAATAGCCAAATTCTAGAAAACATCTCCTCTCTCCTTCCTCTGCCCTCTCTCTTCCACTAGCCTATGTCCCCAGCAATACAGCAGTAAATTACCATCCTGTCCTTGGTATTTTCTGAACCACTGATTCATTCCAGAGAAGGAAAAAGATAAGATCACCCGTTCTGGAGACTTTGAGACCATAAGTGAACATAGCCAGGCTCCAAATCTGACCACCTGAGCTCCATCCCCACTAGACAGCCACGTCCCCACGGAGCAGCCATAAACTGGGAAACTCAATTAACCTGTGAGCTTGCTCAGCCTCGCCAAACAGATTCCAGGACCAGATTAGTCTCTCCCTGAGAGTTAAGTGGAGAACCATTAACCATTCTTGCTGAATACATATCAGGAATGGAAAGTCGTGTTCCAAACCCCCAAATGACCTCCATGACACCCGCCCCGACCAGCACCAGCTATAAACCCTAGAGTTAAGGCCATAGGTTGACCAACCATCCTGGTTTGCTGAAACTTTGCCAGTTTTAGCACTCAAAGTCCTGTGTCCCAGGAGAGCCCTCACTCCTGGGCAAACTGGGCTGGATGTTCACCCCAGAGACCAGAAACTTGTATCCAGTGACACTAAGAAACCCTGGTGGAGAGGAGTAATCCAATGCTGTCCAGCACACACCCTACTTCGGGCATGGCAAGCCCCCAAGGGTCAGGTGTGATTAGAGGCCGAAATGGACTGCAGCCCTTTAGGTCCGCAGAGGAGGAATTTCTGAGAGTCCAATCCACCCCCAGATTGCATCCCCGCCAAGCCAAGATGCGAGATCGCGCCAGGGACACACGCCTCCTCCGCCTCCCTGCCCTCTTCTCGCCCACAAAGACAGCCACAGTTTGGGGCTTAATTTTTCAAGCTCATGACAACCATCCAAAGAAATGAAATAATAAATACTTTCTGAACACATTCCTTAGATTATACTTTCAGTTTTTAGAACCTCCCTGGATAGAGCTACCCACACAGCTTTCAACTTTCCTACTGTTCACAAAACCCACTTAGCAGACAAAAATGATCAGGCTTTCCACCTCTCCACACGCCCTCCTCCCATCCTCTTTGGGTCCACTTCTGCCCGAAAGCATTCCCAAGGTGACTTCCCAAAATGAGCGGGGCTAGTGGTTTCTCTAATTGCCCCTTCCCTCCCTTCTCTCTGATCTTATACTGCGATCCACTTGCTTCATACAGGAAGGCATGAAGAAAAGCAAAGGGATTCAGAATGCTGAGGAGGGTTTAGAGGCTGGAGGATGTATCACTGCTCAAATACTGAGTCTCAGGGATAAACGGGGGCCTGGTCCAGTAGGGCTCTGGGGGCTGCACACAAGGCGAGTCAACACAAATCCCCAGAGGCTGCAAAAGAAAAGAGAGCGAAAAACATCCAGGAGGTGGTCTTTGCTTCCCTCTCCCACAACAAGGGCTAAAAGAGGATTTCCTCTTCTCTTATCTTGCCTGCAACTCGACTCCCTCAAGCGGCAGCAGTAACAAGATTAGGAACAAGAGGCCAAACTCAGGTCCTCAGCTTGGAAGCAAGACTGTCCTGGTGGAATCACTAGGGCCGTGCTGCTTGGCCCCTGGAAGGAGGTTGAGACCTGAGAAGGAGCAGTTGGCTGGAATCGCTGCAGGAAGAGAAGACGACCCTGGGTTAAAAGCTTTCAGCTTGCCTCTTGCCGTCTCAGCATTTTGGTTCTGGGAAAACAGGCCCTGGAATGACCCTCAGCAGAGAGTTTACAGGTTCCCCTCC
This sequence comes from Lipotes vexillifer, assembly GCF_000442215.2. Taxonomy (NCBI): domain Eukaryota; kingdom Metazoa; phylum Chordata; class Mammalia; order Artiodactyla; family Lipotidae; genus Lipotes; species Lipotes vexillifer. The sequence continues at coordinate 5,720,259 of NW_006788200.1, forward strand.
AGCTTGCAAATGGCTTCCCTCCATTTTTCGCATGCAGGCGCTGTTTTGTTTTTTTTCCTCTCCCTCGGATAACATGAAAACACAGCAGAGGATATCCCGTCACAGAGTTTTGTTTCCTTTAACAAAAACAAAAGGAAATGCCCTGCCTCAGAATGCACCTACTCCTGGAATTTCAGAGAGGCAGGGCCATGCACAGAGGGAGGGTACCAGCCAGAGGGCCAGGTGGCAAGGCTGCCCAGGGCCTCTGCCCACACCACACAGCAGGGGGTCTGCCTCTGCCAGCACCAGGCATGAGGCCTGGCACAGAAATAGTGCTAAATAAAAATCTACTGAGAAAGAGAGAGAGAGAGAGAGAGAGAGAGAGAGAGGTGTACAGATAGATGAACAGGAGAGCTAGCAAAACAGTACTGTGATTAAATGTGTCACTTAGAATATTTTTTATTGAAGTATAGTGTCACTTAGAATATTGACTTCTCCACTTACCAGCCATGTGACTAAAGGCAAATTACTTAACCTCTCTGTACCTCTGACTCCTCAACAGTAAAATGAAAATAATAGTAGTGCCTTAAAGGCTTGTTGTTGGGCTCAAATGAGATAATACATTTAAAGCAGCTAACCCACTGTTTGGTGCATAGGAATTCGTCAGTTAAACTGGTTTTTATTATTATTAATTATGATGAGCTGAAGTCAAGATTCTGATCATTCATTTAACAAGAAACTCAAGTTGACCACATCAACAGGGCACAGTGAGCTGGAGAGAGCTGGATTCAAACCCCAACTCCACCCCTTACTACCTGTGTGACCGTGGGTACTACCCACTTAACCCCTTGGAGCATCAGTTCCTTCAACTGTAAGAGAAGAATCATAGTACAACCTTCTAGTGATGGTTACGATAATTAAATGAAATAATCAACACATGTTTGTCTTACAATGAGTATCAATAAGTAACAGTTACGACTTGTTACCTCCACCATAGAAGGGCAGCTCAGACTCTCCAAGGTATGTGTGGCTGGGAGGAAATTTAGGGCATCATCTCCCGGTCACTTAACCAAGCCCCAATTCTCTGACCCTTGTTTCCCCAGGTGCCTCCATGCTCACAGCCTCAGTGCACCAAATCCTCAACACACACGGTCCTCACAGCTTGTGAGCAACTCTCAGCAGGTACATTAGGGCAGTAAGAAGCAACCACATTTTGATCTAAACTTTCTCTTCTCAACTTTTTTGTTTTGTTTTCCCCCAAGGTCACCCCTGACCAAACCATAGTTTAAAGTGAGGGAGAAAAAGGAAAATAGTTCATATATCTGACTGATTCCAAACAATGCAGTTTCCTGAAGGTTCCACATTGTGCTTCTCAGGGGAGCCCCTGCACATGCAGCCCCCTCCCTACTCCCACATACAAATGAATACAACAGGCCCCTCCTGGGGCTCACACGCCAGTAGGGACACAGACAGGTGGAAGAGGAGGCAGGCCTGACCTCCCAGACCTTCCTTCAAGACCCAGCACACACAACACTTCCTCAGTGAGGCCTGCCCTGACCATCCTCATCAAGGGGGTGATGACCATTGCCTGCTTCCTGGGTACCTCCACCCTGGCCCCTACCACACTGGAGGGCACGCATTTGCCTGGCCACCTGTCTCCACCTTCAGACTATGTGCTCCTTGATGAAAAAGCTTCTGTGTTCACAGTGCTCTCTGTGCCCATACTGTCTGTTGGCACAGAGTGGCACTCCTCTAAGTGCTTTACCTATAGTAATTCATTTAACCCTCACGCCAACCCTATGAGGTTAAGTACGATTATTATGCCCATAATACAGACAAGAATACTGAGGCACAGAAAGGTTAAGGACCTTCTTGGAGTCACACAGCTAGAAAATGGTGGAGTCAAGGTTTGAAGGCAGACAGTCTAACTCATGACCACCCAACAGAATGGGTACTATTACGATTCCTGTTTTACAGATGAGAAAACTGATCCTTGAGGCAGGATGTCAGGGAGGGTATCAGAGAAGCTCTAGTAGGAAGGAAGCAGAAGAAACCAGAGGCTGGCAGAGTAAGAGTCTTCTCTGATCAGAGGTCACTGAGTCCCATGCCCTCACTTTACAGTCAGGAGACTGACCCCCTGCAGTGGGAAAAGGCAAGAATAAGAGTACTGTGTGAATGAACGTCAAAGCTGAGGCCTGGACCCAGGTCTCCATTCAGACTTGATTCCTGCCTCATCTTTAGTTCTGCATGCCCTCTGAAGCTGCACGTCTTCACGCTGGCTCCCTCCCCCCGACCCCTACAAAGTAGTTTTTTAAAGTAATGGTGACGCCATTTTCTCCAGAGTCCTCCGATTACGCTATCTGTTGCTACCTGCCTTAAGGTAACTGGTGCTGTAGAGACCACCACTGGGTTAGACCAAAGTTGCAAAGATAAATACCCAGCCAGGCAAAAAGGATCCAGAATGGAACATCTTCTAACTATCTAAGCTTGTAAACACTTTGTACTTAACAGGGAAAAAAAGGTTATTAAATAAACACATGTAGAAAAGGGAGAAAAAAGCTGGTTCCAATTATACAATTCTACAATCTCCCCTAAACAGTGTTTTAAGTTTGTTTGTATTTGTTTTGTTTTAGTGACCTGAAACAACAAACAAATTTATTTTCTTACATCTGGAAGTTGGAAGTCCCAAATGGGTTTCACCAGGCTAAAATCAAGGTGTCAGCAGAGGTGAGTTCCTTCTGGAGGTTCTGAGGGAGAATACGTTTCCTTGCCCTTCAGGCTTCTAGAGGCACCCACATTCCTTGGCTCATGGCCTCCCTATCTTCAAGGCCAGAAACGTCAAACTGAATCCTTGCCAGGTCACATCGCTCTAGTTCTCTCATTCCACCTCCCTCTTCGATTTAAATACCCCTAGCTATTACACTGAGCCCACCTGGATAATCCAAGTTAATCTCCCATCACATGTTCAGCTGATTAGCAACATTAATTCCATCTGCAATATTAATTCCTCTGACATTCAACCTAACATATTCACAAAACTCCAGGGGTTAGGACAGAACATCTTTGGGGGCTACTATTCTGCCTAGCACACTGTACGATTAATGAGTTACTGATATACCTTAATGCAAGATTTTTTAAAATTATTTATCCCTGCATATTTTTAGGTTGACATCTAGCATTATTCATTAGAGTTGAAAGGATGTAATTTCTGGCATTTTGTGAATCTCAATATTTATATCAGTCTCAAAAGTACCTAAATGAATTTAAATGTCATGGTGATTTGAAATCACTATCACCCATTAAAAAAATTTTTTTCCATACATGCCCTATACATATTTTATACTAAATTACTTTGCACTTACTGTTACTGCCCAAAAGTCATTCAGCTATTTAAATTCCGCTGCTAGACCTAGTATGTAACCATGACCTCGCCCACTCCACTCTGGATGGGAAAGACTAGAAATAATGGAATGGCTATGCATTTTACTGTGTATAAAATAAACCTCAATTTTAAAAGGGCAGGGGAGGATTATACCAGATCACTGTAGAAACTATGCCACCCAAAAGTCTGTCTAGGGGCCAGAGACAAAAGCAGTCTGTACCTTGGGGCAGGCTGTGCAGGCCCAAATGCAGGGTGCCTCAGACCCTCAGTCTGCCTGTGCCCTGACACCCCCAGCAGAGTACCCTTCACCACACCAAGCTAACTTCCACTCATCCTGCAGTCCTCAGCTCAAATCTTATCTCCTGAAAGAGCCCTTCCTAGATTCCCTCCTTCATCCAAATTGTTCCTTTCCTTCAAAGGACTTATCACAATTTGTGCATAAACATTACTTGTGTGCTTATTTAATGAGTGTCCATCTTCACCCCTAGACCACAAATTCCATGAAAGCAGACAATGGAATGACCTCTGCTCACTGGTACAAACACAGTGCCCAATAAAGTGTCTGGCATGTAAGAGGCACTCAAACATCTGGGCCAAATGGAATCAATACATGATTATCAATTCGGCCTCCCAAATACCTCAATCCTAGAAAAGGGGATGGTGTTCTGGATAAGGGAAATAGGTATTTTGGTCACCAGAGAGGTATCGGCTTTGTCACCTAAGTAAGGGGAAATTTTTCTTTAAAAAAAAAAAAAAAAAAAAAAAGGAAGAAAAAAACCTCCATATCCCATACAATTTCCATGACTTTAATTAAATAGTAAAATCCTCAATGCCAAGAAATAGTGTATCCTGCGTCTGTGTTTGGCCTGGTGACTCACAGGGTTCCAGCGTGGGCCACACCCTCTACCATCTTCCCTCCTGAAGCATGACGCTGATGTCTCACATCCCCACAGTAAAGATCCACACCTTTGGGTGAAGCACTGTCTTCACTGGCTCCTATTTCAAGTCTCCAGATGGCTTGGGATGAGGGCAGGGCGGCGAAAGGAGGAAAAGGCACAGACAACATGTCTCAGAGCAACATGCCCCTACTGACACTCAAGCCTGGTGCTTGGCACCTCCACAGGCTCAGAGGCATTTCGCTGACGAACCAAGTGAGACAAGAAAAACTTTTAACAGCCTCACAAGCCAATACTCAAAATCCCTGAGATGAGATAATGACTGAGGAGAAGAGGGGTCACCCAGGCTTCTAATTCTTCCTTTACCAACACTTTAAACCAGCATGAGTTAAAGACCTTCTGCTCTGGAGCCCAAGCTCATTCAGAGGGATTTTAGCCTAGTGGTTAAGAACCTGGGTCCTGTGGTCAGGCAGGCAGGAGTCTGACGGTCGTTCACCCTGGCCATGTGACCCAGGTCAAGTCACCTACTCTCTCCGGAGCTTCAGTTTCCTCTCCAGTTACCAACTGAGTTGTTGTGAGGGTTAAAAGAAATGATGATGTAAAACAGTGGGCCCTGAATATACAATACACTGAGCTATTAGTTGGAGCTGAGTTTACCTGGACGTTCTCTTCAGTCACCTCAATCTCGGCCGTATAGATGTAGTCAATCAGCTTACTCAAGGTCTGCCCATCCACATCCTTGATTTCTATCTTCTTGGCTTTACTCTCAGACATGTCACCTACAGTTCAAAACAAAAACAAAATGGACATGAACTTGGTGCCTAGGGTGTGCTTAACTTTCACATGGCCTCCTGCCCTGTCTTGGCAACATAAAAGCACTGTCTGTGCTCCCGGAGGCAGCAGAAGGGCTCAGGCACAGAGGAAGATAGACCAGCTGACACCAAGGTCACAACAACTCTGGGTCTGTGATCATCCACAAACCCAATTTCAAGCATTCCCCACTCTATCTGTTGCCCATTTCCACACTGAAGGCAAATCTATACATGATAAACCATTCAACCAAGTTACTGCAAACTTGTACATGGGGGCCAGGGAAAGTGAACGAGATATGCACCTGTCCTCAAGAAGGAGCACCTGTCCTCAAGAAGGAGCACCTGTTCTAGTAGGGCAGATATATAAAAATATATGAGATGATAAGAGCTTAATAGAGGTATATGCAAAGTACCAGTAGAACAACAATTTCTTAAAAAAAAAATTATTGAGTGCTAACTATGGCCAAGCACTGTGCTAAGCACTTTAAACTGTTGCCTATTTTAATCAACAACCTATGAGTGTTATTAATATCATCCCCATATTACAGATGAAGAAACTGAGGCACAGGAGTGTAGGTAATTCATTTTGCCTACAGTCATACATCTAGGAAGGGGCCAGACTGGGATTGAAAGCAGGGAGTCTGACTCTAGAGCCCCACACTTGTAATCACTATGGTGTATTGAATCCCAAGAATGCAGATGATAGAGCAACAAACCCTGTCTGGGGAATCCAGGAAGGCATCCTAATAGGAGGTCACATTTGAGCTGGGTATTCCACATGCAGCAGAGGTGAGGAAGGATGAGCTGGATGCAGGAATCATCAGTGCAAAGACAGAAAAGTGCCAAAAGTATAAATGTGGGGAACAGTGAGAGGGCAGCACGGCTGGTACGTGGGGTGACAGTGAGAGGAAGGAGGCTGGAGAGGCAGATAGGGGCCAGGACTTGCAGACCCCAGCAAACCATGCAAATGAGTTTGCACTTTATCCTAAGAGTAGCACCACTGAAAGGTTTTAAACGAGGGAATGACATCAACAGATGGGTGTCTTTGAATGAAATTTTGGATATACTGGTAGAAGCTGGATCAGAGGCAGGGAGAACAGATGGGAGGCCCTGACAATAATCCAAAACAGAGAAGACAGAGGTCTGTGAACTAGGGCAGCAGTGGCACCACATGTGCAGTCCCGAGGCCCCTGACTTCAGCCTGCCCTCTCTATACAGCACACAGCTCTATCTAGAGCCAGGCTCCTTCAACAAGGGCTGCTGATTTCAGAAGGAAAAGACAGGCAAGACATGTGTCTTTGTAGACTGAAATGAAGGGCAACATGACTACTAGAAACAGGGATTCAAAAGTCCTTATGTGAGTGTGAAAACTGAGCCTGGGCGGTTGTTTTCTCTCTGTGGAATCTGTGCGCTAGAGCCAAGAAAAGAAAGTACAGTACAGCATGTGGGCTGCAGACGCCCACCTCCAAGCTGCATGGACTGCATATGATTCCTCCACCAATCCCCAGTTCCCACCCTGACACAGTTCTAGATATGAATGACTCTGAACAGGGAGGAAAGGTGGGGGTGGGGGACCTATTCCAGACGTTGCCGGCTCCCAGTGCTGCCAGATCAGGTAGCCCAGAGACCCCCAGTTGGTTCTCTCTTCTCTCTGACTCTAGTAGAAGCCAGTGAAAAGTCTTCAGCACAAAGAGCCCTGAGACAGGACGAAGAGGCAAAGAGGAAACAGGAAAAGACGGTGGGTTTCTCCTCTACCTATAAAACAGGCTCTCACAATCTCTTTCTTGAATTTACTCTAAGACAAACAAGAACATACACGCAGGTTTCCCTGGTGGCGCAGTGGTTGAGAGTCCGCCTCCTGATGCAGGGGACACGGGTTCGTACCCCGGTCCGGGAAGATCCCACATGCCGCGGAGCGGCTAGGCCCATGAGCCACGGCCGCTGAGCCTGCACATCCGGAGCCTGTGCCCCACAACAGGAGAGGCCACAACAGTGAGAGGCCTGCGTACCGCAAAAAAGAAGAAGAAGAAAAAAAAAAGAACATACACGCAAGGAAATCAGAAGTTAAATTCATCTCTCCAAACAGCTACTAAGACATTCACAAATAAAGGTCCAGTTGGTAATTATATTGCAAAAGATTATCAAAGATAGCCAATTCTTAGTTTAAGAACTTGGACCTTAGAGGGACTTCCCTGGTGGCGCAGTGGTTAAGAATCCACCTGCCAACGCAGGGGACGCGGGCTCGAGCCCTGATCCGGGAAGATGCCCCATGCCGTGGGGCAACTAAGCCCATGCACCTCAGCTACTGAGCCTGCGCTCTAGAGCCCGTGCTCCTCTACAAGAGAAGTCACTGCAGTGAAAAGCCCGCACACGGCAACCAAGAGTAGCCCCCGCTCGCCACAACTAGAGAAAGCCCACGTGCAGCAACGAAGACCCAACACCCAAAAAATAGATAAATATATAAATAAATTTAATTAAAAAAAAAAACTTGGACCTTAGGAAAAAGAGCAAACAGCAACCTGACTGCAAGAACCAAGAGACTCAGAAGCCCTTAGTGAATGTGAAATCAGAGCCTGGCCTGATTGCTTTCTCTCTATGGAATTAGAGCTTGGGAGTCAGCTTAGGGTTTTGTAACTTGGGGGTAAACAAATGGAAACTCCTGAAATTGCATGAAAACATTTGTATATGTGGGAAAAAGTTTGATTTTCTGAGGGGATGAACAAATCATTTTCATCAGTCTCAAATGTCCAAAAAACATTAAGACACAGTTTTCTAGATGGTGGGACTTTGGGAGATTTTTTTTCTTGCTTCTTTATGTGAATCAAAAGTTTCTAATTTCTACATTAAGTACTTAAAACTCCACAAGCAAGGAAAAAAATGAAAAAAAAAAAGAAAACCTAGGGCCTCAAAGACATGTATTTTCTGAGAAATTTACCTTACAGGAAATTGGAGACCTATATAAATCATAAGGACTCATAAAATGCAATTTAATATCTCTATGAACCAGTAGAAATCACTGCACCAAACTAAGACATCAGTTTAAACAAACCCTGAAAGTGGCAGTAATAATAGTTGCTACTACATGCAGGCCCTCAGGGTTTACACACATTATTTCATTTAGTCCTTGCAACGACCCCAGGAGGTACTAGATATTACTTCCATTTTACAAATTATAGAACTGGCATATCAAGAGGCACTTGCACACAGCTAGTAAGAGGCAGGGCTGGGATCTGAACCGTGGCCTAACTCTAGACCTCATGACATTTCTAATAAATCCCTCTATAATTTAAACCTGACCCTAACTAATGGCTTTGATAAAAGTATTCCCAAACAAAGCCTATGTCCAAATTCTGAGCCAACTTATCCTTATTACCCAGTAAGCAAGAACAAAGAGAGATGGGATCTTGTCCTCAACACCTAACAAAGTGCGTGACATATGACAAGCACTGAAAAAATATTTGTTGGTACAGGGAAAGAAAGAAAGAAGAGAGGCTTTCTTTTGACATCTCATAAATCCACAGACTCTGATAATTCTAAAGAGGGAGAACTCATCAAAGGCTTGGTCATTCTTACTCCTTCACTCACTTCCGCTACTTTGACAAATATTTCTAGAGAACAGAACATAAGCCCAATAAGTCCTTCTCTATTCAAGGTCAACCCAAGACACCTGTTCTGCTGGTTTTTCTCAAGAGGCCCAGCCCAGCCCAGCCACTTCAGACTCTGAACTTTCAGAAAAGAGGAAATGCAGATGGCCAACAGGCACATGAAAAGATGTTCAACATCACTAATCATCAGTGAAATGCAAATCAAAACCACAATGAGGTAACATCTCACACCTGTCAGGATGGCTATCAGCAAAAAGAACACAAATAACAAATGCTGGCGAGAATGTGGAGAAAAGGGAACCCTCCTACCACTGTTGGTGGGAATGTAAATTGGTGCAGCTACTGTGGAAAATAGTATGGAGGTTTCTCAAAAAACTAAAAATAGAACTACCATATGACCCAGGAATTCCATTCCTTGGTATACATAAAAAAAAAAAACCAAAACACTAATTTGAAAAGATACATGCATCCCAATGTTCACAGCAACATTATTTACAATTGCCAAGATATGGAAGCAACCAAAGTGTCAATCAACAGATGAGTGGATAAAGATGTGGTTTATATACACAATGGAATACTACTCAGCCATTAAAAAGAATGAAATTTTGCCATTTGCAGCAACATGGATGGACTTGGAGGGTATTATACTAAGCAAAATAAGTCAGACAAAGACAAATTCTGTTTTCCATCACTTATATGTGAAATCTAAAACATACAACAAATTAGTGAATACAACAAAAAAGAAGCAGACTCACAGATATAGAGAACAAACTAGTGGTTACTACTGGGGAGAAGGAAGTGGGGAGGGGCAATATAGGGTAGGAGATGAAGAGGTACAAACTATTAGGTATAAAATAAGCTACAAGGATATATTGTACAACACAGGGAATACAGTCAATATTTTATTTATTTATTTATTTATTTATTTATTTATTTTGGCTGAATTCGGTCTTTGTTGCTGCGCATGGGCTTTCTCTAGTTGCAACAAGCAGGGGCTACTTTCGGTGTGGTGTGCGGGCTTCTCATTGCAGTGGCTTCTCTTGTTGCGGAGCACAGGCTCTAGGCACAGGGGCTTCAGTAGTTGTAGCATGCGGGCTCTAGAGCACAGACTCAGTGGTTGTGGCGCACGGGCTTAGTTGCTCCGTAGCATGTGGGATCTTCCCGGACCAGGGCTCGAACCCATGTCCCCTGCACTGGCAGGTGTATGCTTAACCACTGCGCCACCAGGGAAGCCCAGTCAATATTTTATAATAACTATAAATGGAGTATAACCTTTAAAAATTGTAATCACTATATTGTATACCTGTAACATATAATATTGTACAGCAACTATACTTGAATTAAAGAAAGAAAAAAAAGAAAAGGTCTATTTTTTGCACGTCTTTTGTCCTCTGTTAACACCATATCCTGTTCTTCCAGATAGATCATGATCTACTCAAGGGCAGTTGAGATTCACTCAACAAACATGTATCAAACAGTCCCCATGGGCAAGGCCCAGAGGACACAGTGGTGAACAAGTCATGTTCCCTGACCTCATGGAGCTCAGTCTAGTAGAAAGAGGGATAAGTAAACCAACAATTACAAAGTACATTAAATGCTAGAAAAGGAGGTTCAGCTTAAAAGGTTCTTAAGCAGGGAAGCCTATACCCTGAATTGTATGCAAAATGATGAGCACACAGGAGCACACATTTACTATTTTTTGTGGAAAGAATCCATTGTTTTCATCAGACTGATTCATAATGGTTAAGAACCACTGATCTAACATGAGATCTGGAGGAGTCATTGTTGTTCAGAAGAGCAGTGAGTATGAGGGAAGAATATTCCAGGCAGATAGAATAGTGTATGTAAAGGTCCAGAGGTAAGAAAGAACATGACCTATTCTAGGACCATAGAAGTTGAATCTGGCAGAAGCACAGCCTGAAAAGGGAGGAAGGGGGAGAGGAGGCTGGAGATACAAGCAGGGTCTGGACCACTTGAGGGCCTTGTGGGCCATGCTGCGAAGTTTAGACTTCATTCTAAGGGCAATGGGGAGCCCTTGACAGACTTTAAGCAAGTAAGGGATACATTAGATTTTTTATTTTGGAAAGATCACTAAAGCTACAGCATAGAAAATGGGCTGGGGGTGAGGGAACAAAATAGGAGGCAGGTTGACCAATTAGAAGGCTGCTGCAGTAAATTAGGTGAAAGATGATGGCAGCCTGGACTAAGGGTCTGTGTCTTGAACTTCTTTAAATCCTCAGGCTCTACTTTAAGACCTTGCACCTAGAAGTCTCCAAGAACCATAAAGAGCCCAGGAAAGCAAGTCATGGTTCTCGACATAGCAAGCACACCACATGTACAACAGAGCTCTTTTTAAGTGGAAGATTGCCCAAGGGGGAACAGGAGGGAGGAGGTGCATCTTGAGGAACCAGGAGGGAAACCCTTTCACCATCACAAAAGACTTAGGAAGGCTATGAAATCACTGGCTCTTCCTCTAGATTACTGGTATAAACCCAACCCTATTATCCAGCCAAAGAAGCCTCAAGAGTGAGAAAGGAATGGTAGAGTGGCTGCGAAGCCTTTCTGAAGGACCAGACATAGACCACCAACCACCCCTACAAAGTTGTATGGCAAAGGGAAGAAAGAGTGCATTCAGGAAGCCTTGTGTTATGGAACTCTTCCTCACTCCTCAGCTGAATCCTTACTGTTTTAATTTAATTTCATGCTCTGGGTAAAAAGAAAACAGAAGGTCCTTATCCTTTGCACAGTGATCCTGCATGGGTGTTAAGATGGTTATTAAACTCTCTTACCACTAACCTTCATCTGTCTAAGTCCTAATATCTGGGTTGCCAACTCATTTGGCTAAAGCTGAGACCTATGTCACATGTTAATATCACATGAGAAAAAGAAATACCCTGTCACGTCCCTGAATCCCAGCTAAACCTCCTGCAGGTGAGCAGCCTATGCCATTTTACTGCAAAAGGCTGACCTCTGTCTCCTGTAAAGTAAGCACATTCCCGGCCCTGCCTTTAAGCCAAGGCTATGTGAGAAACAAAGGAGATAATGAGATTCTGAGAACTGTAGCCGCAGGATTCAGCAGAGCTGCAATGATGGATATCACCCCAGCACCCAACCTCCCTGGAATCTCGTCCTTCCTCCACTTGGAAAGGTCTTTCTGCTCAGCTAGAGGCACATGGAGCACCAAGTCAGGAAGGAAATGCCTTCCTGATATGAAACAGAGATGTTTCATATCAACCCTAACCACCATCAGGGCAGCTGGTATCAGAGCCACCCTACACATCCACATGAGCTCTGTAAACTATGATGTGCTCTACACATAATAAGAGTAAACTTTATTAAGTACCTATTCTGTATTGGGTGCCTTATTTCCCTTACCTGTATCTGTTCCCTAGTTATTGTTATTATGGTTTTATTGTTGTTATTCCAGTCACATAAACAAGCAAACAGGATCATAGAGGTTAAGTGAATTCCCTACAAACCGGTCAGGTGCTGGAGTCAGGTCACGATGGCTCCAAAGCCCTTTCCAAGACACCACACCATCTCCCAATGCAAGGTGGCATCACCACCCCTGTGTTTAATCCTTAGCAAAGAGGCCTCTGCATCAATAACTCCAAACCTCCTCTATGAACTTTCATAAAACGTTTCTTACCAGTGATCCTCTCCAATGATGATCTAAATTTCAAGGCTGAGCTACTCCAAGTCCAGACAAGTCTACCGCAGATCATCTTGGTCAAATCAGTTGCACCTTAATGGGTGCTGGTGGGTGTCTGAATAGTGGTCTCTTTTCCTAGACACTACAAAGGCCTATGTTGAACTACATCCAAATCAATTCCTGAAAAACTCACCATTTCCTTAGAGGCAAAACCCTCAGAAACCAGACCCTATCTACTCCGACTAATCTCTCAAGGCCCTCTTTATACAAAGAAAGGATTCTACTCCCTAGTGCTCCCTCCCTCCCTGCCCCACTGCCTTGGATTAAGTCTTGCTAAACTGCATGTTATGCAAAGATCTTCAAAAACATCAATACATCATACAAACACTCTGAATACAGACATAGGTCAGGGCCTGGCAGAGTCAGGCATAAAGAAAGGGTGAAAACAATGGTTCTATGGGATGAGTGCATGCCTGGAGGTAAGAGAGCCAGGCCCTAATTTTTCTGCTTGAGGCTAGCTGGTGCTCACATTCCAAGCCCCTTGCCTCTTACCTCCAGCACATTCCTGACTCTCCTCCCTATTTCTGTTCACCATATATTCAAAGACACCAGTTGAATATCAGCCTACATCTAATAAAAATGGACAGTAACTTTTCTTTAAAAAAACAAAGCCGGGGCTTCCCTGGTAGTCCAGTGGGTAAGACTCTGCACTCCCAGTGCAAGGGCCCCAGGTTCAATCCCTAGTCAGGGAACTAGATGCCGCATGCATGCCACAACTAAGAGTTCACATGCCACAACTAAGAGTTCACATGCCACAGCTAAGAGTCCACATGCCACAGCTAAGAGTCCGCATGCTGCAACTAAGAAGTCCCCATGCCACAACTAAAAGTCTGCATGCCACAACTAAAAGATCCATATGCCACAACGAAGATCCCACGTGCTGCAACGAAGACCCAGTGGAGCCTAAAAAAATAGAAAACTAAAAACAAATTTAAAAAAAAAAGCCAATTTAATCAGCCACTGCATGTAGCACAACAGAGCCAGAAGATGGGACAGCTCACTCCCAGGGCTTCTTTTGGGATGGAGTTCAAATGTCTTTTAGCCGTGGTGATGAGCCTAAGACACTTAGTGCACATATTCTTTAGAACTTGGTTCTTTTAACACCATAAAATGGGATTGTTTTCAAAGTTTTGGATGACATGAAGGGATCCATATGGAGTACAAACACTATAGTACACAGAACACATAGAAAAGGGCATGATAAAAAGAGGGGAAAAAAACTGACTGGGCTATTTTGGGGAAATTATCTTCCCCTGGGATGGAGGTGCTAGATGGGGGGATGGGATCAAGGGGACTTTTAAGTGTTCCATACTCACAGGGAAAAGAAGGACAAGACCAGCCCTTCTGGCCTCTCCAATCACACTATGCTGAAGGAGTGGAGAGCAACTCAGGTGACTGCCCATCCCAGACCTTCTCACAGGTTGGCTGCCTTTGGACACTCTTTTGTGGGCAGTCAGACCTCAGTTTCACACTTATTACAAGTTATTCTGGGAAGGATATGGTCAAGGAGTGGAGCTGGTATTTGGAACCATCACAGGACATTTGGGCAATATGAACTCAGAGGACAAAAAAATAAAAACACTTTAAGCCTCAGTAAAAGATCTTAATCATACCACTCAAGTCAGAAGAAAGTCACATGTATTTCCTTTTCTTTGGGGCCTTAAACATGCTGATAGAAATGGACTCAATGAGAGTCAGCTGGGCCTTTTCATTACTAATTTTATGCATTTTGAAGCTGAACCTGATAATTAGAGCAAAAATTTTCAATGTTACTTTTTTTTTGTACCTGTTTACCAAAGTTTAAGCAAAACCAAGGGGCCTCAGAAAATACACGAATCTGATGTACTGCCGATGGAAGCATAAGCTGGTACAACTGTTCTAAGTGTTGTGGAACTGAGGCACGTGTCTCACAGGAATTCAAAATGTGCACACACTTTAACCAAGTATTTTTTATTCTAGGGATCTAAGGAAATAATCAGGAATGTAAGTAAAGACCAAGTTGCAAGGATGCCCATTTTAGCATTATTTACAATAGCAAAATATTAGAAAGAACTATAATTTCCAACCAATAAGGAAATGGATTTTCAATTTGGATACATATGATGGAATCTTATGAGGCCATTAAAATAATGATGTAGATGTGATTTCATTGCCATGAAAATATACTGACAATATAGCGCTAAGTTCAATTAAGCAAATTTTCATTGAGCACCTACTGTATGTAAGATCATGCTAGGCAGCAGGGACATAGCAGTGAATTTAAAAGGTACAGTTCTTACCCTCATAAAGTTTATGACTGACCAGGTAAATCAGACAGTGAGGAAGTAATGAGATAAGTAGTAATACTAAAGAGAAGCATAAGCTATCACAAGAGTAAATGTATTACATGTATTTTTTTTGCTTGCCCACATTTTCTAATTTTTATTCTGCAATGAACATATGTGAATAGTGTTTGGATGAGTAGATGGATAGGTAGGTGGGTGGGTGGATGGATGCACAGACAGACAGATGATGGATGAATGGATGGATGGAAGAATGGATGGTAACCAGATTCAGTGGAAAGCTTGGGCTGGGCAACACATTAGACTGCTTTCTTCTCTTGATTCCCTCTTCCCTTCGATTACTAGAATCCAAGACCTGATCCAGAATCACCTTTTCTCTCCCTTTTTAAAATCACCTTGTTTTGCTTAGGCACTTCCACTACCCCCAGAGGCAAGTTCATTAGCAAAAAGTGGAGCCAACAGTACAATTTATTGTAATTCCAAATAGACTCCTCTCTCAACACTGGACTTTCCAAACTACACAAACAGAGAATGACTGGCAGAACTATTTACTGAAGTTGCAGCTAAATAACTATTGTAGACAAGATAAATTATTTTAAAAGAAAGAGATGGATGAAGGACAAGGACAAAAAAAGAAATAGAAACCTTACTACTAGACTTTGAGGCTACTCCAAAGAGAATGTGGCTCAAAATTTCCAGGTAGTGAAATTAGCTGGTTTTCCAGGCTGCACTGTGGAATTCCTGGCCCACGGCTCAAAGTGAGGTAAGTGTGGCTTGGTCCACTTAGCAAAAGCACTGCTCCAAGTTGAGGCCAGGTCTTTCACATGATGAGCCAAGGGGGACATACATGTGAGGAACTCTCCAAACGCCAAGTGCTAAGTACTCCCCGCCCCACCAAGAACCACTCCTGCCCAGCACAGGCTTTGTACTATATTAGAAAAAGGGCAAGAGCCTATTCAGCAAAGATGTGCCTGCACTCACCCATCCTTAGCAACACCACATTCATTCATTTAACCTTCACTTATTCAGTCTCCTAAACATCAGGCCCTGGGGTGGGCGCTAAGGATTCAACAGTGACAAGACATAAGACATAATCCGCAAGCACCCAAAGCTCACAATCAAGGGTAGGAGACATTTTGTTCATTAAAACAATATCTTAGTCCTATTATGTACCAGGTATTCAGGGTACAGAAACAAACAAATTTAACAAGATCCCTGTCTTCATGGAACTGATACTCCAGTAAGGAGACACAGGTAAAAAATATATAAACAACCAACCAATGTGATTTTCAGACAGTGATAAATGTTATGAAAAAGACAGAGTCAAGTTATGGAATAGAAAGAGACCTAGTGGGGAACTATGGTTCAGGTGGTCAGAGAGGAGGCAACATTTGATATGTAAACTACAGGGTGAGAAGCAGCAGGTACATGAGACCCCAGAGCATGACCACCTCAAACTCCAGGAAACAGATGAGAGTGCAGAGTGATAGTGACCACACTCAGAGGAAGCACAGGGTACAGATGAGTGTGTGGAAGAGACACCTGACCTCATCCAGCTGGCTTTCAGTCAGCAGTGATGGATACAGCACTGCCTGCACCTGGCTCAGGGGAGGTGCTGTGAGGTACTGCAGACAAGAAGCTCAGCCCATGCGTTTCAGGGAATTCAGTCTCAGAAATAATACACGTGCAATAGTTGGACAAGGCTATTTGGCATGTTCAGGAAACAGGGACTCCCTGGAAAGTTGGCAAAGGTACTGAAACTGAATGCAGATGGTGAATATACCTCTGTCTTACTCTCCCCACCCCAAGCCCCACCATCACTTCTGCCAACTCTACCGCATTCCTATAAAGGCTAGACGAGACTCAAAGTCTCTGCTTGGAAAGAACAGTTAAGGAATAATAAGACGTGGGCCAGCTAGGCCAGCCAGCCCTGGGCCAGGCATCCAGAAGCCAAGTTCCACTCATTCACCATGTGACCTCAGGCAAGTCCCTTCCTTTCTCTCAGCCTCAGGGTCCCCCATCCACAAAATGACAGCTCAGAAGCCTGGGGATGAAGCCAAGAGTCTACATTTCTAACCAGCTCCCTGACATGATTATGATGCATGATAAAGTCTGAGAATTCATGGACTATACGAGGCTACATTTTTTCCTCAGAGTTAACTGCAATAGGGGCTGCATGCTTGACTGGCCTGGCTGAGGGCCTGTCACGGTGCTTTGCATCTCCATGGCGCAAAGCAAAGAATCTGGCACACAGGAGCTCCTCAGGGTGGGCGTCACAGTCTTCTTTCCTCCCCCCCTCTCATGCCACCACCCTCAATATTCTCCCAGTGGGGCTGCAGCCCCACAACCATGGGTTATTGTTTGCCCCTCACCATACCTGTGAACATCGCACAGAAGTAGGGGCTGCAGGCTGCCAGGACCACACGGTGGGCTTCTATCTCAACATCTTCTGCCACAATTACCACGTCACACAATAGCTGTTTGCTGCAAGACACCAGTGGGAGAAAGGATGGGTCACAGAACCAATTCCCACCCCCAGCCACGCAAGGGTATTTTTTCTCCTCCACCCTCCGCATTCCATACTATCACCACGGTTGTCATACAGACCTACCATATCGTAAGTTAGGCATGGAGATGGACTCATCAACTTTTCCAAGTCCCTAATAAGCCCCACATTCAGGCTTTCCTAAGGCACTCAACTCTGTAGAGATCTAACTACTATGTAGCTGCAAATTCAGGGCTCCTTCATTTGTCTTCACATCTCTGCTCTGCAACTCTACAAGCTATGACTGAGAAAGGGGGACAGCAGTTCAAGGAGCAGTGGGAAAAGCTTTGGGCTGTTAGCTGAGTAACTGAATGAATGCCAAGGAGCATGAGCATGCCACTGAGGTGTGCCACCAGCTAGAACAGGTATTAACTCTTCCCCAAGGAATCCACTGCCTATGAAACACTGGTAAGAGACCAGCCAGATCTGGAGGACTCAAGTATGTTTCTTCCCACCCAGGTTTAACACTAACATCAAAAATACTCCACCGGTGCACACAGTGCTCCCTAAAGACCCTGGGCAAACTCCAATTACTGCAATTATTAAGAAAACTGTAACTACATTTTTACTTGTTTGTCACCCCCATACACTATGAACTTTAAAAAGGACTTGTTTACTGTTATATCCTAGACACCCGGTTGCATGCATAGCACACAGTAGGCCCTAAACTTTTACTAAATAAATTAATAAAGGAATGAAATTTTAAATAGGATCAATCCACACTCAGAAACAGAATGAATATTTGACTACTTTGAAGACTGAAAGGGTACCACAAGCCCTATCAATCCAAGAATTTTTCCTCTACCAGCCTTTCAAGTTCTTATCCTGGCTATTATCAATACAATAGTCAACATTTTTTGAGTTACATGTGCCAGGCACTGTTCTAAGCACTTTTTTTAATACATATTATTTCATTTAACCCTCTCTACAACCCTATGAAGATGACTACTGTTATGCCCCATATTACTAAAAAAGGAAACTGAGGCCCAGAGAAGTTAAGTAACTTTCCCAAGGTCATACAGAAAGGGAGCAGTGGATTCAGGATTTGAATATAAGCAGCTGAACCCAAGAACCCATGCTCCTAACTTCTATAGTATCCTGGTCACCACTAGTCCTTGCTTTAGATTGAAGCGCTAGAAGTGGGAGGGAAGACAGGGAGGATAAACACATTTCAACTGTGATCCACTGGTAGTGGTTACTTAGCACACTATACTGGATTGAGAAGTCTGAGGTCATGACTGGGTTCCACATGACAGTGATGAGATAAATATAATGAGTATGTCATGGTTAATAGATGGGAGAGAAGCTACATATTTGCTCTCCCTGGTATAGCATATTAAACCATTGCCAACTATTCAGACATTAGTCCAGGTTCACTTTTCAGAGAAATAGAGTCATAAAGCCTGGGAAGGCTAGAACCACAAATGCCCTTAGAGATCACCCTATGTATGAAGCTCAGAGAGGTGGCCCAAAGCCACAGAAGCCTTAGTCTTGAATCTAGTTCTGACTCCAGGTACAGTACCATAATGCCTCATGATTGGTTGACATTTAGAATGGGAAAAAACAGTAGCTAGGTTATCTCCAATGGGGAAAGGTGATCAGGAAAGGTTCAGCAGATGGAATTCCCTGGTATAGCATATTAAACCATTGCCAACTATTCAGACATTAGTCCAGGTTCACTTTTCAGAGAAATAGAGTCATAAAGCCTGGGAAGGCTAGAACCACAAATGCCCTTAGAGATCACCCTATGTATGAAGCTCAGAGAGGTGGCCCAAAGCCACAGAAGCCTTAGTCTTGAATCTAGTTCTGACTCCAGGTACAGTACCATAATGCCTCATGATTGGTTGACATTTAGAATGGGAAAAAACAGTAGCTAGGTTATCTCCAATGGGGAAAGGTGATCAGGAAAGGGTCAGCAGATGGAATAAGGTACCAGTGAGGGGGCTTCTGGGAAGGGTGAGACCACTGAGCACCAAGAGGCAAAACCTGGGGGTGGGACCTCATCCTGCAGTGAACAGCACACCTTACACACGAACTTTATCAGAATAAACCAGCTCAACTGGGAACAGAACTGGCTCTGCCCCAACAGGCTACAAGAACATGGACAAATTGACCCCATCAATTTTCTCATCTTTCTTAGCTGCCTTGGGACATATACCGTGGGGACCAAATGAGATTGCAGATGCCACGTGAGAATAGGCTTGTTTAAATATGGATAAAATATATTGTAAAAATGTATTCCCAACAGTATAGACTCAGCTTGGACATTTTCACTTCTATTAAAGATTTTGGGGAGAAAACAGAGTTATCACTGCTATTTAAAAGTACATGTAATTGTTTTTGGTAACCAGTATTTTAATAAGGAAAGTGTTGACACAGATGGGTCAGAAATGCTAAGCAAATTTTCAGTGCCAGGTGATGGGCAAGCAAATGTCAAAGTAGGATATCTTACACAAACCCAGAAGAGCTGATAATTCTTGAACAAATGGGAAAGAGACAAAAGAAGGAATGAGGAATAAAGATGGAGAATCCAGTCAAGCAAATAAATGAGAGCAGTTCTGATAGGTGGGAAGTGTATCTCAAGGCCAGAGAAACTCTAACCTGGGAGAGTGACCAAGAAAAACTTGCCACAAAGTCAAGGTAGGCTTTCCCAGGTGGTGGGAAAGCCTGTCTACACACTGGAGACATCTCAGTCTCCACTATGCAGGGAAAAGGGAAGAGGCAGCTCTACAAGCACTGCATGGCTCACAAGCACTTCTAATTCCAATTACCAGAGATCCTGTGAGATCCTTTTTTCTGAAGTATCATACTACTCCAAAGGAAAGTCTTGAGGAGAGAAAAGTAGGGCTATACACACTGTGATTGTAGGAAATAGAGTAGAGCTGTTAGGAAGGAGCTCAGGCCCTGGAATCAAACTGACCAGGGTTCATGTCCCCTGAGTATCATAGAATTGACATGTGTTGTAAACAAGATAATGAATAGCGCTAATAGTAAACATTCAGTAAATATTTATTTCTTTTCTTCCATTTTTCCACAAAATACTTCAATCAAGATTAGAGTAAGTTTTGGACATGGTAAATTTGAGCTGCCTTTTGGACATCTAAGTGGGGCTGTCAAGTAGGCAAGTGGATACTAGGGTCTGGAGTTCAGAGGTGGGAAATGGTTAAGAAGCTGGGGGAAAGGAGAAGAATCAACAAAAGAGATGAGAAAACAGCCAGTGGGATAGGAGGAAAACCAAAAGAGTGTGGTGTCCAAGAAGCCAAGTAAAGACAGGGCTACAAAAAGGAAGGAATGATCAATTGTACCAAATACTGCTGATAAGTAAGATAACATTAGGGTGGCTAGCCAGGGCACTTAGGCAAGGAAATGAAATAAAGGGCATCCAAATTGGAAAGAAAGAAAGAAAACTATCTCTATTCACAAATGACATGATCTTGTACATATAAAATCCCACGGAATCCACTAAAAAACTACTAAAATAAATAAATGAGTATAAGGAAGTTGCAGAATACAAGATCAATATACAAAAATCGACTGTGTTTCTGTACACTTGCAGTGAACAATCCAAAAATGATATTTTTAAAATCCCATTTACAATAGCATCAAAGAGAATAAAATACTTTAGGAATAAATTTAACAAAAAAATTCAAAACCTATACCCTAAAACTATAAAACACAGTTGAAGAAAATTAAAGACTTAAATAAGTGGAAAGACCTCCAGTGTTCATGAATTGGAAGATTAATACTGTTAAGATGGCAATTCTCCCCCAAAATGTTCTACAGATTCAATAGAATTTCTATCAAACTCCCAGCTGGCTTCTTTGCAGAAAGTGACAAGCTGAGCCTAAAATTAAAATGTAAATGCAAGGGACCTAGAATGGCCAAAACAATCTTGAAAAAGAACAGAGTTGAAGAACTCAGGTTTCCCAATTTCAAAACACTACAAAGCTAAAGACAGTGCAGTAATAGCACAAGGATAGATACATAGATCAACAGAATAGAATTGAGAGTTTAAAATAAACCCTCACATTCACAGTTAATTGATTTCTGAAAAGGATGCTAAGACCATTCAACCGGGAGAGAATAATCTTTTCAACAAATGCTGCTAGGATAACTAGATATCCACATGCAAAAGAATGAAGTTGGACCCCTACCTCACATCATATACAAAAATTAACTCAAAATGGATCAAAGACCTAAATGTAAGAGCTAAACCTATAAAACTCTTAGAAGTGACATTGGGGTAAATCTTCATGATTTTGGATTAGGCAGTGGTTTGTTAGATAGGACACCAAAAGTACAAACAGAAAAAAGATACATTAGACATCAAAGTTTACAACTTTTGTGCTTCAGGACATCAGGAAAATGAGAAGAAAACCTACATAATGGAAGAAAAACTTTGTAAATCATATGTCTGATAAGAAGCTTGTATCTAGAATACATAAAGAACTTGAAACTTTACAACTCAATAATCAGTAGACATACAACCCAATTTAAAATAGGCAAAGTATCTTAATAGACATTCTCCAAATAAGATACAGAAATGGCCAATGAGCACATGAAAAGGTGCTCAACATCATTAGTCATCAGAGAAATGTAAATCAAAACCACAATGAGATAACTCCTCACACATACTAGGATGGTTATAATCAAAAATACAGAAAGTAACAAGTGTTGATGAGGATATGGAGAAATTGGGAGCTTCATACACTGCTGATAGAAATGTAAAGTGGTACAGCTGCTCTGGAAAACAGTCTGACAGTTCCTCAAAAGGTTAAACACAGAGTTGTTATTTGACCCAGGAATCCCACTCCCAAGAGAAATAAAACATACATCCACACAAAAACTTGTACCTGAATGTTCACAGCAGCATTATTCATAATAGCCAAATGGCCTCAAATCTGTATATCCATACAATGAAATATTATTCAGCAATAAAAAGGAATGAAATACTGAGACATGCTACAGCATGAATGAACCTTGAAAACATTATGCTAAGTAAAAAAATGTTAGTCACAAAAGACACATTATATGACTCCAAAATAGGCAAATCATAAAGACAGAAAGATTAGTGGTTGTCTAGTACTGGGAGGTGAGTGAATAGGGATAACAGGGGGATTACTGCTAAAGTATACAGGGTGATAAAAATATTCTAAAATTGATTGATGGTTGCCCAATTCTGTGAATATAATAAAAGCCATTAAATTGTACACTTTAAATGGGTGAATTGTATGGTATATAAATTATATCTTGATGAAGCTGTTACCAAAAAAAGAAAAACAGCATATACATCTGCAAAAAATGAAAATTCTAAATCAAAAAGATATATGCACCCCAATGTTCATAGCAGCAGTATTCCCAATAGCCAAGACATGGAAGCAACCCAAGTGTGCAGATGATTGGCTTAAGAAGATGTGATACACACACACACACACACACACACACACACACACACAATGGAATATTGCCCAGCAATTAAAAAGAATGAAAAATCTCCATTTGCAGCAACATGGATGGACCTAGAGAATACTATGCTTAGTGAGATAAGTCAGACAGAGAAAGACAAATACTATATCACTTACATATGAAATCTAAAAAATAATACAAATGAATGTATATACAAAACAGAAACAGACTCACAGACATAGAAAACAAATTTATGGTTACCAAAGGGGAGGGGGGAGGGGCAAAATAGGAGTATGGTATTAAAAGATATAAACTACTATACATAAAAGAGATAAGCAACAAAGATTTACTGTACAGCACAAGAAATTATACTCAATATCCTGTAATAACCTATAATGGAATATAATCTGAAAAAAAATGAATCAGTATGCTGTACACTTGAAACTAACACAATATTGTAAGTCAACTATGCTTCAATTTTAAAAAGTTATACTAAAAGCAAGAAGGAATAAAAATTTTAAAGGCTAAAAAAATGATACACTTCAAAAGAAAAGAAAAACAAAAAGCAGTGTGCTAAAATGGCTCGTTACTAGTAATAAAGCCATACTGAAAAACAATCTAAAAAGAAAAGATGAAGCAGAGAACTTTTTGCAATGGAGAAATGAGAGATTCAAAATGTAAAGATAAGACAGAAGATTGTCGCTCCTTTTCAGGCCTGATGAGGGGGTGCTATTCCAACAAGGACCATGTGCCCACTTGCTGGTTGGCTGGTAAGTCAGGAGACAAAGAGCCATTAGGGCTCTGCTGCCCAGAAGCAGCTATCGGTCTGACCAGAGCAGAGCGAGGAAGTGCAAAAGGAGAAGAAAAGCTCGTTGGTTACCATGTCAGCAGCCCATTTTCTACAATGCAAGTATAAAGAACAGGAAACACGTGAATTGTGTGATTCATAAATTGCAAAGAACATGTGTGCTTGAACTAAAATAGCTTAAAAGTGAGGGAGGGGAATGTGAAAATAATGCAAGAAATAACCCTAGGTCCCTGGAATATCAGGTGACATTTCATTAGCCTGACCTCTGAATGGCAAGGTGCTTCACCCTGGCCTTCATCAAAACAAAGTATGCCTCTCTCCAGTTCCCATTAAACTCACCCAAATCAATAAAGTGTCTATTTAGGCCCCCATTCTCTCCCTGCCTCCCCCATTCCACTCTAGATTTTTTTTTTCTTTTTTTTCTTTTCTTTTTTTTTTTTTTTTTTTGTGGTATGTGGGCCTCTCAGTGCTGTGGCCTCTCCCGTTGCGGAGCACAGGCTCCAGCGGCCATGGCTCACGGGCCCAGCCGCTCCGCGGCATGTGGGATCTTCCCAGACCAGGGCACGAACCCGTGTCCCCTGCATCGGCAGGCGGACTCCCAACCACTGCGCCACCAGGGAAGCCCCTAAATTTTTTCAAGTTAGCCATTTAAATACCTTAGAATTTGATATAGTCTTTGAACACCACTAGAATGCAAGCAAGATTGAGGGCAAGACTTTGTCTCACCTACTGCCATATGCCTGAAGCAAAAAATTGCCATCAGGGGACTTCCCTGGTGGTCCAGTGGTAAAGCATCCACCTTGCTATGCAGGGGACACAGGGTCGATCCCTGGTCAGGGAACTAGGATCCCACATGCCGCAGGGCAACTAGGCCTGACTGTTACAACTACTGAGCTTGCGCGCTTCAACTAGAGCCAACGTTCCGCAAACTACAGAGCCCAGGCGTCCTGGAGCCTGCGTGCCACAACTAGAGAAGAGAAAACCTGCACACCACAACTAGAGGGAAACCCATGCACCACAACCACAACAAAAGATCCCGCGTGCCACAACTAAGATCCGACACAGCCAAAAATAAATTAAATAAATAAATAAAGACCTTTTTTTTAAAAAAATCGTCATCATAATAACAGCTAACACAGAATGTTCACTATGTCGCAAGGACTCATAAAATATCTAAGGAATAGCTATTGCTATTACTATTATGCAACATGCTGTTTAAATTAGCAATTCTACTTCTGAAAGGAATTAATTCTATAGAAATAATTCTAAATATGCACAAGTACTTAACAACAGTAATATATGTGCTATCACTGTTCTAAGCACTTAACTTATTAATCCTCTTAACAAGCCAGCAAGACTGGAACTATTATTAGCCTCATTTTATGGTTGAAAAAAGTGAGGTTGGGGATATTAATGAACTTGCCCAGGTTCACAGCTAGTCAGCAGTGGAGCCAAGATTTGAAACCAGGCTGCCTGGCTCCAGAGTCTATGCTTGTGACCACTGTGCTATCCTGCTCCACACATAACCACTGCAGGTATTATTTATTTGAGGGATTGGAAAACCTAGACATCCAACAACAGGGAACTGTTTTTAAAAAAAACAAAAATAGAATATCATTCATCCACTTAAAATGAAGTTGTAGAACAGTAACATAAAAAATGTGTTCAACATAATGTTAAGAATAAAAATCTGGTTGAACACATACACTACTATATATAAGACAGATAAACAAGGACCTACTGTATAGCACAGGGCACCCTACCTAATATTCTGTGATAACCTATAAGAGAAAAGAATCTAAAAAGAATGAATATATGTATATGTATAACTGAATCACTTCGCTGTACACCTGAAACTAACACAACATTGTAAATCAACTGTACTCCGATAAAATTAAAATATTTTTAATAAAAATCACCCATAGGGAAAAAAATCTGGTTGAGACATATATTTTAAAGAAAAAAAGATCCCCTAAGGGTTAACAATGGTTAGCACTGTGACTTTTTGCTCACCTGTATTTTCTAAATGTTCTATAATATATTCCTTTTACAAAAAATTTACAAAATTTACAAATTTTTTAAGAAAAACTTAAAGGTTTTAATTTAAAAATGAAAGGGAAATCCATGCCTAAACCTGAACTAAAAATTTCCCAACCAAAACATAAACAGACTGTGGTCCATTTGAAAAAATCAAAATCAATTTGAAAAAATCAAAAGGAAGAACAAGACTGTGATGGTTAATATTACATGTCAACTTAACCAGGCTAAGTAATGCCCAGATAGCTGATAAAATATTATTTGTGGGTGTGTCTGCAAAGGTTTCTCTAGAAGAGATTAGCCTTTGAACTGGTAGACTGAGAAAAGAAGATCTCTTTCACCAATGTAGGTGGGCATCATCCAACCCACAGAGGGCTTGAATAGAACAAAAAGGTGGAGGAAGGGTGAATTCTCTCTTTCTCTTCTTGAGCTATACTGGGCATCTTCTCCTGCCCTCAGACATTGAAGGTCTTGGTTCTTGGGCCTTTGGACCGCAAGACATACTCCACTGGCTCTTGTTTCTCAGGCCTTCAGATTTGGACTGAATTATACCACTGGCTTTCCTGGTTCTCCAGCTTGTAGACAGCAGATTGTGGCAATTCTCATCCTCCACAATCATGTGAGTAAACTCCTATAATAAATCTCCTCTTGGGCTTCCCTGGTGGCGCAGTGGTTGGGAGTCCGCCTGCCGACGCAGGGGACGCGGGTTCGTGCCGCGATCCGGGAGGATCCCACGTGCCGCGGAGCGGCTGGGCCCCTGAGCCACGGCCGCTGAGCCTGTGCGTCCGGAGCCTGTGCTCCGCCACGGTAGGGGCCACAGCAGTGAGAGGCCCGCGTACAGCAAAAGCAAGAAAAAAATAAAATAAAAATAAATAAAAAATAAATAAATCTCCTCTTACATATCTGTGTCTATATATCTGGTTTTCCAGAGAAACAGAAGCAATACATATATATAAATAATATAATAATAATAGATATATAAATAGATATATTATTGGTTCTGTTTCTCTGAAAAACCCTGACTCATACAAAGATGATTCACTTAAATTTCAGCAAAGGACCAGTGTTTTCCAAAATAAGTTCCACAGAACACTCGGTCTATCCATAACAACAACAACCAAAGAGGATTCAAAACCATGTGGGAAACCCTCAGTTAGACAAGTTTATTGTATGACTTCTCAGAGATTTTAATATGCCTATATATATTATGAATCTCAGGGGGTGGGTATAGCAGTTTTATATAACATTTTTCAAACTCATTTTGTTACAGATCTCTTTTTTCCCCACAGAGCATCTTGAGGAAATGTTCCTCAGAAGAGCCTTGGCAAATGCTGACTTATACAAAAGAGAAGCAGCAGGACTGTTGGAGGAGGTTAAATCCAAGTTGATGCTTTTGAGGAAAGATGCAAAAATGTGGTAACTTGCAAAAGAAGGAACAGACATAACAGGATTTTTTTTAGGTATTTAAGAAAAAGAAAAAATGCTAATAATATAAAGTGAAGGTTGGGGGAATTCTGTGTGCATGTCTATTTCCTGAGCTCTACCTTTAAGCAGTTACTACAGTTGGCTAAACCAGGCAGTCTTTTTCCCCCAGTTTTATTGAGCTATAATTGACATATAACATTGTGTAAGTTTAAGGTGTATAATGTGATGATTTGATATATACTGTGAAATAATTACCACAATAAAGTAATACATCTATCATCTCACATAGTTACCATTTATGTTTTGTGGTGAGAACATTTAAGATCTACTCTCTTAGCAACTTCCAAGTATGCAATACAGTACTGCTAACTATAGTCACCACATCGTACATTAGATCCCCAGAACTTATTCCTCTTAAAACTGGAGGTTTGTACCCTCTGACCAACATCTCCCATTTCCCACAACCCCCAGTCCCTGACAACCACTAACCTATTCTCTTTCTGTGAGTTCGGCTTTTTTAGATTTCACATATAAATGAGATCATACAGTCTTTGTCTTTCTCTGTCTGACTTACTTCACTGAATACAATGCCCTCGAGGTTCATCCATGTTGTTGCAAATGACAGGATTTCCTCTTTTTTATGGCTGAATAATATTCCAGTGTGTATATATACCACATCTTCTTTATCCATTCATCCACTGACCAACAGGTTGTGTTCATGTCTTGGCTACTGTGAATAATGCTGCAATGAACATGGGAGTGCAAATATCTCTTCAAGATGGTGATGTCATTTCTTTCAGATATATACCCAGAAGTGTGATTGCTACATTGTATAGCAGATCAATTTTTTTTTATTCGTTTATTTAATTTTTGGCTGCACTGTACCTTCACTGCTGCATGCAGGTTTTCTCTAGTTGCTGAGAGCGGCGGCTACTCTTTGTTGTGACGTGCAGGCTTCTCACTGAGGTGGCTTCTCTTGTTGCAGAGCACGGGCTCTAGGCACACAGGCTTCAGTAGTTGTGGCACACGGGCTTCAGTAGTTGTGGCTCACAGGCTCTAGAGCGCAGGCTCAGTAGTTGTGGTACACAGGCTCAGTTGCTCCGCCGCATGTGGGATCTTCCCAGACCAGGGCTCGAACCCATGTCCCCTGCAGTAGCAGTCAGATTCTCAACCACTGCACCACCAGGGAAGCCCACAGATCAATTTTTAATTTTTTGAGGAACCTCCATATTGTTTTCCATAGTGACTGTACCAATTTACATTCCTATCAATAGCGCACAAGTGTTCCCTTTTCTCCACAGCCTCACAAGCACTTGTTATCTCTTGTGTGTTTTTTTGTTTTGTTTTGTTTTGTTTTGTTTTGAGGTACACGGGCCTCTCACTGTTGTGGCCTCTCCTGTTGCGGAGCACAGGCTCCGGACACACAGGCTCAGCGGCCATGGCTCACGGGCCTAGCCGCTCTGCGGCATGTGGGATCTTCCCAGACCGGGGTACGAACCCGTGTCCCCTGCATCGGCAGGCAGACTCTCAACCACTGCGCCACCAGGGAAGCCCTCTTGTGTCTTTTTCATTTGTCTTTCATTTGTTTTTGTTTGTTTGTTTGATAATAGCCATCCTAACAGGTGTGAGGTGATACCTCATTGTGATTTTGATTTGAATTTCCCTGATGATTAGTGATGTTGATCCCCTTTCCATGCACCTGTTGGCCATTTGGGTATCTTCTTTGCCAAAATGTTTATTGAGGTACTTTGCCCATTTTTAATCATTTTTTTCTACTGAGTTCTAAGCATTCCTTATATGTTTTGGATATTAACCCTTCATAAGATTTATGGTTTGCCAGTATTTTCTCCCTTTCATAGGTTGCCTTTTCATTTTGTTGATGATTTCCTTTGCTGTGAAGGAGCTTTTCCGTTTGATGAAGTCCCACTTGTTTATTTTTTTCCCCTGTTTTCTTCCAGGAGTTTTATGGTTTCAGGTCTTAACATTTAGGTCTTTAATCCATTTTGAGTTAATTTTTGTGAGTGGTGTAAGATAGGAGTCCAATGTCATTCTTTCACATGTGGATGTCCAGTTATCCTAACATCATTTGATGAAAGACTACCCTTTCCCCACTAAGTATTCTTGGCTCCTCTGTCAAATAGTAGTTGACCATACACATGTGGGTTTATTTCTGGGCTCTCAATTCTGTTCCACTGGTCTCCATGTCTATACCATACTGTTCGGATTACCATAGTTTTGTCATATACAGTTGACCCTTGAACAACATGGGGGTTAGGGGAGCAAACTCCTCCTTCCCCATGCAGTCGAAAATCCACATATAACTTTTCCATATCCACAATTCCACATCCAGGATTCAACCAACCACAGATAGTGTAGTACAATAGCAGTTAATGAAAAAAATCCAGGTAAGTGGACCCTTGCGGTTCAAACCCATGTTGTTCAAGGGCCAACTGTAGTTTGAAATCAGAGAGTGTGATGTCTCCAAACTTTGCTCTTCTTTTACAAGATTGCTTTGGCTGTTTAGGGTCTTTTGTGGTTCCATACAAATTTTAGGATTGTTTCTTCTATTTCTATGAAAAATGCCATTGGAATTTGGATAGGGATTGCACTGAATCTACAGATGGCTTTGGGGAGTATGGACATTTTAACAATATTAATTCTCTCAATCCACGAGTATGGGATATCTTTCCATTTATCTGTGTCTCTTCTTCAATCTCTTTCATCAATGTCTTATGGTTTTCAGTGTACAGATCTTTCACCTTCTTGGTTAAATTTATTCCTAATATTTTATTGCTTTGACACTATTGTAAATGAGATTGCTTTATTTCTTCTTCAGATAATTTGTTATTGTATAGAAATGAAACTGACTTTTGTATGTTGATTTTGTATACTGCAACTTTACCAAATTTGTTTTTAAGTTCTAACAGCTTTTTGGTGGAGTTTTTTAGGGTTTTTTATATATAGGATCATGTTATCTGCAAACAGAGATGATTTTACTTCTTCCTTTCTAATTTGGATGCCTTTTTATTTCTTTTTCTTGCCTAAGTGCTCTGGCGAGAACTTCCAGTACTATGTTCAAAAAGAACGGTAAAAGTGGGCACTCTTGTCTTTTTCCTGACCTCAGAGAAAAAGCTTTCAAACTTTCACCATTATGATGTTAGCTGTGGGTTTGTCATACAGGGCTTTTAACATGTTGAGGTATGATCCTTCTATACCCAATTTGTTGGGAGTCTTTTATTATGAAAGGATGTTGAATTTTGTCAAACAGCTTTTCTGCATCTATTGAAAGGATCTTATGTTTTTTATCCTTCATTCTATGAATGTGGTATATCACATTTATTGATTTCATTATCTTGAACCACCCTTGCATCCCAGAGATAAATGTCACTTGATCATGGTATATGATCCTTTTATCAGATCAAATTTTACCAAATCATACATACACTGTTTGCTAGAATTTTGTTGAGAATTTTTGCATCAATATTTATCAGGGATATTGGCCTACAGTTTTCTTTTCTTGTAGTGTCCTTAGCTGGCTTTGGTATCAGGGTAATGCTGGTAATGAGTTTGGGAGTATTCCCTCCTCCTCAAGTTTTGGGAAGAGTATGAGAAGGACTAGTGTTAATTATTCTTTGAAAGTTTGGTAGAATTAACCAGTGAAACCATCTGGTCATGCTTTTCTTTATTGAGAGCTTTTTGATTACCAATCCAATCTCCTTAATCATTACTGGTTTGTTCAGATTTTCCAATTCTTGATCCAGTCTTCATAGTTTATATGTTTCAAGGAATTTATCCATTTCTTCTAGGTTATCCAATTTGTTGGTATATAATTCTTCATAGTGGCCTCTTGCAATGATTTGTATTTCTGTGCTAACAGCTGTAATGTCTCCTTTTTCATTTATAATTGTGAGTCCTCTCTCTTTTTATCTTGGTTAGTTTAGCTAAAGATTTGTCAATTTTGTTTATCTTTTCAAAGAAACAGCTCTTAGTTTCATGGATTTTTTTCCTATTGTCTTTCTAGTCTCTATTTCATTTTATCTAATCTTTATTATTTCTTTCCTTCTGCTAAATTTGAGCTTAGATTGAACATCTTTTTCTAATTCCTCGAGGTGTAAAGTTAGGTTGTTTATTTGGAGACCTGAAGTCTTAAATCAGACAAAGGACACAAGCCATACTCAAGGGCACTAAATGAGGAACTTCAACAGTGTCTAGGGAACACAACACAAATTCTTTAGTGACAAAAGAGAATTAGGATTGAACGTTAGCACTGCCCACTGCCTAAAACAACTGTGGATGGAGCTTCTAGGAAATCTGGCAGGAAGCCTAATAAAAATTGATCAGTAAGGCTTCCCTGGTTGCACAGTGGTTAAGAATCCGCCTGCCAATGCAAGGGACACGGGTTCGAGCCCTAGTCCAGGAAGATCCCACATGCCGCACAGCAACTAAGCCCATGCGCCACAACTACTGAGCCTGTGCTCTAGAGCCCGTGCTCCGCAACAAGAGAAGAGAAGCACAACGAAGGGTAGCCCCCGCCTTGCTGCAACTAGAGAAAGCTCGCGCTCAGCAACGAAGAGCCAACACAGCCAAAGATAAATAAATAACAAAATAAATTTATATAAAAAATACTGTATTCTGTACTTAATATTTGGTAAAAGGGTAGATCTTATATTGTGTTCTCACCACAGGAGAAGCCCGTGCACCACAACGAAGAGCAGCCCCCGCTTGCCGCAACTAGAGAAAGCCCGTGCGCAGCAACGAAGACCCAACGCAGCCAAAAATAAAATTAATTAATTAAAAAATTTTTGATCAGTAGGGCATAAGACAAATCTAATTTAACTTGGTTTTTAATGCCAAAGACTAGGCCTTGCAGGAAGGAGAAATGAGTAAATGAATATAGAATTTTTGTTTACTAGTAGTTTAAGCCCCTACCCAAAACACACATCTTCAGCTATATGTGCTTTTGCTCATGCCATTTTCTCTGGCTGGAAGACTTCCCCCTAACCTTACCACTTTTCATTTCTCTAACTCTTACTTGTTCTTCAGAATTTAGCTCAAGCATCTTCCCCTTTAGGAAGTGCTCTCCAAAGTTGCGGTTTGACATGCTTGCTTTCACGACACCCTTTAATAAACTAACAATTATTGCATACCTACCACCTGGCAGGCACCTGATGCAGTTTTCCTTCATAACACCTATTTGCACTGTAGAAAGACCATTTTCATTGACTTATTATCATTTTTTACCTTGTACCCTCACCCACGCATCCCAGAGCCTAGCCAGTATGTCTGGGCATCTTTGGTGGATAACTCAAAGCTCCTATGAAGTACGAGGTGCTAG
The DNA here is from genome assembly GCF_000442215.2 of Lipotes vexillifer. Lineage (NCBI taxonomy): Eukaryota > Metazoa > Chordata > Mammalia > Artiodactyla > Lipotidae > Lipotes > Lipotes vexillifer. Next base: position 5,752,483 of record NW_006788200.1, read on the forward strand.
AGATTAAAATGATTCAGAAGTTGCCCCTGCCCTCAGGGAGTGCATGAACTACAAAGAGGGTATAAGCAGTTACAACTCACAATAGGATGAAATATGCGGTAAATAATGGCATGGGCACAACAGAAACATGAAAAGATGCTCAACATCACTAATTATTAGAGAAATGCAAATCAAAACTACAATGAGGCATCACCTCACACCAGTCAAAATGGCCATCATCAAAAAATGTACAAATAATAAATGCTGGAGAGGGTGTGGAGAAAAGGGAACCCTCCTACACTGTTGGTGGGAATGTAAATTGGTGCAGCCACTATGGAGAACAGTATGAAATTTCCTTAAAAAAATAAAAATAGAGCTACCATATGATCCAGCAATCCCACTCCTGGGCATATATCTGGAAAAGATGAAAACTCTAATTCAAAAAGATACATGCACTTCAATGTTCATTGCAGCACTATTTACAATAGCCAAGATATGGAAGCAACCTAAATGTCCATTGACAGATGAAGGGATAAAGAAGATATGGTATATATATACCATATATATATGATATAGATATAGATATATATACACCACCGTTTTTTACATATATATATATATATATATATATAAAACAGAATACTACTCAACCATAAAAAAGAATGAAATAATGCCATTTGCAGCAACATGGATGGACCTAGAGATTATCATACTAAGTGAAGTAAGTCAGACAGAGAAAGATAAATATCACATGATATCACTTATATGTGGAATCTAAACTAATGATCCACATGAACTTATTTACAAAAGAGAAATAGACTCACAGACATAGAAAACAAACTTATGTTTACCAAAGGGCAAAGGGTGGGGGAGAGACAAATTAGGAGTTTGGGATTAACAGATACATACTGCTATATATAAAATAGATAAACAAGATTTACTGTACAGCACATAGAACTATATTCAATATCTTATAGTTATCTATAATGGAAAAGAATCTGAAAAAGAAAATATATAACTGAATCACTTTGCTGTACACCTGAAACTATCACAACATTGTAAATCAACTGTATTTCAATAAAAAAGATAACAAATAATGCCATGGGCAGAGGAAGCTTCTGAGCTCTCTGATAAAGAAGAGATTGTATGCACAGCCTTCGTACAGAAAAACATGTCCAGTGCCCTGAACCTGTCTTGCAAAAAAGCTCAGCAAACATGCACATTGGTCTTACAAATAGCCTGCACAGCCCTCACTGTTTAGCTCAGTGAGGATGAGTGCTTCTGCATTTCATTTCTTTCTTTAAAGAGTTAAACTGCATTTTAGAAGCTAGGTATTCTTCCATTCATGTGGTTGTCTTGACAAAGACAAAAGTTCAGACCAAAGCATGAGAGAGGGAGGCCCAAAGAAAATGCCTGGCATCCACAATCTTTAATCTGCAATTGTGTGTAGGTGTTGCAATCATTCTATTACTGGCCTTCATGCAGCTGGTTCAGTTGGAAATCAAGTTTATGAACAGAACTGCTGTAACCCTAATGGATTTTTTTCCCCAGTGATTAAGCACTGAAACAATAGGTGTTAAATAAATACAAAGGAAAGAGAGAAATTTGAGGAAGCCATTCTGTCTCTATCAGAGTTTGAAAGGGAAAGCCAAGTGATGAGTGTGGGTGAGGAAGAGTCAGACTTCACTAGTTGGTGGTGTTCTGACCTCTGTTCTCAGTCCCTGATGACGCTCACCCAGCAAGTTCCTTCCAAAAGGGCACGAGCAAAATAGGAAAAGTACCTCCGCAGTTCATTCATAACCTTGAACGCCTTCCCCATGTGGGCAGGGTTGACAGTGATCGTCCTCTGGTTCTTTTCGTCATCCCCAGCCTGTATTGGGGGCTGGGAGCTCAGCTTGATGCTGTGAACAGGAAGGGAGTGGGAAGGGAAAGATAGGATCACATGTTGGTAAACTCGTTCATCCAACTGCCACAAACCCATGCATTTGCCCACCCACCAGGAGCATCTCTGTCAGCCTGTTCTCTTCACCACAGACCCAGCAGGGAAGGAAATCACTGGGTCAGGAATTTCTTCAGGATCTTCCAGTGCAAAATGCACCCCTCAGAAAATGTACTCCTCAGATCCGAGCTCAGCTTCTTCCATCAAGCACAGGTGTAACTTTGTGGGAGGTCCTTATCCTCCATCTCTCCATCCCTAAAAGGGTAGGGGGTGAGGGGAGATTAAGCACTATACCACTCATTCACAGGGATGTTGGTTCATTCAACGAACATTTAAAGGAGTTTACTATGTGCCAAGCACTGTATTTAAGTTCAAGAGAAACACAACGATAAGGAAATCACAGACCTTGCTTTCACAAAGCTTAGAGTTCAGTGACAGAGAAAGCCAGGTAAACATTTCTCAGAAGCACAAAGGATAGGCAACTATCCCAGTGCTGGCAGGTTGAGGAAAAACTTACTAGAAGCTGAGGAAAAACAGAAGTCTTAAGGAAGAGCAGAAATTAGCCAGGTAAAAAGGAAGATGGGAAACAGCAGAGGAAACAATATGAACAAAGACCCAGAGAAAAGGAGTCAAGTATGTTCAAAGCACTGGAAGTTCAGTAAAACTAAAGGAGAGCATCAAGAGAAAAGCCTAGAAGACTGAGCAGTCTTTTAAGCGTCATAAACAAAGCTAAGGAGTTTGGATTTCATTCTAAAACAAAGAGAAGCCATCAGAGTCTTAAGCAAAGAAGTGGAGCAGGAAGTAGGTGAACACATTTGTGCTTTAGAAAGATCACATTGGCTACAGCGTGGAGAACAGTGGCACAAGAGTGAAAGCTTTGGCGAAACCATAATCCCATAGAAAGACAAGGGATTGTAATTGCTATAAAAAAGACTAGCTATGTGGCCTAAATGAGCAGGTGGTGACTACCAAGAGCCACCCATAATCTCAAAGCCCTCTATACCAAAGACAAAACACTCAAATTCCTATGGGATGCCAGCTAGATGCCCAATCACTCCTGAGCAACAAGTCTCAACTTGACGGTGGGGTGGGAAAGAAGAATCCAAAAACTGAGCAAGGAAAGGACCTTCTCCCCAAACTGGTAAAACTATTCAGCTCCAAGTCAAGCCCAGGACATTGGAGTTATGTCTCTTTGGACCAGGTTAAGCTCTGCTTTGCTAGTAGAAAAAAAGAACCTTCTCCACTTGTGTAGATTTGGGGACCCACAGTTCACTCCAACTCTAAGACACTGAGAGTAGCTTCCTTTGCCTTCCCCTAGTGGGCCTCCGTTGACGGTACCACCTAGTCTTGCAAACTGGCTCAAGATAGGCGTTGCTATGGTTAAGAAAAAGTTCCGGAGACCTGAGAGTCTCTCTCGATTTCACACTGGGATTGGTAACCACTGGAACATTCCAATATAACCAGCATGCCAGACCCACAGCTTGTCTGACCAGGACAGATGCCTCTTCTGGCTTCCTTCCCACTTTCACTTCAGCATGAAAATGTAAGCTACAGACCTCTGAACTTGGGGACTGCCTGCATTCAGGGTGCAAAGAAGTTAGCTGAGCACAGTATGATAAATATCAAGACAGATGATTAGAATCATGTGTCTAAAAAGGTGAAGAAAATCTCAAAACAGAGAATGTTATCAAGGAAGGGGAGAACCCAGTAAAGATAAAAAACTTCATATTAAAAATCCCACAAGTTGGGCTTCCCTGGTGGCGCAGTGGTTGAGAGTCCGCCTGCCGATGCAGGGGACACGGGTTCGTGCCCCGGTCCGGGAAGATCCCACATGCCGTGGAGCAGCTGGGCCCGTGAGCCACGGCCACTGAGCCTGCACGTCCGGAGCCTGTGCTCCACAACGGGAGAGGCCACAACAGTGAGAGGCCTGCATACCGAAAGAAAAAAAAAAAAATCCCACAAGTATAATTTCTTTTGTAGTTAGTTTCCTTCCCTACTCCATGCCAGATAGATATAAATTTCTATTTTATACCAAAGGTTTAACATTTTTGCTTTTGATATTTACGCCCTTATTTTATCTGATGTTGATATTTATGTCACTATATTAAATATGGATCTAAGTTTTTCCTGTAAGTTCCACTTATTGAATAGTTCTTTTTCCCACTCACCTGTTAAGCCACCTTTAGTCATATATCACAGAATGTTGAACATAAAGTGTGCTAATGAATATTCTTGTCATCTTCCTGCTTTTAAAAAAGATGTTTGTAGTGTTTCCTCACTGTGTGTTAATTTTAGGATTTCGGCAGATGGCCTTTATCAAATTAAGAAAACTCCCTTGTGTTTTCTTTTTTAATCATAAAGTTAAACTGAATTTTATCAAATGTTTTTGTGAATCTAATGAGATGATAATACAGATTTTTCCCTTTAATCTTTCAATGTCATATATGACATATATTTTCTAATACTACACTATACTTGCATTCCTGGAGTAAATTTAGAAACTGTAAAACACTGCACAAATATTCATTATAAATGTTGTCTTCAAACTGTAGAGAGACTTAAAAAGACAGGAAGAGAAAATATAATTTGGTACTGATCAGGAACTGAAGGTTTCTGACAGAGAACGAATAAGATTAGAGCTCATAAAAGCCCAGGGGACAGAAATTATTAGTTCTATTTTACATATATGGAAGAGATGTAGACCAAATAGAGCCATTTTGGAAGCACTGACAACAACCTCCACTGTGACTAGTAACTGGGAAGCTTGCTCTCCCTTGTTGTGTTGGACTTTGCACTTTCCAGACTTCCAGAATGGTCCAGTGAGTTAAGTTTTGCCTCCTCTATGAAGCCCTTTGAATACTTCAGTCCTAAGTGATCTCTGCCTTCCCTAAACCACTGTAGTATTTCTGGCCTGTAACTCAGTCAGCACATAGAATACTGACCTGTGTTTGAGTACCTTTTCAAAACACATATTTAGCCACCCAGCCCCCTCATGCTAGATTCGACATTCCTGGTGAGCAAGGACTGTGTGTCCAAGGACTCTCATACGGCCTAGACTTCCCAGCATAAGGCCATGCCCACAGCAGGTCTTCATTACATCGTTCTCATCAATGAACTCTGATCTGAAGACCTCTCACTGTCCCCACAGTGGTAGAGAGCACAGCAGAAAGAGATGGTCTGCCCCAACCACTGCCCCCAACCCGACAATTTTAAAAAAATGAAAGTAGAGCTGGTATTCAGAGTTAAATTACAAATCAATACACACAAACTATTAATTATAGAAGTTATATATAAAAATACATAAACTCTAAACATCAGGCCCTCTTCATGGCACGCCACCTCCCACAGCCTTTTCTCCCACCCTCCCCTCTCCTCTAAAGTCCAGAGCCATATATCCAGTGTCTGAATTGACTCCCCTACTTAGATTATTCACAGTAACTTATACTCGACTCATGCTCCCCACCCTCCCTCAAGCCTACTCTTCTATCTATATTCTCGATCCCAGAGGTATAACCAACTACCCACTCACCTATCCAAGAAACTGGGATATCATCCTTGATATCTTCTTCCCTCCCTCTCTCTCTCTCACTTCACATATAACCACAAGTCCCATCGGTCCTAGGTCCTTTACTATCTCTCCACCGCATTCCCTTCTCACGGTCACTGCTACCACGACTTCAGTCCAGGCCATCGAGATCTCTCACCTGGGCTACTACGGTAACTTCCTCACAGACTCCAGAATGATCTTTACAGAATGTCATTGTGCGCATGGCACGTTCTATGTGAAACCTCTCACTGGTTCCTCACTGCATCCAGAATAAGCCTCAGAGACCCAGCCGGGCCCTGCATAATCTCATCGTTGTCCTGAAGACTTCTTGTTACTGAGGTACTAAAATACTCACAATTGCCTTAATAAACCAGGCTCTTTTGCCCTATCCCCACCCACTGTCCCCTATGTCTAGCTCATTCCCACCAGTGCTTCAGACTTCTTGCTGAAGGTCTTCTCTATCATCCTCCACTACCCTGGACTAACTTCCCCTCTTCTGTGTTCCCGCAGTACTCTGTGCTTCCCTCTGTATTATACTGTAGTGACCTCTTACTTCTCTGTCTCCTCTTACTCCTCTTACTTCTTCTCTCCCCCACAGAGTGTGTGCTGGTAAATATGTAACAGCTGGTTACAAAGAAGGGAGCCCTGATTTGTAACATTTGCCAATTTCCTTGGTGTAAATACCTCCACCATGGCAGATTTCAAGCCACCAATGGGATCTCACTGAACACATGGAGTTGGGAAGAGATGTGCTTTATACCACCATATAGTACTTCCACTACACAAGTATAATAGACATAATCTAAAGGGCATAGATATTAGCAAAATAATTAGAAAGTGATGTCTTTACTACGCTTGTTTTTAATAAAATTTATTAGTAAGTTACATAATTTAATTTTTAATAAGGGCTATATTTAATAACTGACTCACAAAATTCTTAAAAATTTAACAAGCAGCTCCGGCAAGTGGGTGAGTGCTGGCTCTTGCACACCACTGCCCACCCTAGATTTTGAGGTCCATGAGAACCAGGATGGTGCCTTATCTCCCTCTGTAGTCTTAGCCTCTGGCATATGGCATGTGCTCAATAAATGATTACTGAGTAACTGAATGGATGGATAAGTAAATGAGATATAACAGTCAATTATTCCATCTTTCCTCACATCCCCTCATTAAAATAATTATAGCTTTATCCCTCTCAACTTCCCCCACCCTCCTCCCCACAGGAGGTACTGGGGGGAGGGGAGGGGCATTCTTAGCCAGTCTAGTCCCCTGCATTGGTGATACAGCATCAGGAGGATGTGGAGGCAGGTGGAGAAGAGAAAGCCAGACTCAACTAGAGTAGAAGGAAGAAAGCAAGAAGGGTTGCCCCTTACTGTTCTTAGGCTCTTTCCAACACTAAGGAAAATCCAGGCAATAAATGGAAAGGAAAGGACAGTAGAAGGCATGTCAGCAAAGCAGGAGACATAAAAACCTCTGAGCATCCAATTGTGCAGAAGTGTTTGGGGGATGTGCCAAACGAGGAGCTCCAAACGAGGGTGTGAGAGAATGGGGAGGAGGAAATGGGAGTCTAAGAAACACTGCTGAGGGTTAAAGACTGCATCCCCACTACAAGTCTTCAAGAGATGCAAATAAAGTTCAGGCAGCATGGGCCACACACACAGAGCCCAAGCACGTTATGGTCAGGCTATAGATGAGACAGAATAAAGAGAGTCAAAGTCACCTAAAGAGGGCAGCACAACTCTGAGTCGGAGTTAAGACTATGCCGAATGCATTAAAATCCCTCAACAGGTGTCCTTTAGAAAGGGAAATCGAAAAAAAAAGAATCAGACTGAGAAAGCTATCTATGAAAGATACGATTTAATCATCAGACAATCATTTGGTTCAGCCTCAGGTCAGATCCCTGTTGTGGAACTTGAAACCTATAAACACTCAAATGCCCTAACTCAGTCCCCAGCTCGCAATGGAGCCTCTTTGATCAAGTTGGCCTCCCCCATGGTTCTCCTTCAGGAAGCAAGGAAGTGGTAGCAGGCCCTCAGGAACATTGTGCCAGTAATACTGTTCATCGCAAATTAATAAAGTGACACTCTGACTGCTGTACCTCAGTCATGATGAGTTCATCAGCATGACTACACTTCTCCAAGTCTGGCCAGCAAAGGAAACTGACAAGAGAGGATTTCAGAACCTACCAGGCTCTGGGCAAACTGCAGATCTAGCTTATTTCTCTCTCAATCCTAAAGTTCAAGGCCAAAATGACCAAATTTAGATTTCTGCATCTGGATGAATGAAGGACCTGGCACTTGAAGATACCCAGGCTGCAGGATTCAGGGTGTGATGGTGCAGTCCTGTCATCAAGAAACACCCCCTACACACAGGCTGCTATAGAGCTTCGTATTCTCCTACACTTTCACAGTGCCACCTCAGTTCACAGCATCAGCTGATTCCCTGCAACAGGACACATGGACACAGAGAAGATATGTATCAGTAAGCTACAGCTTCTGGGTAACAGTAACAGTTAACATTTACTGAAAGCTTACTTTACCTCTACTATCTCATTTTATCTTCAGAACAACCCTGTGAGGTAGTATCTCCTGAGGCACTGAGATAAAACTTGTCCAAAAGTCCCACGTAACTACTAAGTAGAGAACTGACACTCAAACCCAGGTCTGACTCCAGGGCCTATGCTCTTAATAGCAATGGCCACTGACTTGGGATAATGTCCACAGCCCATCGGCCAATGGGAGCTCAATCCTTATGATCCACTCTCTGAGGTTCTTCATGGTATGGCCAAACCAGGCTAAATGAAAAAGACTGAATCCCCTAGGATCTGTGACATAGCACTGTTTCACTCCACTGACTGTGGGGAACTGCATTATGTACGGGAGTTGATATTATTAATCATACGGAACTTAGAATTTCCACACAAGCCCATCATGATGCATCAAAGCTGGCCAGCAGCTGCTGCCATTCTTATAATGTGCTCCTTCATAAACAAGCTCAAGAACAGGTATGTTACTAATCACATTCCTAAGAGTCCAATTCACAGATAGCTTCCTTCAAAACCAAGGGGGAAATCTCTTAAGCGGGCTGCATAAAAAATGTAAAACATAAGAGAAACACTTGAGTTCGGACAGATAGAATGAGACAAGGAGAGAGAAAGGCTAAAAGAAAACACAGCCTCATTATGTGGCATTTTCGGAAGCTAAGCTTCTATTTGGTTTGACTAGGAGAGCTGAGCTCTTCCATGTGTGTGGTTTTGATAGAGGCTACAATAGACTTTCACAAGTTAAAAAGAAAAGTCCAGGAAAGTTGGGCCGAGAGTCTGAAAATCCTTTTAAATTATAAAAAGTTACAGATTTCTAACTTGACAACCATTGAACTTATTTGATAGGGAAAAAAATATCTAAGAACAAAACATGTTCAAGTTATTTTTTACATAGTGCATTAATGCTTTTTCAAGTCTAACCTAGTTTTAGGGTTTATCCAGAATTTGAAAAAAATTAGGTCACTCTACAATGGCAAATCTCATCAAACAAAACACTTGCTTTAGAAAACTTACCCCAAAATGTTCTTGTCTGTATGTGTCTTAACAATCTAAAACGTAGCAAGAAGCAGAAGCCTAAAAACCCAAATCTGGGTGTGGGGAAATCAAGAGGTTTCTTTCAACTGACTTTGTTCTCTTGCAGTTGAAAACCTTGCTTCACCAAAAGGTATTTCCAAAATTGAAAATTTGGTTTCATTTATCATGGTTGAAATGCACATATGCTTCAGGCAGCAGTGATGCCCAAAATTTTCTACAGAAGTTTCCACCCATGCCTTCTAGGGGCGGGAGAGGGCTGAGAGGAAAAGAGAAAGGCTAGGACACTGAACTTTGCTCTTCCCTAGGTCTTGCCAGTGTTACACCTGGCACTGCAAAACTCAGCGTTTGGAGAGCATTGGCTGTGTATGTCATGTTCTTTCAAAAACTATGCTCTATCTGTTCCTGATCAAGAGTGGAAAGATAAGTTCTTGGAGTTCCAGGAGCAGGCTCTCCTCCATATGGACGAGCCACTCTCCCTCTGAGGGCTGCTCACACAAGTTCACAGCACGTTGCTGGGCGCACAATGCCCCTCACAATCACGGGCATCCCGATGCTTCTGATGAAGAAAACGACCACAATTTTAAGAAAAATGGACAACCAACTTCCCCTTTTTGTGATGCTTCTTCCAAAAGTTCTGGTTCTCTGCAATTCTTGTGGATATGCCAGAGACTCTGCCTGTAAATTTTTGTAACTGTGGTAAAACATATGTAACTTGAAATTTACCATTTTAACCATTTTTAAGAGTGCAATTCAGAGGCTTTAAGTACATTTATGTTCTTGGGCAACCATGCATTTCCAGAACTTTTTCATTTCCCCAAGTTGAAACTCCATGCCTATTAAGCAATAACTCCCCATTTTTCTCTCTCCCCAGCCCCTGGCAACCACCATTCTACTTTCTGCCTCTATGAATTTGACCATTCTAGGTACCTCATATAAGTTGGGAATTTATTGTAATCCATCCACAAGGCTGATTTCCAGAACTTAAGTCCCAGTAGCCAGAGCTACTGTCATTTTCAATGTCTATCTGCTCTATACACACACACACAAAATTTATCACTGTAGTGGCTGAGAGCTGGAGACCCTTTTCCTATGCAAAACAGAAGACAAAGTCGTCTTCCTCTGACTGATCAAGGCACAACGATTCTTCACAGAGGGAGACGGGAAACTTGGCATCAGAAGGTCCTGTAGAGAGCTGGAGCGCTTAGGGGATACTGCAAAGGTGAGTGTAAATTCACAGTTTCTTCTTAAGATTTTGGCCTGAACAAAGGAATATCCAGTTCATGGTTCCAAACCACTAAAGCATCCAGATGCCTCAGGGTGTCTATAAAAAGGAGGACGAAGGTAGGTGCTGGTGAATCCTACAAGAGGAAGTGCCACGCCCTGTGTGGTATCCTACTGTGAGGAGACAAGTTTAGGTGGATGGGAGATGATGACCTGATAAGATCTCTCTAATTTTCTCATGGGAGCGGTCCCACAAAATCTTCTTTGGATTATAAATATAGGAAGGCCCTAAAATAAGCCCTGGGTACTATCCAAGCACAAACCATGGAGTACAACAGGGCAGTAGATGAACACCAACATTAACAGCAACTACCATTTGCTGAGTACTCACGCTGTGCCTGAAGAACTTACTAGGTGCTTTATCTAAATTGCCTCCTTTGACCTTCACAACAACTCTATGAGATATGGAAACTGTCCCTCTACACTGAAAAGAAAAATTAATTCTGAAAAAATGTGACACACTCAAGGTCATACAGTTTATGAAATAGATTTACTGCAAGCTCTGTGTTACCCCAAAGCCCATGATTTTCGTACCCTTATGACAAAGAAAGAAAATTGTTCATTAGAAATCTCTAGGCTGAACATTTTTAATGCTTAAAAACAGCCCCAATTAAGCTTCAGCGGGTTCAGTGTGGAAGAACCAGACTCAGGATCCCTCCAGTCCCCAGAGGTCTGACATGTGATCCTAGGCCAGTCACTCAGCTTCTCTGGCCCTGAGTTTCCCAGGGAACTTGTGAAACAAGGCTACTTCCCCCTCTTCTGCCCCCACCTCAAAGCATTCCATGGGGTCAATTACCTGTGCTGAGATAATAAGGCTGATATCCAAGGATGAAACTATTGGCCAAAGGTTTCAATCACCTCTCTCATGAGCTTCCTTTTTAGTTATCAGAGCTTCCCACAAAAGTTATCAGCTAATCAGCAAATAATTATCTAACACCTACTATGTGTGCAGCCACACAGTAGTTAATGTGGAGTATTCAGAGATATAGGCAGCATCCTTGCCCTTGAGGACCTATCTCCCAGTCTGGGGACTTATATGAAACAAAAGCACAGAAACATCTTGTGGGTGGGCCTATTATTCAGTACCCAACTATGGAATTGGAATTAGGAAGAACATCTGCCAGAACCAGAAAAGCTTAGGTTTCCAAGACAAAGTGGAATTTTAAAACAGCCTTGATAGATGAATAACTTTTGGAAAAGTAGAAGCAAAAGGCATTCCAGGCAAAAACAAACTCTGGAAGCTAAGGATCTGAGACTGGATGGAGTACTGTACAGGATGGGTGATCACAAAAGAGACCCACAGATCTCTTGGTAGCAGTATGGGTGAGCACTGGGAATGGAGACTGGAGCCAGATTTCAAAAGACTTGAATGCCTGGCAGGGTAAGCTGGTCTTGGAGTGGGAACAAAAGGTAGTGAGCTTGGTGACCTGGTGAACACTGGAAGCTGCAAGGTTTAGATTTCTCTGCCTTTGATAGGAAAAACTAAAAGAACATGTGTGAAAACTAGGTGTTGTAATGCCAAAGACATCAGCCATCCCAGTTGAGAGGCACCAGAGTGCTGAAGAACAAGAGAGCTCCTGGGGGCAAGGACTCATTACATTTCTGAACACAAAAATGAGAACACAATAAGTACCCCAAAATGCTTGGGAAGCAGTACTTTGATCTGTTGCTGCTAGTTTGAAATGGACCTTTCAGCCCCAATATGTAAGCAAATCAAGAATCTCTAAACCTCCATTCACATCACTGCTGCCCTCTGTTGGCTACCAGACCAATAAGAGAAGGTGGGGACACTGTGCACCTCTGTCCCAAGGAAGCAGGCTTTCAGATGCTCTGTCAGCCAGTGGCCACACAGAGTCCAACACTAAGCTCCTGTTGCAAAGGGCACTCAAGGAGAGGCTGTACCAGCACCACACTCAGTCTAAAATGTCCCAATGTCTTCCTGGGAGTCACATCAAGAAACACAATCCCTGGGGGCCTCTTCAGACAAGAGGACACCAAACAATCATGCAAGTTCTAATGGGGTCTAGAGATGTTTAATGACATCATTCTGCCCCATGAGATGGGGCAAGATTTGGGACAATCCATGCAAAAGAAAGTGTACTGAGGTGCTCTCCAGTGTTGACTTAGTGGAACCTGTTATCATTTAACCAGCTGGTTACCATCTGAATCAAACTGGCAACTCGGAGCAGCAGCCCTCCCTCTTTGGCTGTCCACTGCCACGGCCTGACCACTCTTGCAGTCTTCTCACCTCAAGGAAAATGGCAAGCCTTGTTCTCTACCAGCTGCAGACCCACAGAATGAAGAGGGGACGTTTTAGCACACAGAAGAATGACCCGCCCCTGCACCACACTGAGCACCTTCACGATGAAAGAATCAGATCCTCAGATAACAGCTTAAAATTTATTAAAATGCATGTGCCTGCCAGGAAACAATCCCTCACTAGTTAGATCCAGCTCAACAGAAATACTTAAATTCCCATCTGTTAACTTCTATTTCATAAAGAAACCCCTGATGGAAGGAGCAAGAGTTTCTCTAAAGAATATAACTTCCAGTATAATTTGTAAACTTTTCAATGCAAATGGAAGTCAGTTCAGAGCAAGTGTCACCTGAATGGATTTCTCTCCTTCTCACTTGAACTTGTGTGTGTATACAGGTACACACACACACACACACACACACACACACTGTTAGGAAAGACATCAGCTTGGCATGCATGTTGACGACTTGAGCACTTCAGAGTGAAAATGCAAGCACTCTATGTCAGGCCCGACCTGCTATGATATCAAAAAAACCCCACCAAAGAAAAACCACCCCAGGGAAAGCAGCCAGGAAAGGGAAACGCCTCCTTGAAACAGCCTGATTCAGCCCATGCTGAAACTATTCCCGAACACCAGCCAGGAAGTCCCTTCTTTCAGGGTGCTCCGCTGCCCAGCAAACCCAGACCTGCCTCTCTGGAAGCCAGATCTCTGGGGAAAGGGGCTTTCCTGCTCTGACTCTGCTGCCCGCTGGGATCCATCAGTGACCAGGTCTTCCAACCCTGTCTAACTAATGCCAACGCAAAGCTGGTGGCTGAAC
>NW_006788200.1:5766133-5787669 GCF_000442215.2 Lipotes vexillifer
CACACACACACACACACACACACACACACACACACTCAGGCGCGCGCACGCGCGCGCGTGCGTGCACGCACACACTTACACATAACATACCTTTCACCGTCCATTGTGTGAGGCCCAGCCTGGGTGGCAGCCGCTGAGCTGTGCATGCACTGGAGGATCCTAGCCCTGTTCTCGGTTCTCCCAGCCAACCAGCGGGAGATCTGATCAGCAACAGTGATTCAGCATGGCTGCAAATGAAGCCTCCTCCCCTCTTGATCCTGCTTCCTCTGACTTACTCGCGGCAGCTTCGACCGCAGAAGCAGCAGCAGCAGAAAATGTCTTACCCAGAGCTCCCTGCAGCCCTTTCAGCTGCTAAAAGCAGCAACCCACTTGCTCCCCCTCCCCCACAGGCTTGCTGCTCCTCCGTCTCCTAGGAACAGCGCAGCGCCAGCAACCCAAGTACAGTGCCACCTTTCCAGCCGCTTCCACATCTGCCCAGGCATCCCCAGCCCAGGCGACTAGCCCACCCCAGTGCCTCCTGCCTCCTCTGCCTAGACTGAAAAGACTAAGGCAGTTCCTCACTAGCCCAAGAAATACGGGCCCCCACCTCCTCCCCTGCCCCCATAGACTACGAATCCGTCAGCCTGGTCAGATTGCTGGAATGAGGAGGCCCCTCTGTGGCTTACAGTGGACTTTATCCACCTGGGGAAATTGACTTGTAGGTCACAGCTCATTTTCCAATTCCTCCTCCCAAAATCTACAGCAGCTCTGAGAGTCTGATACATGGAGAAAAGTTAGGGCAAAAGAGCCTGATAAAACTGAGAAGAACGCAGAGAGAAATTAGAAAAAGGGAACTGAAACAAATACTATTTTACTACAAGAGGCTAAAATGCAGTAAAACCACCACAATGGTACCACGTACATTTATTTCCCCAGGCCATACCAAAAGACCACAAGTTCTATAGCACAACCCTAAAATACCTTCTTAAAGTCTGTCGTGTTGAAATTTGACTTAAGCTGTAGCTCCAACCAGTAAGTCTCCCACTGAATCCCTATCTGCAGCCAAAGATCTCTCGCACCGTGTAATCTCTAGTTGCTGAGCCTCAATTTTGACCCACCTAATGCAAACACATAATCCTGGGGCACGCTGGAGGCCAGTCTGTACCTCATAGCTACAGTCAAGGGACATAGAGGAAATGGGGGCAATCAGCCACTGGTGTTTGGTTAGCCACAAAAATGGGTTAAGAAGCTTCCTTGATGCCTCAGAAAAATCGTACATGAGCATCTATATTCTGGGAATTCTCTGGGTCACATCTGTGCTTTTCAGGACCCGTACTACCACTAGCTGGTTGAGTAAGTCTTTTCTCCACTCTGGACCTCAGCCCCTCATCCATAACATAGGGTCAGACTCTAGAGTCCCTTTTGGCTCTAAAATCACATGATGCTAAAAATGTCTTAAATGTTCCATTTTTCTCCTCATTGATCTGTAAGATTGTTTAAGAAGAAATTTTTACTGGACTCCAATGTTTTGAGAGGGCTTCAGGGAGGATAACGTGATGTATGTGAAAGTATGTGGGATGCTTAGTAAACCTATTATAGTTATAATTTTGACCTGATAAATGTCTTCACTGCCAGAAAGCCCTGAAACCACAGGGAGGGAGGCTGGACACTGAGGTAACAGAAACTAAGAGTAACTTAAACTTTATACAGCCTCCTGAACTCAAAGTGGCTAATGTGTTACTCTTAAAAATAACCCCCCCGCCCTTGACACCTCAATGTCCTCTTAGATGAGGCCATTAGGCCACTACCCAAACTCATTCTTTCTCAAGTGAGAAGAGCCTCGGGTGATTTTATTTACAACCTACAGCCCTGTATCACAACTTCTTCCTTTCACAACAACACCCCTCCTATCTTTCTCCCTCTGCCCCTTCCTCTTCTAATCAGTCTTGTGGCGCTGCTCCAGATATTTCCTCTTGAGGTGAATCACAGGGACCAGAAGCTGAACATCACAAATAAGGAAACTGAATCCCAGAATCCGTGCCAGAGTGCAGACATCCACCAGGAAGACGAGTGGGTGATTCATAAAAGGAACACGAGAATGAGTCTCTCACAACTTCATACCCTCTTTCACAACTTCACCATATAGGAAAGGACGGGGGGAGACTCCCCTGGTGTCCAGTGGTAAAGAATCCGCCTTCCAATGCAGGGGATGCGGGTTCAATCCCTAGTCAGGGAACTAAGATCCCACATGCTGCAGGGCAACTAAGCCCACATGTCACAACTACTGAGCTCGCGTGCCTCAACGAGACAGCCCACGTGCCCTGGAGCCTGCGCGCCACAACTAGAGAGAGAAAACCCTCACACCACAACTAGAGAGAAGCCTGTGCACCACAACTAGAGAGACACCCAAGCAGACCATGGGCTATAAGGAAAAAAGATCCCACATGCCTCAATAAAGATCCCATGTGCGGCAACTAAGACCCGACGCAGCCAAAAAAAAAAAACAAAAAAAAGGAAAATAAATAAATTAAATAAATATTTTTAAAAATAAATAAATAAATAATCCTGTTTATTTAAAAAAAAAAGGGAGGGGGAGAACTGTCACATCTAACAAGCCAGAGAGAAAATTTTTAAAGATCAGAAAATACTGAAGAGCTGAGCATATTCAGGTTTCAACATACAACTATTGAGAGCCAGTATAAAATTTTTACACAATTTCCTTTGCATCCTACTTTTGCCAAGCTAACCAACGTCACTACAACGTATGTGTTGAAACCATAGTGCTACCACCTGCTCACTTTATTGCCCATTCTATCCATGAGAGGTAAGCTGAACAGAGACTACCTAGAGAAGGACATTGGGAAAAGAAAGGCAAAACCAGGGTCAGAGCTGAACCAAGAATCAAAGTCTCCAGACTCCTGGCGCAAAGTTGCCACCCAAATCTTCTCTACTATCAGAGCTACACTTTACACCTTCTACATTATTATCCAAGTGTTCTCTGGGCCACAGCCTGAGCCTGCTTGCTCTAGGCTAACTTTCCTACCTGGACTTCAGATTAAGGAGAGTCACTATTGGATTCTTGCAGTAGAGGAAAGTCAGAGGAACCAAAGTAATCTCTACCTGGAGGAAGAGGTCCCATCCTTGGAATTCCCAGCTGTAGTGTCTCACCTCCTTGCTAGCCCTCCTCCCCATACCCAAAGCTTCTCCCACAGCTTACCAATAGTACCCACCTCTCCATCCCAGAGCAATTTACCCAGCCATGTACACCAACTTTGTTCAGCATCCTCCAGCTCTATGTGGCTGAGGAAGAAGCCATGTGAGGAGAAAAAACTTTTAAGTGCATTTGGTCTAGAGAGTTCTCTTCTGCACACCTCATCTCTCCACAAGGAGCCTGTACAGCACAGCTTATCTGGAGGTAGCAGGGCCCATCATTCTTCCTTCTAAGTGTCTTTTTCTTCTTTTCTTGCTTTTATCCTGCTTCTCCAGAACCTCAGTTCCTCACATGTGCAGGCACCATAACACGTACAGTAGCCCCACACCTGCATCAGAACCATCTGCCCAGTGGGTTAAAATTAGGCATCAGAGGATCAAAAGATGCAAGGAAACTGTTCAGGGTTATGGAAGTGTTCCATATCTTTACTGTGATGATACTTACACAATTGTATACAACTACTACATTTTATCAAACTAGACACTTAAGTGGGTGAATTTTATTTTACACAAATTATACCTCAATAAATCTGGGAGAAAGAAAATACTACAGTACCAGGCTCTACCACACACATACAGAATTGGGGCCCAAGGAGCAGGAATTTTAGTGAATTTCATAGGTGACTCTAATGCACAGCTAAATGGAAAGACCACAAAGAAAAGAGCTCAGACCAATAGAATCAGACAGACCAGGGTCTGAATATACTTACCAGAAACATGACCCTTAGCAATGTACTTTACAAGTCTCAATTTCCTCATCTGTAAAAAGATGATAATAATAGTACCTACCTCGCAGTGTTGTTAGGTTTCAAGACTGTAAAGCACTTAGCAGAGAGCCTGGCCTGTAATAGGCACTGAGTAACCATTAGCAGCTATTATTTGCATTGCCTATGCCAATGCAAATAATGAGGTCAAGAAGAAAGTCAACCAGGGTAACTTGTGCCAGGAAGCCCAGACCTGGGCCTCTCCTGGAGTCATTCAGTGGTCACTATTACCAACAGGTCACCAAGAACCAGGCAAGACCAAAGCTAAATCAAGATCCACCCACACCTGTATCACCAAAACTTTCCCTCAGATTCTGGACCACTTGATGAGAGTAGACCACCCCTGTAGCTGCTTAGCATGCCCCCAGCACAGGAAGCCAGGCAGAAAATGAAAAGGAATTTGAGGTCCAAAAAAGTCAAAAGGTAAAGAGAACAGCATATTATCCAGAGAGATGCCTGGCTTCCCTCAGGACTCCTCCTGTGAAGTAGAAGAACCCATGCCCTGAACATATTCAAGACAATAATTACCCGTGGCATCTGTGTTGCACTTTAAAGCTCACAAAGTTCTTCATGTCCCTCATCTCCTTGGACTTAAGATAACATCCCCTGAATAGTAATAACAGCTCCCATCCCTTAACCTTTTACTCTGGGCCAGACTCTGTACTCAAGACTTTACATATACCCCTCTCATTTAATCCTCACAACAACCCTGTGAGAAGGGACTATTATCCCTGTTTTAAATGCGAGGTGTACAGAAATGAAGCAGATTTTTGTATATCGACTTTTTATCCTGCAACTTCACCAAATTTTATTAGTTGTGACAATTTTTTGATAGAGTCTTTAGGGTTTTCTATATATAATATCATGTCATCTGCAAATAATGATAGTTTTAATTTTTCCTTTCCAACTTGGATGCTTTTTACTTTTTCTTGCCTAATTGCTTTGGCTAGGACTTCCAATACTATGTTGAATAAAAGTGGTGAGAGTGGGCATCCTTGTCTCGTTCCTAATCTTAGAGGAAAAACTTCCAGCTTTTCACCTTTGAATATGAAAATATATGGCCTTTATTATATTGAAGTACATTCTCTCTATACCCACTCTGTTAAAAGTTATTATCAAAAATGGATGCTGAATTTTGTCAAATGCTTTTTCTGCTTCTATTGAAAAGACCATATGATTTTTGTCCTTCGTGTTGTTAATGTGCTGTTCCAAAATGAGTGATTTGAAGATGTTGAACCATCCTTGCAATCCTGGAATAAATCTCACTTGATTATGCTGCATGATCCTGTAAATATAGTGCTGCATTCAATGTGTTATTATTTTGTTGAGAATTTTTACATCTATGTTCATCAGGAATATTGGTCTATAATATTTTTCTTGTGGTGTCCTTGTCTGGTTTTGGTAAGAGGTTAATGCTGGCCTCCTAAAATGAGTTTAGTAGAGTTCCCTCCTCTGTTAGAATTAATAAATTCAGTAAAGTTGCAGGATACAAAATCGGTACACAAAACGCTATTGCATTTCTATACACTAATAACGAAGTATCAGAAAGAGAAATATGGAAAAATATCACATTTACAGTTGCAACCAAAAAAACCCAAAATATCTAGGAATGAATTTAACCAAGGAGGTGAAAGACCTGTATATTGAAAACTACAAGACATTAATGAAAGAAATTGGAGAAGACACAAATGAATGGAAAAATATTCCATGCTCATAGATTGGAAGAATCAATATTGTTAAAATGTTCATACTACCCAAAGCAATCCACAGATTTTATGCACTCTCTATCAAAATTTCAATGGCATTTTTTACAGAAATAGAACAAATTATCCTAAAATTTGTATGGAACTACAAAAAATCCCCAAATATCCAAAGCTATCTTGAGAAGGAAGAACAAAGCCAAGCCATCACACGCCGTGATTTCAAAGCTATACTAATTAAAACAGTATGGGGCTTCCCTGGTGGCACAGTGGTTGAGAGTCCACCTGCCGATGCAGGGGACACGGGTTCGTGCCCTGGTCTGGGAAGATCCCACATGCCACGGAGCGGCTGGGCCCGTGAGCCATGGCCGCTGAGCCTGCGCATCCAGAGCCTGTGCTCCACAACGGGAGAGGCCACAACAGTGAGAGGCCTGCGTACCGAAAAAAAAAAAATGGGCAGAACATATGAATAGATGTTTTTCCAAAGAAAACATACAGATGACCAACAGGCACATGAAAAGATGCTCAGCATCATGGAAATCATGCATCATCGTGAAAACGCAAATCAAAGCCACAATGAGATACCACCTCACACTGATCAGAAAGGCTATATCAAAAAGATAAGAATGGGCCTTCCCTGGTGGCGCAGTGGTTGAGAGTCCGCCTGCCGATGCAGGGGACACGGGTTCGTGCCCCGGTCTGGGAGGATCCCACATGCCGCGGTGCAGCTGGGCCCGTGAGCCATGGCCGCTGAGCCTGCGTGTCCGGAGCCTGTGCTCCGCAACGGGAGAGGCCACAAAAGTGAGAGGCCCGCGTACCGAGAAAAAAAAAAAGATAAGAATGGTACTGATGAATCTAGTTGCAGGGCAGGAATAAAGAGGCAGACATAGAAAATGGACTTGAGGACATGGGGTGGGAGGGTGAAGGGTGAAGTGAGAGTAGCATCGACATATATACGCTACCGACTGTAAAATAGTTGGCTGGTGGGAAGCAGCAGCATAGCCCAGGAAGATCGGCTCAGTGCTTTGCGATGACCTAGAGGGGTCGGATAGGGAGGGTGGGAGGGAGGCTCAACAGGGAGGGAATATGGGGACATGTGTATGCATATGGCTGATTTGCTTTGTTGTGCAACATCAACTAATACAGTATTGTGAAGCAATTATACTCTAATAAAGATCTATTAAAATTTTTTTTTTAAAAAAGATAAGAAGTGTTGGTGAGGAGGTGGAAAAAAGGGAACACTTGTACACTGATGGTGGGAATTTAAACTGGCGCAGCCAATATGGAAAACAGTATGGAGGTTTATCAAAAAATTAAAAATAGAACAACCACATGATCCAGTAATTCCACTTCTGGGTATATATCTGAAGAAAACGAGGGATTTACCTGGTGGCGCAGTGGTTAAGAATCTGCCTGCCAATGCAGGGGACACGGGTTCGAACCCTGGTCTGGGAAGATCCCATATGCCGCGGAGCAACTAAGCCCGTGCACCACAACTACTGAGCCTGAGCTCTAGACCCCACGAGCCACAACTACTGAGCCCACGTGTCACAACTACTGAAGCCCGCACGCCTACAGCCCATGCTCCACAACAAGAGAAGCCACCTCATGAGAAGCGCACGCACCTCAACGAAGAGTAGCCCCTGCTCGCTGCAACTAGAGAAAGCCCATGCGCAGCAATGAAGACCCAACGCAACCAAAAATAAATAAAATTGATTCTTTAAAAAAAAAAAAAAAGAAAAACGAAAACACTAACTCAAAAAGATGTATGTACCCCCATGATCATTGCAGCATTATTTACAATAGCCCAGATATGGAAACAACTTAAGTGTCCATCCATGGATGAATGGATAAAGATGATACACACACACACACACACACACACACACACACACACACCCAGAGCGATATTATATAGCCATAAAGAACATTAAAATGCTGTCATTTGTGACAACATGGATGGACATCGAGGGCATTATGCTAAGTGTAATAAGTTAGAGAAAGACAAATACTGTATGATCTCTCATATGTGGAATCTAGAAAAATTTTTTAATTAAAAAAATATCTCACAGATACAGAAAAGAGATTGGTGGTTGCTAGAGGCAGGCGGTTCGGGGAGGGAGAAATGGGTGAAGGGGGTCAAAAGGTAAAAAGAAAAATGTTTTTCTTTTCAAAAGTAATGCAGTAAATATAAGCTCGACTGGAACATAAATAAATAAATGTGAGGAAACTGAGGTTCTGAGACTTATAAGAACTTGACCACAGCCCCATAGGTTTGAGCCCAGGTCTCCCTGACCTCAGAGACCACTACTAACTACTGTGCTTGGCAGGCACTACCCCTATCTTACTACCTTCATTTTAGAGAAAAGCCAGCTGAGGCTGAGAGAGAGAAAGCAACTGGCTCAAGATCACTCAGTGAGTTGGTGGCCAAGTGGAGCGTGGGACCAAATCCTCAGATGCCTGGCCTAATGCCCTCTCCACCTCACCTGAAGATGGGGAACAACAGCATTTGAACCCCTAAAGATATTAACACAAGCTGGCATCCAAGGCTCCCAACACCTACTATTATAAAGTCCTTAACCCTGGATTCCTCTGGTTCCTTAGCTTACCAAGCAGGCCTAGCCAAAGATTGTTCTTGGGGAAAGCTGGAGGCACATCACTGGACCCCGGGTGAGTCAAAGAAAAGCCAGACCAACTATAGCAGCAAGCAGGGTGCTTCACACAGGCCAGCACATTGCAAACACTTGTCTTTCGGGGTCCCCGTAAGAATTCCATCCTCTCTCTAATCTTCAACCTGCAACTGGTGCCCTCTGCTGGTAAATATGTGCATATCTTTATGAGAAAAGCAAAACCTAATGACTATATCAATGGCTTAGGGAAGGTTCAAAAATCTGCTTCCTTCAAGAATAAGTATTAATTCCTACTTACAACTTTTTCATAGGTACTTGCAACTTTAAATTGACTGCATCGGTCCTCTATCTGCTGCCCCTGTCTCATCTCTCTAGTCCTTTCCATTCTGGTTACAAAGAAAGCTGAGCTGTTTTTTACATGAAGAGGTAAAATACAGATGAGACATAGCCCCAAAGTCAAGAATACAGGGATGCGTATGTGGGTGAGGTCAGGTCTGCCCATCCAGCAGGTACAGAGAACTGAGGCAGGCACATGGTTAAAGTAATGTAAAACCCATGAGAAAGTATGCTCAGACATTCTGGTCACTCTCTGCCTTCATACGACTGCATGCTTATAATTCAGTCTCCCTGAATATCTTACTCTATGTGATGGGTTGTACCAGGAAGCTGCCACATAAATTCTACAAGAATGGAATGCAAGAGAGCTTACAAACTGGGGAAACTGCACATGGACACATATAAATAATGGTAGAAAACAAGAGACTCAAGAGAAATGAAGAAAAGATACTATGGGAACTTAGTGGAGTAAGAAACAGCTTCCAGTTTGAGGAAGGAGGGAGTAGGACACAGGAGTAGATATAAAGTTGTGAATTTAGTAAATAATTCCATGGGGCTTTAAAAAGAGTATTCGTAAGTGTAAATAGTTTCAACTGGATAATTTCAATTTCTCATGATTTCACTTAAAATTTCTAAAAATAATTTTAAAGGGTTGTTTAATCTCACTACTTTAATACGCTGACACACTGTGTTAAATACATATTACATAGTATGTAATATATTACACTAAATACATATTATTATTGCATATTTTATTACAATTTTTATTGTGGTAGAATATACATAAAATTTACCATGTCAACCTTTTTTTGGTTGTTGCCAACAAGATTATTTATTTTTTGCCGGTATTTTTTATTTTTTTAATTTTTATTGGAGTATAGTTGCTTATGTCAACATTTTTAAGGGCACAATTCAGTGGCATTAAGTACATTCACAATGTTATGCAAACATTACCACTATCCATCTCCAGAACTTCAACATCCCCAAAGAAACTCTGTACCCAGTGAACAGTAACTTTCCATTCCCTCCTTCCCCAAGCCCCAGGTAACCTCTATTTTACTGTCTCTATGAATTTGCCTATTCTAGATCCCTCAGATAAGTGCAGTCATACTTGTCCTTTTGTGTCCGGCTTATTTCACTTAGCATAATGTTTTCAAGGTTCATCCATGTTGTAGCATGTATCAGAATTTCATTCTTTTTTATGGCCGAATAATATTTCACTGTATGTAGATACCACAGTTTGTTTATCCATTCACCTGTTGATGGCCAATGGATTTTTAATATCCCACATTTTCACAGAGCACAATTTAGTAAACATTTCCCTAATGTTTGACATTTACATCCATTTCCAATCTCTTGCTATAGGTGTTATAATGACCATTTTTGTGCAATGACTGTTTTTCTTTCACTGAATTGTTTTCTTAGGTTAAATTCCTAGTATTGGAGGGCTAGAGAAAAGATATGTATACTTTGGTGGTTCCTACCAAATAAATCCATATTTACCCTCCTCACTCATCATCTTTTCCAGCCTGATGGAGAAGTTACTGTCTGCAATTTCAGTTATAAAAGTACAAAACTGTGATTAAACTCAACTGAAGACAAGCAAACAATTAGTTCCACCAAATGAAAATAAAAGCTTTCAAGCTCATGAATATATGGATCCAGAGATTTGAAGGGAACTGGTTGTGACTCTGAAGTCAGCAATAAATAGAAATTCAGAAGAGGTATGTCAAATAGGCATTTTTGCCACAATCTCCCTTCTGTGACCCACGTTTCATATTCTGCATACCAAAATCTTACTTCATGATGAGAAAAGAGTAACTTCCTTCCAAGGGGAGTAATACAAAGCAGTTAAATCAGACCATCGTGTTACACATTTCATTGCAGTGTATACAGGCAAACAAAGTGTGATCCTTCTAACATACTGACATACCTACACCTGTTGTCAGATGCTGTTGCTTCTAGTAGCTGTACTTCCTACCTCCCTAAGGAATTATTTATGGTGCCTATGTCAACAATTGCCTTCACTAAGATTATTTTAAAGATCTTTACAAGGCAGTCCTTTTTATAAACTTGCTTACAAAGGATTTATATGATGGCAGTGAGTCTCCACATGCTCAAAACTGCTAGAAGCTGCAATAATGAAAAGACCTAGAGCTTTTGGAAAAACGAAAGGAATTAACAAAGCAGAAAGTGCTCAAAAGAGCTCTCCACTAGACACAGAGCTGACTGGCCTATGTGATAGGTTTTCCAAAACTGCAACTTCTACCCACAACCTGATGTTTTCCACTTAACTTGGTTACACACACACACACACACACACACACACACCAAAAAAAAAAAAAAAGTTAGCTGTTTCAGGGGTTCCCAAGTACAACACCAGGTTCAGAGATGAAATAAAAAGAACTCACAGAACTCAGTACTGCTAAGTCTTACACTCACAGATAAAGTTTATTACAGACCCACAGTGAAGATACATAGTAGGATCATTTGGAGAAAAGACACAGACAGTCTGGAGGAACCCAAGTGCAGGCCTCTTTATGGTCTCTCTGGCCATGAGGGGTCACACAGAATACATTTGTGTGTCATGTTTCTGCCCAAGGACTAAGTACTCCCAAGTTTTATAGGTACCCACTGCCTAGCATCTATCAAAACTCTAGAGTCCCAGAAGGAAGGCGGTATTTAGCATAAATCATACTGCTTGCACAGTCTAGACACTGTGAACCACCTTCATCAGTTAGGGAACAGTGGGAACACTCCCTAAATCCAAGTGCCCAGGCAAGGGCCAATCTTGCAAGTAATTCCTTCTAAAGACAGCACATCACAATTAAAGATTCATTTCAGCCAAAAAGAATAATCTCTCTCTCAAAAAAGCAGATGCCTATAATAGAATTAAAGAGACTGTGGGTCTTTTTACACCTTAATCCAAATTGTTCTGATTGCTTTTCTCATAAACCCTCATCGAAACCAACCATAACAACTAAAGGAATAGAAATTTTGTTCTAAGAAAATCAGAGAGAATCTTTTAAAATTCAAGGCAGATCATGATCCTCCTCTGCTCAAAACCGTGAAATGGTTCACCAATCATGTGGTAAAAGCCAAAATCCTTACAACAGTTTACAAAGCTCTTTCTTTTGTGATCAGCTACTCCTCTGCTTCTCTTCCCTCAACTCCAGCCACCCTGACCAACTTGCTCTTCCTCAAAAAGTCCAGGCACAATCCTGCCTCAGGGCTTTTGCTCTTTCTAAGCCTCTCCCTGGAATGCTGTTCCCCTAAATATCTACACTGCTCACTCCCACATTTCCTTCAAGTCTCTGTTCAAATGCCACTTTCGCAAACTACCCATACCACCCCATTTTAAACTGCACTACCTTCACAAACATCCTGCCCTGCAGCACTGTCAGCTCCTTAGCCTAATTTTTCTATGCCACACGTCATTTTCTAAATACCATATAATTTATTATGCTTCATTATCTGTCTCCCCCCCACTAAAATATAAGCTCTACTGAGGGCAAGGATTTTTGTCTCTTGTTCACTGCTGCATTTCCAGCTGAATCACGAAGGAGAGAAGTCATACATTTAACCTGACATAGTAGGAGACAGGGAGACACTGAATTTCAAACCATGTGGGAAAACTCATGACCAGTGGGGAGAGTAACTTCGTGCAAATAGCTAGAACTTCAAGTTTGGTGGCGCCTGGGAGTTCAAGTCACTAGAAAACGTGGAAGGGATTAAAATTTTTTTCACTAAAAGGATGACAACAGATGGCACATTCAAACAGGGTTATTAAAGAGTTTGAACAAAAGGAACTATTTACAAGGATGCGGGCACAGTTGAGGAAAACCAACAAGGTTTAGTGAACCATCTTGGGGCTAGAAAAAGGGAGCCTGAAGTAGCAATAGGATGGAGTGGTTACCAGAAGCCAGAAAAGACTCAGAGCTGTAAGGGAGGGCCACTGGAGCAGACCTGCAGCCCCCGATAACCTGTTTGCTGAGTATGTGTACTTGGGAGACAGGGGGAACAAAGTTCTTGACCTCACCTTTCTGTCACTCTCCAGACCTCCTGTTGGTTTCTCCCACTATCCAAACT
The DNA here is from genome assembly GCF_000442215.2 of Lipotes vexillifer. Taxonomy (NCBI): domain Eukaryota; kingdom Metazoa; phylum Chordata; class Mammalia; order Artiodactyla; family Lipotidae; genus Lipotes; species Lipotes vexillifer. The sequence continues at coordinate 5,778,842 of NW_006788200.1, forward strand.
CAACATGAAGCCAAAGAAGAGAGTATACAGTGCTTCAAGAATCAACCTTCCAAGAACACAAAGCGAGAAACAGAAAGGTATGGAGTGAATCAGCAAGGGCAAAAAGAGAATATCCAGCAGAGATAACCATTTTGTAAAGCTATCTGCAAAACACACAATGCTTCAATGTGTTTACCAGCATCTTCAACTTGCTACGTTCAAACCTTCCTTCTAAATCTCCTCTTCCCATTTTCGGTGACATCACCATCCTCCTACTCACACAGTAATTCTGATTCAACTACTCCCTCTTCCTTATCCCCCCCCCATATCCGATCATTTGCCAATTATACTTTCACAACTTCCCTCAAATTCCCTTTCACTCTATTGCCAGTACTACTTCTTTGTTCACGCTCTCATTTTCTTACCTGGTTAACATCAGCTGTCTTAAAGGCCTTACCACCTGAAACATCACTCAAATGCCATCTATTATACTCAGTGTTATTGATTAAGCTTTCTAAATTACAGCTCTACTACCACTATTGTTTCTCAAAAACCTTTAGTGACTTCCACCGACCGCCATAGAGACTACTCAAAGACCTCAGTAATATGGTCCCAACTTTTCCCAATTTATTTCCCACAACTCTCCTTTACCCTTAATACAAATTAGCCACTTGTATTTGGAAGCTTCAATTGTAAAGGAAGTTTTGTGCAGACTATGGCCATTGGAATCAGACTTGGATTCAACTCCCAGCTCAATCATTTCACCAGCCGGGTGGCCTTGGGAAAGTTTCTTAACCTTTCTGAGATGAGCTTCAGCTAACTTACCTGTGAAGCAGGTTACTGAATGGATCCAGTGAGAACATTTGCAAATGTACTTAGTACAATGTTTAGCATAGAGTAGGCATGCCCATATCTCTATTTGTCCCTCTACCTGAAATTACCTCTTTCTCCCCTCTTCTCTATGTGGCCAATTTTTTAAGTGAAATACCGCATCTTCCTCAATGCTTTTCTTCATCTTTCTTCCTACCTGGAAGTCACTCTCAACACATTATTTATATTTTTCTTAAAATAACAAATAAACACACATAGCTAACACGGTTCATATCTCTCCTACTAGAGTTCAAGCAGCAGAGGTATAGAGGGTTCCCACATCCAAGCTCAACCAGCAAATCAAGAGCAAGGCCTAGGTTAAAAACCAAACCTCAGATACTGAGTGCTCTACGGACTACATACGCATGTCACTACTTTTTTTAACAGTTATTCATTCACCTCGTTAACTGTGCAAATACCTTGTGGTTGAGGTGGGGGTGAAAAAAGGTACACCTTCTGCCTGTCAGTCACATCCCTTATCAGAATTATAATATTAAAATTGCTATACACCAGAGATGACAGTATGCCCTTTACGTGAATTCTTTCACTGAATTCCTTCAACAACTCTGTGAGACAGGTATTAATAGTAGTCTCTCCTTTTTAAAGACAAGGAAACTGAGGTTCAGAAAAGAACCGGGTCAAGAAAAGAACCTGTTCTACTTGATACCAAAATGTACGTCCTTAAGGACTATGAAATACTAAATCAGATGCCTACTGAGGCAAATTACATTTGCAACATACGCATCAAAGAAAAAAATATACCTTTCATATGGTATCCAAATAACAAGTAACCAATAAAGGAGTGAGACAATTTTAATCAGAGGATATATACTAAATGACAATGGGACTAACTCCAACTTGTTTGTATGGTGTGAACAATCTGAGATGATGCCACGATGCTGAAAAGGATGCAAGATTTCAGAAGAAATAGAATTCCCAACAGAATGCAAGCTACGTGAAGACAGGAACCGTGTTAGTCTCACAGCTGTCTATCTCCAGATCCTAGATGTGTTTTGCACAAAGAAGGTAATCAATACCTAATGAAATTGACAGTAAACACTGGGAAATAAGCATACTGTCCAAATGGTACAAGTTCACATCAGATAATTTTAGAGCAGGAGACCATGACACAAACCCATTACAGGTAGAATTTTAATTTTTATTTTTTAAGCAAACCTTACAGTGGTAAAAGAATCAAAGGGGCCGAAGAAAATCTGCCTGAGTAGAGAACGGAGCACAGAACTGGAAAAAAAAAAAAAGGAATCTTCTTGAATCCTTTTTTCCTCTCTGAAGATTCAAATCATTCCGCTCCAGGTGCAAGTTTAAAGAAGTATATGGAATAGGTCAGTATATAAGAGACTCAACTGCCCTTTTTAGCCTTCCTAATATGGGATTCCTTTCTCAAAAGCAGCTTTCTGATATCTTTTTTATGATAAATGTTTTATCTGGTAGCATTTAACTTCTCATTTAGGAAGAATCTGAAGCTCACCCACAAGTAGGCTCCAAATGTCAGACTAATTTTCCCAAACCAGTTGCGTGTCCCTCTTGAAAATGAGCAATAAGTCGTATTTCCCAACGAGATACTTCCACAAATTATATTTAGTAAGAGACTATATTTAAGCACCAAGAACATTCAGGATGTGCTAAGCTCAAATTCAATTTGAAGCTAGTAATTCATGCCCACTTATTCTTCAAACTAACCTTGCCTCCCCACAAATTACAAAACTGTAAATTTTTAAAACAAAATTTACAGTACATATTAAGCTTTCAATTATAGCAAAGTAAGTTTTATCAGAAACTGTTTACTGCAAAAGTTACTAACTATATTTTAAAATCAATAAGTCAATATATATTAAAGAAAATGGAAGAATAGTGTGAATAGTTAACTATGGCTTAATAAAGGGAGTCTCCAAACTATGAATTACACTCCTTATGGAAATATTAATATATAGTGATCATCACTTCCCATTTAAGATCTCAACTGATTTGTTTCTATCACTGAATATGTCCCATCTCCCTTAAGCTGATTCTATTAATGCTTAGCAAAAATCGTGAGTCATAAAATAATGCAAAATAAAAATGGACGATGTGCTTCTAAAGTCTTCGTGGTCCAGCAATCTAAGAAAAAACTGTAAGGAGCCCAATACATCGTGCTGTTTTGGCATAAGTTGTGGAACACCCTTTGCCAACTCATCTACCTAGTCCTAATGTCAAGACTAGTCCAAATGTTAACATTTTTCTTGACCCACAAAAAGTCATCACTACTGCTCATACCTATCTCTGACTAAAATGTTCACACTCTATCATGATTATTTAAATTCCCCCTACTCAAACAAAACCTATGGGTACCTTGTGAGCATGGGCTGATCCTCTTTGGTACATTGCAAATTGCAACACAAGCCCTGCAAAAGTAGTTTTAAATTATAATCAGAGGAAATATGGAAACATGCTAATCAATAAATTATAGTGCCTCTCTACTATAGAATACCAGAGTTATATGAGACAGAGCTATATGTACAGATATGGGTGTCTTTAAAGTTAATATGTATGTATGTATATACAAAATGACTCAATTCTTGTTCCTAAAAAAAGATAAATGTACCTCCCTGCAAATAAAAAGAACTAGAAGTAGACAAACTGTTAACATAGATTATCTACAGACACTGGGAGTAAACAGGAAGGAACAATACAATGGTCTTCATAGGCCATTAACTGTTTTATCATGTATAATATAGCTTTGAAGTTTTTCAGTAAAATGTTTTAGTTGAATATACCCTAAGGCTTTAACAATGCTGCCAATGAGCATGTATCCTTCCCTGAATATACACTGAGAACTAAAAAATACATACCAGAGAACTGCTGCATTCTCATTATCTAGCGCATTTAACTCTAAGGTAGCCATCTCATCAACTAAGTGTGTATGTGATGAGCAAGAACATGATGTGCAACAGAACAATCACTGCATTATTTGTAACAGCAAGAGAAGGAAGAAGCCTCATGTCCATCAACAGCTATGGTACAGCCATGCTATGGAACATTATACAGGCATTAAAAAGGATGAGGAAGGTCTATCTGCCCTGATATAAAGGTCAATGATATACATACAAACTGCAAAACTACATAATCCTACTTTTAAAAACTAATGTATTTTTTTTTGCGGTACGCGGGCCTCTCACTGTTGTGGCCTCTCCCCTTGCGGAGCACAGGCTCCGGACGTGCAGGCTCAGCAGCCATGGCTCACGGGCCTAGCCGCTCCAAGGCATGTGGAATCTTCCCAGACCGGGACACGAACCCGTGTCCCCTGCATCAGCAGGCAGACTCTCAACCACTGCGCCACCAGGGAATGGCCATCATCAAAAAATCTAGAAACAATAAATGCTGGAGAGGGTGTGAAGAAAATGGAACACTCTTGCACTGCTGGTGGGAATGTGAATTGGTATACCCACTATGGAGAACAGTATGGAGGTTCCTTAAAAAACTACAAATAGAACTACCATGTGACCCAGCAACCCCACTACTGGGTATATACCCTGAAAAAACCATAATTCAAAAAGAGTCATGTACCAAAATGTTCAGTGCAGCTCTATTTACAATAGCCCAGACATGGAAACAACCTAAGTGTCCATCATCATATGAATGGATAAAGAAGATGTGGCACATATATACAATGGAATATTACTCAGCCATAAAAAGAAACAAAATTGAGCTATTTGTAATGAGGTGGATAGACCTAGAGTGTCAGAGTGAAGTCAAGTCAGAAAGAGAAAGACAAATACCGTATGCTAACACATATATATGGAATTTAAGAAAAGAGAGTCATGAAGAACCTAGGGGTAAGACGGGAATAGACACAGACCTACCAGAGAATGGACTTGAGGATATGGGGAGGGGGAAGGGTAAGCTGTGACAAAGCGAGAGAGAGGCATGGACATATATACACTACCAAGCGTAAGGTAGATAGTGGGAAGCAGCCGCATAGCATAGGGAGATCAGCTTGGTGCTTTGTGAGGGCCTGGAGGGGTGGGAAAGGGAAGGTGGGAGGGAGATGCAAGAGGGAAGAAATATGGGGACTTATGTATAACTGACTCACTTTGTTATAAAGCAGAAACTAACACACCATTGTAAAGCAATTATACTCCAATAGATGTATTAAAAAAAACTAATGTGGGTACATACAAAAAAGATCTAGCTGAACATACGCCTATTAACAAGGATTATCCTTCAGAAGAGTTTGCTAATATTGGCAGGGTTTTTACTCATTCTTTGTTTAGTTTGGTTTACAAGCAGTTATTTAAGTATTTAATTCTAATTTTTGAAAATACACCAGCCTCAAGAAGATTCAGTAACATTTGTTTCTTCTATTTCCTAGTAATACTGGTATTTTGTGACTTGAAGTACAATCCAAATATGCAGTATTATACTTTTTAAAATAACACAAGGGACTTTTTATTGGAAAAAAATTTTAAATTTATGTTCACTTTTAATAGAAAGCATTAGACAAAGGCACAGCAATGTAATCTGCAATAAGACACTAAGGAAAAGGCATTGTCTTACACTGGTTTAGAGGCAATCTTTGTTGCCCTGCTTCAGAAAAAAAATAAAGCCTTCTAAAACAGGGAAAATAAATAATTTTTCCCAGTGACCAAAATCTTAACACTGACTCAGTAAGCTGGTTAAAATGGAAGAAAGAGACTTACCTCTTCTAAGTGCAAATACTGTCTTTTGGGCAATAATCCTTACCTTACCCAGATGCAATTTTGCTTAAATCAATTCAACATCCAAATGCCCACTTTCAATCAGCAAAGACATACGTTTAAAATGCAAATTCTCAAATTTGAGAAAATTAAGCACACTTAAAAGATACATAAGCCTACAAATCAAATAACTGACACTGCCATTTCTGGTCTTGAGGGATATAATCATAAACAGCAAATTCTTAAGTATCCTCAATCCTTTAACCTTGCTTAAAAACAAAAATTCCTTGTGAACGTTTAAATATGAAATCTGTGTTCTAAATCACTGTTATAGGAGGAAACAATCAGTATATCATCCTGTTTTGTTATCACTATGAACATTAACCATTTGCAAGCTTTTTAATATCTGAAATTACTATCAATCTTTTAAAACACTTCCAACTAATGATTACCATTGACTTTATACTAAAAACACTGTAAATGCAAAGTTCTTCACAATAGGGAGACAAAAAAAAGGTTCATTTTTATTTTTCTAATCTTTCAAATTAAATTCAAGCATAGCACAAAAATTATATTCAATACTGATTAGGTTCTGTACCACCTCCTCCCATGAAGTCTTAATTAAATTTGTAGTAATGTTCAGATAGTTCTTACAGGTGAAAGAAATCAAAACATAAGAATAAATAAGTCCCACATGCCAAAAATGCTTGCATAAAATTGACAAGAGGAATTCTGGGAAGACTAAATACCACTACTTTTACCTTCACTAAATACCAATCCAGAGTATAAATTTGTAAAGGTATATACATGACAATGAAATGGTAATATACCATGAACAGAACACTGTCATTTTTCTAATTAAGAGAAAATCCTTTAACATAATTTTTTTTACAAGTCACTACGTTGGAAATACAAAATGACAGTAACCTTATTACACTTTGAAAACCCTCCAAAAGGTGGACTATTCCAATTGAACCAGAAGAAACAGATCTTCCCCTTAAAACTGAGTAAAATACAAGCAGAGTAATTATGATAAAAAACTGACACATATCATTTTCCATACCTTAGAGGACCCCCCCAAAAAAGCTGAACCAAATCACCACATGAAGAAAGGCAGTATGATGCATTTTACTAAGAGTAAAAAACAGAAATTTAAACAAATTGTAAAACCACGTGAGTGCAGAATTTGACTACGTTGCTTATTTATTCAATAGGCAAAAATATCTATCCCATTTGTTGTAGAGGTACTTAAGTATTTGTACCAAGTATCAGCTACCCTTTGTCAAAGTGACTAAGCAGCCTTAAGCAGCCTAGCAATCTTGACCGTTCCTGTCTCCTGAAAGCAGAACCCTAGCAATTAGGAAAAAGAACTTTTGGCAAGAATTAAATTTTAATATACAGCAACAAGAATTAAGAGGAAAAGGGTCAATATATTTTTTTACTTTAAAGCCCAGTAATCTCCCTTCAGAAAGCTTAATACAGCTAGCTTTGGGCTTTCAACCACAAAACTCCAGTCAAATATTTTACCATAACGTTAAATCAAAATGTAGGTACTAAATTAATAGGTACTCTGAACCCACCCACCAGGTTATACATACTCTCACTCAATCATGTAAAGGATTGAATTCTTTATTTGTGATATCCATAAACGTTGCTATTCTATATGTCTATCCAGGAAGGCAATTTTCTCTGGTATCACTGTTCTGTTTTGCTTTTTATAAACAACAACTTGAATTCTATTGCATGAAAAGAGCTACAAATATACATTTGTTAACCAAGCAGAAAACACAGATATTTTGCTTTACAACTTGCACCTAAGATACCAGTACACGAAGCTGGTTCATTAGTCGCCATAGCAATATGGGGCCACTGCCCAAGCTATGCATAGCAGTTTACATTTTCAAATCTCATGTAGAAAGGGCAATTGTGATATTGACTGTTAACTACATTCCTGTAAAATCCATCTTAGTTACAAGTAAATGTATAACCAAAGTCTGCACAGATTTTTGATGGCAAAACTTCTAAATCTGACGCAACTGTCCTAAACAAGTTTTTAAACGAATTGTTTTGCAGATATACTGCCATTCTGCCAGTAGATGGTGCCACAAAGGTTGGGGGAAAGGATTTCCATAAGGACAACAGTTCAGCTAGAGGGGAAAAAGAAAAACGTCTAAACCTGCTCTGAAAATACAAAAACGCTTTTAGTTTGAGGATAAAATATAACCCTTATTTGTAACCATTCATTACAGACAAACCAGTAAGAGGGATGAAACTAGGCCATCTGAAATTTTTTAAAACAGTTTATATGAATGAAAACACATGCTTAATACAAACTATTTCTTTAGAACTACACGGTACATACTTTGAGGTAAAGTCTCATAGAAAGAAGTGACCAACCATGTCAAGATGATAAGCAAATCACTTAGTACAAGAGATGGATGCAAAGAAACTAAAGATTTTAAAAAGCCACATCCACCACTTCAAAAGTTTTACCTGTAAGGGATAAAATTTAACACGTCACTACCAGGGCAACAGCAAGAATAAGGAAAAAAAAAAAAACCCACAGGACCTTTTAAAAGTTTCTCGAAGTACACATCAAGAATTAAGAGTTAACAAGAAAATTTTTCAACTAACATCCCTTAAAACGGTACGGAATGGATCCTAGAAAAAAATGTTAGACATGTACGGTCAAACACAATGATTTATTAAAAATAAAACGTAAAAATGATTTTTGTACATATGCTTCCAAATTTCGGGCATGGGATCCAAGGAGATTTCATAGAAAACGCTGTAGCCAGATATCAAGTCCTTACAACAAAGTAAACTAACCCGCCCAACCCCCGCCCAGGTTTTGCTACAGAATCAGCAAGTTCACTCCCTCCCCCCCCAAAAAAACACAAATTAAAACAAGACATCTTGCTAGTATAAAAACGACCAAGGTCCAAGTAATAATAAAAAAATAGAGTCCATCAATGACTGTAACACAAAAATGTGTATGTGGGGCCAAGTCCATCTTCAGAGGGAGACGAGGGAGGTGGCAGGCAAACAGGGCAACACCCCCAAGGGTGAACAGCCTAAGAAGTGGCTTCCCCAAGGGCAAAACGGGGAAGGCGGTGGGAGGGGAAAGGACTTAGGAGTCGACCCTAGTTGGGTGGTTGAAAACAGCTACCCCTATAGCCACTCCCAGGCATTAAAAAAATTTTAGAAGGAGCTGCCTCCATACCCACCCCCACCGCCATAGCCACCTCTGTAAGGTCCACTGTTACTGCGACCTCCCCAGCTGCT
>NW_006788200.1:5788931-5789870 GCF_000442215.2 Lipotes vexillifer
TCTTCATGGGCCCATAGGACGACTGGTGCTGGCTGTAGCTACCGAAGCCGCCGAAGCCGTTACCGTAATCGCTTCCACCGTAGGACGAACCGCCTCCGCCGCCTCCGTAGGCGTTGTAGCCACCGCCGCCGCCGTAACCACCGTAGCTGTTGTAGCCGCCGCCGCCCTTAGACAGGCCGTTCTGGTCACGACCACCGCCCCGACCCCGACCGCCCCGGCCGCCCCGGGAGGAGCGGGAGCCGCCTCCACCCCCACCGGAGTGGATATCCTCCTTGGGGACAGCCTTCTTCACCTCCACGCGATGGCCCTGGATCGGATGGAACTTGACCACCGCGGCCTTGTCTGCCGCGTCGTGATTCTGAAAATACACGAAGCCGAAACCACGCTTCTTGCCAGACTGCTTGTCGGCAATAATCTCGGCCTTTTCCACGGTGCCAAACTGCGAGAAGTGCTCTATCAGGTCGCCCTCGGCCACGTCTCCCTTAAGGCCCCCGACAAAGAGCTTCTTCACCTTGGCGTGGGCACCGGGCCGCGCCGAATCCTCCCGGGACACCGCCCGCTTCAGCTCCACCGTGTTGCCGTCCACGGCATGGGGCGAGGCGGCCATGGCGGCATCGGCCTCCTCCACATTGGAGTAGGTCACGAAGCCAAAGCAACGGGAGCGCTTGGTCTGGGGGTTCACCACCACCACGCAGTCCGTCAGGGTCCCAAAGGCCTCAAAGTGGCCGCGCAGGCCCGACTCACTCGTCTGCACGTTGAGGCCGCCGATGAACAGCTTACACAGCTGAGAATTCTCCATTTCCACGGCCCGGGCCTTCCCCCCGCCCTGCGAGCTCCGAGGTTTCGCCGTCGCCGTTATCGTTGGCTAAGGCTTCTTCACAGCTTGGGCCCAGCCGTCGCTGGAGCCGCCCGCGCCGGTCACCGACGGGGAAGGGAAGA
>NW_006788200.1:5789882-5819502 GCF_000442215.2 Lipotes vexillifer
GGAAAGAGGAAGAGAGGAAGGGGAAGGGAAGGGGAAAGGTGCCGGCTAGAGGGCGAGCCGAGGAGACTTGAAGGCAAACGAGGACGCCGCTACCACCACCTCCGCTCCCTTATCTGGGCACCACACAAAGAGGCCGCTGAACGCGCGCGCACCCTCGCCGAGGCGTGCGTCACCGCGGACGTACGACAGCCCAGGGCTGCCCGCCAATCCCCGCCTCGCTCTCATTAGTCCCGCCTACCGCGTTGCCGCGCCGCTCTAGGTCACGGACTCCCCGCCCTCCGCGGTCTATTCAAGCCCTTGGCCTGCGCTGCTCCCACCACCGCCTCTACCGCCCCGTTTTCACCCACAGGATCCTCAGTTCGCCCTGACTAGGGACTCTCCCTGCCCTTAGCGAACCTTTGTGATTCATTTGCCCCCAGCCCCGCGGCTGTTCCCGGTGATTTTCCCCCTCCCCTAGCCGTATTCCCTCGCCAAACGCCGCAGTGGCGTTCGCGCCAGCCCCTTGAGAGACGTGTCAGCTCAGCCAATCACGGCGATCCGCTCGCACCCACTTCCGTTTGCGGCAGCTGCTGGACGGGCGCGCTCCCCGGTGCGCACTGGCCCCGGCGCCTCTAGCGTGCAGAGCTCGCTTGCCACCCCCACGCCTCCTCCCGCCCTGGGCTGGCCGCGGGGTGGGAAGTGGGGGTGGGGTCGAGCAGGGGACGCGCTGGGGGACGTTCCCAGCGGATGCGGCCTGGGGCGCCACGCGCGGGCTTTTTGAAAAGTTGACTGTTGGGGATGGGGGTCCGGATTTATTTGCCGTGTTTCGGCCGGGCCGCTACACCTGGCGTCCTCGCCCCTCCCGTCCGCACAAAGATGGAGGGAAGAGGCCTAGTCGGGGAAGGCAGTAGTGGGCCCGAGCAGCGATTAGACTAAAACGCCGGCACGTGGCCCTGCGCAAAAGAGGGCCCAAGGCCATGTGAAGGACAGCAGCGCGCCTCCAGACTTTCCGACCAAGGCGTGGCGCGAAACCCCCGCCACCCCTAGGCCGTCCGTGAAGCCCTCCCGCCACACTCCTCTCAGCCTCCCTTCGCGCATTCAGACAGAGGACATTTTCATATTACCCCAGTGTACACATATTTTTTTCTTTTTTTTGCGGTACGCGGGCCTCTCACTGTTGCGGCCCCTCCCGCTGCCGAGCACAGGCTCCAGACGCGCTGGCTCAGCGGCCATGGCTCACGGGCCCAGCCGCTCCGCGGCATGTGGGATCCGCCCGGACCAGGGCACGAACCCGTGTCCCCCGCATCGGCAGGCAGACTCTCAACCACTGCACCACCAAGGAAGCCCTGTACACATGTTTTTATATGTTTACGTTATCTGTGCGAGCTTCCTTCACAACTAAAACGTTAGGTTTTTGTGGGGTTTTTTTGCGGTACGCGGGCCTCTCACTGTTGTGGCCTCTCCCGTTGCGGAGCACAGGCTCCGGACGCACAGGCTCAGCGGCCATGGTTCACGGGCCCAGCCGCTCCGCGGCATGTGGGATCTTCCCGGACCGGGGCAAGAACCCGTGTTTCCTGCATCGGCAGGCGGACTCTCAACTACTGCACCACCAGGGAAGCCTAAACGTTAGGCTTTTAAAGGAGTTTCCAATCGGACTGCGAGCCGAGGGAGTTAAACACATGAACACTGTATGTTAAGTATTACGCACCCCTGAGAACTGCCTTACGGACCCAGATGGGAATGCAGGAAAGTTACAGTGGTTTCCATTTATTGAACCTTCTGTGTGCCAAGCAAGATACAAGTAGTGCGACACGGTGTAAGACATGTGACGGAAAGCCCAAAAACCATGTGGTAAATTAGAAGAGGAATTCCTCACTGTATCCTGGAATGGAATGTATTCAGAAATGATTAAAGAGGTAGAAGTTGCACTGAATCGCAGAGTCAAAGGCTAGATAAGATTTCTATAGGGAGTTTATCTGAACAAAATCTGGAGGAAATTTATAAGCTCCCAGGGACAATGAGTAGACCAGTTTGACTGGATCAGGAGGTTTATGACATTAAAAAGTAAAATAAGGGTCTTCGTATTATGGAATGTTTTGAAATTTAGATTAAGGAGTATGAATATTATTTCAAAGGCATATAGATAGGCTTCAAAGTTTGGGGACGATCTATAGTCTGGCTCTAACACCTACTAACCATGTGACCATCAAGTTGTGTGACTTCAGACAGGTCACCTAACTTTTTTGAAATTAAATTATAAGTTTTATCTGAAAATCAGAACATAAAACACCTACCCACTGTGGTAAAAATTAAATGAGATTCTGCATGTAAATGCAGAGCACAGTGCCTGGCACATAGTAAGTGCTCAATTTATCCAATAAATACTATACCGAGTGCTGGGAACAGGGCAGTAAACAATAGACAAAAATCTCTGCCCTCATGGAACTTATATTCTTGTGGGGAGAAGCAGACAATAAATAAGAATGGTATACAGCATGTTTGATAGTGATAAGTGCCATTGAAAAAATTAAAAGAGAAGGACAATAGGAAACTACTACCTTGTCATTACAAAACACAATTCAGGTATGTCAGGATTTGCTAACCAACTGATAAAGAATGAGGAAAATAAAAGCATTGCAGTGTTTGAAATCTGGAAGCCAAAAACTGCAGCATAATAGAGCTAGAAAAATCTAACAAAAGAAACTATTTTGGAGGAAGTGGGAGAGATGATGAACATAGTTGTTAATGTTTAAGGTGATACTGGGATATTCATGGGGCACTGTTTTCTGGGATGCCCAAGACTATAACTCAGATGAGAGATTAGACCTGAAGAAATTTAGAGTCATCCAAATAAATGTAAAATAGTAAAAGGTGAATTTCTGAAAGAGAATAAGACCATAACTTATTTTTCCATCTAAACTGTAAATTCTAAAGTAACAGTTTTTTCCTACATTGTTTTGAAATAATCCTCCATACTACCTTATTGAGGACCCATTATTGGTTTAATTTCTATTGAATAGGAAAGCTTCAAAGAAGTGTATTTCTAGTATAAGCCTTACCTATAGAAGGAGGGTAGGGATGATGGGAGACAACACAAGCATGTTTGAGAGACATTTAGAAAGCCAGGATAAATGCAAGATAATTGGGATGTTAGATTCTTTTCAGAGATTAGATTGGTAAAGGTAGGGACAGTGAATAAGCAGTGTTATATAAACACTTAAATGATGCTGTCGCTTTCCTACCCCTCAGATCATTCAGGAGAAAAACATTTTTTTTTTCTACTTTACCTTTTAGATCATTGCCTGAGTATGGTTCTTGGCTTTACCTTGCTTACAGGTATGTCAGCCTTCCAACACAAAAAAAGTTTAAAAATATAACTGAAATTTAGACAACCTTTGTTTTCCATCCCTCCTACAAATGTGATTACAAAAACCTAACTGAATATGGTGTTTAAACAACTCATAGAAATGCACAATAAAAAGGGCATATTTGGGCTTCCCTGGTGGCGCAGTGGTTGAGAGTCCGCCTGCCGATGCAAGGGACACGGGTTCGTGCCCCGGTCCGGGAAAATCCCACATGCCGTGGAGCGGCTGGGCCCGTGAGCCAGGGCCGCTGAGCCTGCGCGTCCGGAGCCTGTGCTCTGCAACGGGAAAGGCCACAGCAGTGAGAGGCCCGCGTACCGCAAAAAAAAAAAAAAAAGATCACACCAGATTTAGTGTTCTACCTATGAATTCCATAACAAGGTCACAAAATTACATTCCTTAAAAATTACATAAATTATTCATCTTTTGGTTTTGAATTTTACGACTTTCATTTATATTTCTCTTAAAGTTTTTTTTTTTTTTTCTTTTTTTTAATGGTACGCGGCCTGTCACTGTTGTGGCCTCTCCCGTTGCGGAGCACAGGCTCCGGACGCGCAGGCTCAGCGGCCATGGCTCACGGGCCTAGCTGCTCCGAGGTATGTGGGATCTTCCCGGACGGGGGCACGAACCCATATCCCCTGAATCGGCAGGCGGACTCTCAACCACTGCGCCACCAGGAAAGCCCAAAGTTTATTTTTTTAGTGCACTGTTTTACTTAGTCCAGTAAGAACTTCAATTTTTTAAATATTTATTTTCTTCAGCAAATTTTATACAGAATATTTTCCTCTCCAGGAGACATGTATCAGATCCATGTGAAAATGAAGTTTTTTAATCTTACCTGTTAAGTCCATTTCAACTTCTAGTTTTAGCCTATAGTATAGTTCAAAATGTGTATAAGAGCTTAATAGAGCTGCTTTTCCTCACACAGAAAAGGGAAATAATGTGCACTGACTGAGATCAAATTTCCATCAACCTAAAGAGTGGCAAATCAGAGCAAGATTTAATTTGTGAAGTATTCTATACTCAAACCTGTGAATAAAGTAATATTCATACTACCAAATGCATTCTGAGTCGTCAGGAATCTCGTCCTTCCTAATTTCTAAATATACACTGAACAGTGCAAAGCACAGGTTAGTCTACTCAATAATAAGCTGTAAGAGTAGTATTTAGTTGTAGTTGTTCAGTGAGTTCAGATTATGTACAGAGCCTTTCTGGATCATTTGGGATCTAAACATTTTTAGTCAAATGATATTTATTATCATAATTTCAGCACATTAATATGAGAAAGGAAATTACACACTTCTTTTTTTTCAAATAAAACTAGAAAAACAGTGGAAAAAAATAAAAATAATTAGCCAAGATTTATACAAGCAACAACAGTATACTAATGATTAGCAGCTATGAAATCAAGAATCAAATGCTTCCTGAGGAACCTATTCCATATGATAATCACTGACTGAGATCTCTCAATATATTTAGCAGTGATTTGTTTGTTTGCGATTGACTATCTGTACAGCATAATTTACCTAAAATCTGTTTTACTTTGCTGCCCAGGATTCGAAATATGGTCAATTTTCCAGCTTCTGAAATAACATATAAAGCACTTTTCATTCATAGGAATCAAATAAAGCGATTTCTTTCAAGGATTAAAAGTGCATATAATTCAGTTCAAATTCTAATAATTTGTTAATTCCCATCATTGGTTTTGAGGAGTTTATGTTTCACCAAGCTCTGATATGATTATCTACTGCATACAGCCAAAATATATAGTAATACAATTTCTAAGTTTCATCACAAGGTTTTGATCATGGTTTTGTAAAAACACTGATCTGATCTTACTGGCACATTCAAAAGTTCTACCAAAAATAGTAAGTCCCATTATGTCTAAGCATGTAATGTCAGTAAGGCTCCTTTATTACCCTGTATTTCTATTTTAAAAGAATCTTCTTATTCTACATTCTAGAATCACAGGAAAAATAGAGCATGAAGAGACCTTTTATTGGTCATCCAGTCCAAAACTTTCATGTGCACATGTGGCCCAGAGAGTTAAAATGACACGCCCAGGGCCACACAGACAGGTAGCGGCAGAGTCACAACTTCTAATCTGCAGTCAACTGGCTTTTTCACACATGGCTAAGCCTATAACAGTCTTCCTCGTATAGTTTCTGTATCGGCTTCCTTATTTGGAAAATAAAAACATCATTAAAGAAGGAGTTGGGTTGTCATTCTATCCTTCTAGGCATCATTTATCCGAAGTCTACTGAAGTAGACTCAATTCAGAGCTCAATTTCTCCTGGCTCAAATTAAGATTAAAAGAAATACGAGGTTTGGGTATTTGAATGACAACTTGTACCTGGAAGATAAAGCTGTAAGAAAACTGGAATTAAACCAGTGTTCACCCCATACCTGCTCCCAGCCCCAAGTCAGCTGCAGGAGCACTGGAAAAGCGAAGAGAACATCTGAGTCTACCAAATGTTGAGCTGGCTTGTTCCTTCTTTCCCACCACTTCAGCTTTGGGGTTAGAAAAAATAATACAAAACCAAGCTTGTTGAGGTATATTGAGTCCATCTGGCATTAATTTCTGGAGGCACATATCAAACTGAAATATCTCAGCTGTTTCACAGGAAAGGTACAATTAGACTTATGCCGAATTTTTCTGGGGAAAAAAGTCTTTTCATGTGTTAAGTAATTTCCCCCAGATCTTGCGAGCTATAAATGTGTATGGTGAGTATGAAAGTTACTTCACAGTCTAGGCGAAGGAAACATCATACTCTTTTTCTATTATCAAATCTCATCTTAAGCCACCACTCCTCAACTTGATAGAAATTTAACCTCAATCAATACTAGGGTCAAGTCCCACCCCTAGGATAAAGACTTCAAGTTGTACACAGTCCAGAATAATTAGGGACAGCCCCCTGATCTTTGGTCCAGATTGGTCCCTCCTGATAAGACTACAGGGTCCCTTGCAGGAAAGTGACTCTGCTGTTTCCTGAAACTGGCCACCCAGCTCAAGCTGGGACTCCTTTTTACCAAGGCTAGGAACCCCAACACCAAAGGTTCAGCTTCCCACTGTACCACAAAGCCATTCCACACTGAGGACAGGCCGCATCCCCAGGGGATTACAAAAGAGCAGCTCAGAGGAACTGGATGCTGGTCGCTGATACTCGTGGAGCCCTCCCTCCCCGAAAAAATCTCTCTTTGAGGTCTCCATAGTAGACTCTCCCTCTTAGGCTCTTGCCTCTCTCTCCTCTCCTCTGCGAACACCTGCCATAAGCCCTTCAATGAGTTTAGGTTTTCTTTTTTTAAATTTTCCTCTCTTTATTCCAGCAAATGAAAAATAAAAATAGATGAAATCATAATATCACTAAGTCTGAGAATAAACATCAAAACTTGACTGTTTTCTTTCTTTTAAGGCAGAACTAGAGGATGAGTTTTACCTTTTCATTTTATATTGGCATACAGTTGATTAACAATATTCTGCTAGTCTCAGGTGTACAGCAAAGTGATTCAGCCATACACATACATGCATCCATTCTTTTGCAAATTCCGCTCCCATCTAGGTTGCCACGTAATATTGAGCAATGTTCCTTGTGCTACACAGTAGGTCCCTGCAGGCTTTAAAAAACAAAAGGCAATTGTAATTCTGCATTGGTTCAGTTGAACAAAAGCTCAAACAAAGAAAGTAGGAAAGTATTCTTGAAGTAGGGCAGGAAAACAGAATAAAAAGCAAATTAATATTTCAATAAATTATCTTATCGCATGTGTCTATTGTAAGGTGTCCTTTTTGCTAAATTATTTGAAAGCGGGTATGATACGACAGACGCTACATTCTCCATCCCTATTCATGTTTCTGAGGAGTGCCTCCTGCAGGCACAAGTTTAGGGCAATTTGTGATTGAATTCTCAGCTCAAGAAGCATTGTGTGCAGTTTTTAGACAAATGATTATCTGTACCAGTTGGGGAGCATCTTCTTTGACATTATGCTCTTGGTTGTCAGTTTTAGGGTCATAGAAGTGAATATATCCCCTATGTCAGTGAATGGTACCACCGTCCAGCTGAGGTTGTTAGAGGTCTTTTCCTTTGACAGCTGCCCCACCACCAATTTCACACTTTCCAGATGTGCAGAACTAATTGTAATTCTCATAAAAGTCATGTTCTCTGAGCTGCAGGCCTTTGCATATGTGACTCCCTCTGCCTAAAATAATGTTTCACAGCCTTTTACATAATTTGTTGCAAACAAAAAGGATAATATTTATACAACACACAGAGATAAACTGGAAGGAATGTGGAATTATCTATATGGGCCTCGTTGGAAGAAAATTCCACAGAGAAAATATTTAATAAGATATCAAAACATTTTAACGAGAAACTTTAGTTTGCTCATTTAAACATAACTTTATTCTTTTCATGTTAAAATAATTCCGAACTTACAAAAGAGTTTCAATGATAACACTATAAATAACTTTTTTTCCCTTGAGAGTAAATTACCAACATGATACCCCAGTGCCCATGCTACCCAGATGCCCCCTTCACTTCAATCAAGCTCCAACACCTTGTGCCAGACTGCCACTGTCACCACTATCCTGTGTAGACAACCTCCTCACCTCTCTCAAGCTCCCAACAACCACACAATCTGCTACCACCCTCCTCCTCATAAGCACCCTCCTCACTTCACTCAGACTCTGATACACCATGCCAGGCAGCCAACAGCCCACCACACTCCAATGCAGATACCTACCTTGCTAACCCTACCTAATGGTTTCTTAATTGGATTACTTAGGAAGGATGAAAAGAAGGTAGGAAAATCATAAGGGAGAAAAACAGGGAAGGGGACGGGAGGGGAGGGAAGGGGAGAAAACTGGTTTTATAATTGAAATGGCCAGGTGTAATTCCTGATCATTTATTTAATGATAATCTCTCCAATTTTTGACAATCACCATCCACAAGAAACTTTATTCATGGGTAGGTAGATGAAACTATAAAACAGTTTTTATAACCATTCTAAAATGAACCACAACTGAAATTATACTTTAAAAAATCTAGTACTTCTGCATTTCCCTTCACTGGCAAATGAAAGCATTCCAGGCAGAGGGAACAACTAGCGTAAAGATCCCAAGGAAGAAAGAAGTCGAATGGGCTGGAGATTATTGACAGAGCAGGAGAGTGGTAGGGGAGATTTCTTGTGCTAATGCAAAAGGATTTCAAATTCAATCAAACTTTTCTCAAGGCTTTTAAAGTAATGAAGAAGCTCTTATTTGCAGTCTATACTATAAACTATAGAATAGTTACCTTGTAGTTACCCTCAGATCCCACCAAAAGTATAACCCAAGTGTAGAGACAAAAGTATCTCATTTATATATAAACACAATAATTCAGAGCCACCATCCCAAGCTGTGCCCACCAGGATCCTCTGCTCAGCCCCTCTGCTTCATATTCCAGACCAGCTATATACTATACTCATTGGACTCTTGGATCACTATGTGTTCCATTGACTCCATTGTCTCTTGTCCTTAACAGGCAGCAGCTGGCTCCTAAACAGATGTCCAACTGGTAGATGACATCCTTGGGCTGCACTCAGTATCTTGCATTGTGACAGCAAATGCCAGATATCCTTAAAAATATTTGCTAGTTGCAGGGATGATGGGTCTTATGGTCAAACACTGCTCCATCATAAATGCCCTCTAAGGAGTTCAGCACAGGGATGCTCTTGACACTGTTCCCAGGTTGTACCTGAGTATATCAAAGACTGAGGGGATTAACATCTACTGCATGCCTATAATCCATCCTATCACTCTCCTGCTCTGTTAGTAATCTCCAGCCCACTGGACTTCTTTCTGATTGGATATTCCTGGCTCCTTTTTCTTCCCTTCTGTGCCTAGATAAGTCTTATTCTGATTCAGAACTCAGTTTAGAAGTTCAAAATCATTCATTCATTCAATTAACAAATATTTAGAAAGAGGAATTAAGAAAACAATCCTATTTTCAATTGCGTCAAAAAGAATAAAATACCTAGGAATAAATATAACCAAGGAGGTAAAAGACCTGTACACTGAAAACTATAAGCTATTGATGAAAGAAATTGAAGACACAAATAAATGGAAATATATTCTGTGCTCATGGATTGGAAAAATTGATATTGTTAAAACGTCTACACTCCCCAAAGCAATCTACATATTCAATGCAATCCCTATCAAAATTCCAGTGGCATTTTTCACAGAAATAGAATACATAATCCTAAAATTTCAATGAAACCACAAAAGGTCCTGAATAACCAAAGCAATCTGGAGAAAGAAGAACAAAGCTGGAGGCATCACAATTCATGGTTTCAAACTATATTACAAAGCTATAGTAATCAAAAAGGTAAGGTGGTGGCATAAAAACAGACACACAGATGAATGGAGCAGAATAGAGCTCAGAAATAAACCCATGCATATATGGTTAGTTGACTTACAATAAAGGAGCCAAGAATATAGAATGAACAAAGTACAGTCTCTTCAATAAATGGTACTGGGAAAACTGGGTAGCCATATGCGAAGAATGAAACTGGACCACTATCTAACGTCATACACAAAAATCAACTCAAAATGGATTAAAGACTTGAAAATAACACCTGAAACTATAAAAAGAAAGCACATGGAATAAGCTCCTTGACATCAGTCTTGGTAATAATTTTTTGGATTTGACACCAAAAAGCAAAAGTAAACAAGTGGAACTATATCAAACTAAAAAGCTTCTGCACAGCAAAGAAAACCATCAACAAAATGAAGAGGCAACCTACAGTATGAGAGAAAATATTTGCAAAATCATATATCTGATAAGGGGTTAAGGTCTGAAATATATAAAGAATTTATACAACTCAACAGAAATAAACCAAACTATTCAATTTTTAAAAGGGCATCGGATCTGAATAGACATTTTTCCATAGAAGACACACAAATAGCCAACAGGTACATTAAAAGATGCTCAACATCACTAATCATCAGGGAACTGCAAATCAAAACCACAATGAGCTATCATCTCATACCTTTTAGAATGGCTGTTATCACAAAGAAAAGAAATAAGTGTTGGCAAGTAGGTACAGAAAAAGGAACTCTTGTGCACTGTTGGTAGGAATGTAAATTGCTGCAACCAAGACAGAAAACAGTATGGCAATTCCTTAAAAAATTAAAAATAGAACTACCACATGATCCAGCAATTCTACTTCTGCAAGAAACAAAATCACTATCTCAGAAAGATATGTTCACTCCCGCTTAGGGATAGGGAGGGTGGAAGGGAGGCCCAAGAGGAAGGGGATATGGGGATATATGGATACATATAGCTGATTCACTTTGTTATACAGCAGAAACTAACAGAACATTATAAAGCAATTATACTCCAATAAAAATGTTTAAAAAAAAAAAAAAGGAAAGAAAGATATGTGTACTCCCATATTCACTGCAGCATTATTCACAATAGCCAAGACATGGAAACAACTAAGTGTCAGTAAATAGATGAATGGATAAAAAAAAATGTGATATATATATACAAACAGTGGAATATTTTTTAGCCATAAAAAATAATTACATTGTGTCATTTGAGACAACACAGATGGATCTTGAGGGAATATATACTAAGTGAAATAAGTCAGAGAAAAACAAATACTGTATGATCTCATCTATATATGGAATTTAACAGAAAAAAACAAACTTACAGATACAAAGAACAGATTAGTGGTTGCCAGAAGCAGGGGGTAGGGGCTTCCCTGGTGGCACAGTGGTTAAGAATCTGCCTGCCAATGCAGAGGACATGGGTTCGAGCCCTGGTCCGGGAAGATCCCACATGCCATGGAGGAACTAAGTCCGTGGGCCACAACTACTGAGCCCACGTGCCACAACTACTGAAGCCTGCACGCCTAGAGACCGTGCTCCACAACAAAAGAAGACACTGCAATGAGAAGCCTGCACACTGCAATGAAGAGTAGCCCCGGCTCACTAAAGAAAGCCCACACGCAGCAACAAAGACCCAATGCAGCCAAATATAAATAAATTAATTAATTTTTTTAAAAGAAAAGAGAAAAAAGAAGCAGGGAGTAGGGGGAGAGTGGAATAGGTAAAAGTGGTCAAAAGGTACAAGCTTCCAGTTATAGGATAAATAGGTGCTGGGGGTATAAAGTATAGCATGGTGACTACAGTTAACAATACTCTATTGTATATTTGAAAGTTATAAGAGAGTAGATCTTAAAAGTTCTCATCACAAGAAAAAAAGTTGTAACTATGGGTGGTGATGGATATTAACTAAACTTACTGTGGTAATCATTTCATAATATATAAATACATATCATACACCTAAAACTAATATAATGTTTTATGTCAATTATATCTCAATAAAAATTTTTTTTAAAAAGAAGATATTTTAAAAGTGCCTACCAGGCACCCTGTTAAATTCTGGGAATGCAGCCCTGAACAAGATAGACAAAGCCCTGATTGCAAGGATTTTACAGCTGGTAAAGCAGGTGTTGGGAGAGCAGACAGACAATAAATAAACACCCACAAAAAATTAGAAACGATAGGTGCTGAAACACAAATGACAAGAAGAAGCCAGTCATGTGAAGAACAAGGGAAGAACCTTCCAGAGAGAGGAAACAGCTAGTGTAAAGGTCCCAAGGAAGAAAGAAGGCCAGTGGGCTGGATATTACTGACAGAAGAGTAGTAGGAAATGAGGATAGAGATCTAGCAAGGGCTAGATCATGCAGGGTCTTAAGTCAGGCAAACAAGTTTAGATTTTAAGAGCAATAGAAACCACTGAAGGATTTTAAACAAGGAAGTTACATGATGTGATGTCTTAAAATGTAAAAGATGACTGGTGGCTATATGAATTATGAACTGTAGAATAGAAGCAGGGAAACTAGTAGGGGTCTACTATAGTAATCCAAGGAAGAGACAACGATGTCTGGGACTAGGCTAGTCTGGGACTAGGCTAGGAGACATAAAAAGAAAGAGTTGAATTCAAATATACTAATGATAACAGAGTCAAAAGAAACTTGCTGATGGACATGATATAGGGTATAAGAGAATAAGAGTTATCAAGAATGGCTCATAGGGGCTTCCCTGGTGGTGCAGTGGTTAAGAACCCACCTGCCAATGCAGGGGACACAGGTTGGAGCCCTGGTCCGGGAAGATCCCACATGCCGCAGAGCAACTATGTCAGTGTGCCACAACTACTGAGTCTGCACTCCAGAGCCTGCGAGCCACAACTACTGAAGCCCGTGCGCCTAGAGCCCGTGCTCCACAACAAGAGAAGCCACCTCAATGAGAAGCCCGCGCGCTGCAATGAAGAGTAGCCCCGGCTCACTGCAGCTAGAGAAAGCCCGTGCACAGCAACAAAGACCCAACACAGCCAAAAATAAATAAATATAATAAATTAATTTTTTAAAAAAAGAATGGCTCATAGGCTTCTGGCTTGAGCAAGCAGTTGGACAGAATCCCACCTACTGAAATTTGGAAGACTGGGAGAGGATGCAGGTCTGTGAATGAAATCATGAGTTCTGTTTTGGACATGTTATCTGAAATTCCTATTAGACATCTAAGAAGAGTTGTTAAGTAAGCAAATAGATATAGGGCTCTGGAGATGAGGGAAGGGTCAGGGCTAAAGATGAAGCAATCTGCACATAGTATTAAAAGACATGAGACAAGATGACACAGCAAGAGTGTGTAAACAGAGAAGATATCTCAAGACACAGACCTAGGGTACCCCAACATTTAGAAGGTTAGCGGAAGTAAAGGAGAATAAAGAGGAAGAAGAAGAGGTAAACACACAAATGCGTATGAGAAAGAGCAGCAAGTGAGATAAGAGAAAACCCAGGATAGTATAATGTCCTGGAAGCCAAAACAAGAAAGTGTTTCGAGAATAAGGTCTGTTGTAACAGAACGCCATAGACTGGGTGGCTTAAATAACAGAAATTTATTTCTCACAGTTCTGGAGGCTGGAAGTCTGAGATCAGAGTGCCAGCATGGTTGACTTCTGGTTAGAGCACTCTGGTATAGTCTTTAACTGTTTCCTCACATGGCTGAATGAGAGAGCAAAAGAGAAGAGAGACAGACAGACAGAGAGAGAGACAGAATGTACTCTGATCTCTTCAACCCCTTACAAGGGCACCAATCACATCATGGGGTCTCCACCCTCATGACCTATATAACCCTAACTATCTCCCAAAGGCCCTACTTCTAAATACCATCACATTGGGAATTAGGGTTTCCACATACGAATTTGGGGGAGGACACAAACATTCAGTCTATACAAGATTGCTATAATCTAAAAGATAGACAATAACGAGTATTGGTGAAGATGTGGAAAAACTGGAATCTTCATGCACTGCTGATGGAAATGTAAAATAAAATGGTACAACAACTGTGGAAAAGTCTGGACGTTCTTTAAAAGGTTAAACGTACAGTTACCATATGACCCAGAAACCCCACTCCTAGGTATAAATCCAAGAGAAATGAAAACATATGTCCACATGAAAACTTGAACACAAATTGTTCAGAGCAGCATTATTCATAAGAACCCCCAAAATGAAAGCAATCTAAATATCTACCAACTGATGAACGGATTATCAATCTGTGGCATATTCTTACAATTGAATATTATTTGGCAATAAAAAAGAATGAAATAGTACTTATACATGGTACAACGTGGATGAACCTTGAAAACATTTTGCTAAGTGAAAGAAGTCAGACACAAGGCCACATATTATATGATTCCATTTATATGACATGTTCAGAATAAGCAAGTCTACAGAAACAGAGAGTAGATTAATGGCTGCCTATGGCTGGAACAGGGAAGGAGGGGGAAATAAGGAGTGAATGCTAATGGGTACAGGGTTTCTTTTAGAGGAGACAAAAATGTTCTAACATTAGAGTGGGTGATGGTTGCACAACCCTGTGAATATACTACAAACATTGAGCTGTACAATTTAAATAGGTGAATAGCATGGTATGTAAATTAGGGAAAGGTCACCTAAAGCAAATACTGCTGAGAGATCAGTTAAGATTCGAATAGAGACCACTCTATCGGTTAGCATCAAAGTCATGTGTAACCTTGACAAACAAATGTTTAGTGGAGTGATGGAGACAGAAGGCAAATAGGGTGGACTGAGAGGGAATAAGTGAGGAAGTAGAGTCAAAGAAGTTTTGCTGTTAAGGGTTGCAGAGAAACAGGGTAATGAAACAGAGGGATATGGAATAAAGGGAGGGCTTGTTTTCATAAGATGTTTCATAAGATGGGAGATAATACAGCATGTTTGTTGATGAGAATGAATCGATGTGGAGACAGAACTTGACAGTGAAAGAGAGAAAATGTTTGCTGTTGAATCAAAGTCCTTGAAAAAGGGATGATTAAAAAGCACAAATGAAAAGGTTGGCATGCCTTCACTTCAACAGGGAGAAGGCAGAGAGCCGAGGCATACATGTCAGTAGACTGTAGATAGTGTTAGGAAATCGAGAGAGGTGCTGCTATTTTCTACATGAGGCCTGAAACAAGGTGACCAACTTAGGGTAAGGATGTAAAAGTGTATTGATTATATTGCTGTATAACAAAATTACTCCCCCAAACTTAGCAGCTCATGAGGTCATGTTTTCTCCACAGTTTCCTAGATTTGATCTTTGCCTAGAAGCCACTTCTTAACCTTAGAATCATTGCTTTTTGGAGGTGCTAGAAATAATTTTAAGACCAGTAAGTAAGTCCTGGCTTCTTTGTGTTTAACCAGCTTTTCTTTAGCATCTCTCTTAACATTTCACTATAAGCAGCAAGAAGAAACCAGGAAATATCTTCAACAGTCTGCCTGGAAATTTCCTTAGCTAAATCAACAAGTTCTTTATGTATATTTGCTACCTTCCACATTAACACAGGTGACAGTGTTGCTAAACTTTCTGCCTCTACATATATGTGATCCCCTTTCCTTCAGTTTCCATTAATATTTTCCTCACTTCACCCATAGTCTCCTGAAAGGCCATAATGCATCTCCTAACAAACTATTTAAGCCACTTAAACTTTTCTCTAACATTCTCTTCAAAGTCTGTTCGGCTTCTGCCTACTGCTTAGTTCCTAAACCACTCCCACATTTTTAGGTTTTTCTTATAGAGGAATTCTACTTCCAAGTGCCAAGTCTGTATTAGCTCCCTATGACAAATTACCCAAACTCCACAGCTTAAAATGACAAATATTTATTATCTCACAGTTTCTTTGAGTCAGGAATTTGTGAGGTACTGAGCTGGGTGATTTTGGTTCAGGGTCTCACGAGAGGTTGTCATCAAGATGTCAGCCAGGACTGGAGGATCTGCTTCCAGGAGAGCTCACTCACATAGCTTTTGGCAGCTGGCCTCAGTTCCTTGCCATGTGGCCCTCTCCATACAGATGCTTTGACATGGCGGTTGGCTTCCCCTGGAGTGAGCAATTCGAGAGACAGGGAGAGCAACGGAAGCCACATGCTTTTTATGACCTAGTCTCAGAAGTCATATATAGTCACCTTCTTTATTTTCAGCTTCACTGGGGTATAAATGACAAATAAAATTGTAATATAAAGTGTGCAATATGCTGTTTTGATATGCGTACATATACCCAGTCACTTCTGCCATATTAGTTTGTTTGAAATGAGTCACTAGGTCCAGCCCATACTCAAGGGGAGGGGAATGAAGCTCCATGACTTGAAAAGAAGATAACCAAAGAATTTGTGGACATATGTTAAACTACCTTAAGGAGGAATGGAGAAAGCGTGCAAAGAGAGAAGGTGAAAAATACGTTTCTGAGAGTAAGAAAATGAATATAAGATTACTGGAAAATTGAATAGATTTCCAGAAAATTTTGAGTTCCCATTTAAGATCTGTGATAATGAATTTAAATAACTAGTCAGGGGACTTCCCTGGTGGTCCAGTGGTTAAGACTCCAAGCTTCCACTTCAGGGGGCACGGATTGTATCCCTGGTCAGGGAATTCCCGCATGCCGTGCAGTGCGGCCAAATAAATAGCCCCCTGAATTCATTGGCTGGGTTAGGTGTCTCTTTCACATGCTACTCCACCATCCTATGCTTACCTGTATTATATCTTTTATCAGGAAGATCTGCAGTGTCTGTTTACTTATGTTTCCCCCAACTAAATTATTAATCTTTCAAGGTCAAGGACTGTGAAATAGTCCTCACATGATAGGTATGCAATGGCTATTGGTAATATAATTTAATCTGTTCCAAACACTTGCCTTTAGGCAAGATAGAGGAAAAGGATGAAAAAGGAAGCTACAACATAACCTCGAAGAGAAGGGTGAAAATAATAGGGTAATGAGCCCTTGAAGGGCCATAACATAACCTGGAAAGAGAGGAACAACATTTAATTCGCCAAAGGTAGTTTATTACCACCTCACCTCCAGTTCTTTAGGTTTTGCCACTAGCCCAAATTCAAGCTACCTCTACACTCCTCCCCATCTGAGCTTCCAGACCCAATTCTATCAAAACATGGGGTGGAGGCTTACATTAGTTTTCTATCCTTGCCATAACAAATTACCTCAAATCTAGCGGTTTAAAATAACACAACTTATTATCTTACTGTCCTGTATGTCAGAAGTCTGATGACACTGGGCTAAAATTAAAGTGTTAGCAGGGCTGCATTCCCTTCTGGAGGTTCAAGAGGAGAAACTGTTTCCTTTGTTCACATTCCTTGGCTCATGCTCCCCATCCCCCTCCATCTTCAAAGCCAGCATCAGTGAGTCTATTTGCTTTCACACTTCAAATTTTTTTTGCTCCTTCTTTCATTGTCCTATCTATCTATCTATCTATCTCTTTCTCTCTCTCCCTCTGGCTTTCTGACTACAACCAGCAAAGGGGCTCACATGATTAGACTGTACCCACCCAGATAATACAAAACTGTCTCCCTATCTCAAGGTCCTTAACCTTATCACATCTATAAAGTACTTTTTGTCATGTAAGGTAACACATTTGTAGGTCTGGGAATTAGGATGTGGACACCTGTGAAGGGTCGTTATCCTGCCTACCACAAGGTTACAGACACAGAAGAGGAGAAGCAACACAGGGAGGAGTAAACGAGGCCACACATTTGTACAGGTCATAAAGCCAACACCGATTTAATTGAGAGAAGCGCTGAAGGAAAATTTTAACTTTGATTACTCAGTTTACTTAGCACCACATATGAGGTTGAAAATGCCAGATGCTGAAGCAGGGCAAGGAAGGTAAGAAAAAAGTAGGTAGAGAAGCCATAAAATACCACAGGCAGGCAATTCTCCATGCCCTCAAACTATTGCTGTGATTTGGTGGTTTCAATATTTGGAATCACAAACACACACAACCATTTATTGCTTCTCTTTGGTATATTATATTACAATTTTCACTATAATAGATATGTTATATATATTTTTAGTATAATATATTATATATGTTTTCAGTATAATATAATATATATTCAATATATAATATATATATTGAAATATATATATTTCAAAATAGTTGAAATTCCTTATTTTCCCTCCAAATGCAATGTTCCATTCACATACCACCAGATGGCAGAGAAGAGCAAAGAATAAATTCCAAAATACCAAACAGACAAACCCAAAACCCAAAACCCAAAACAAAAAACCATTTTCTTATACTTGAAGAAGCCCACCAGCCCTCTGGTTAGGTGGCAAATCCAAACATCTTAGAATAGAAAAACACCTTATTTTTTTTAACTTTTTTATTATTTCAAACATACACAAAAGTGGAAGGAGTAGTGTAATAAATCCCCATGAATCCATAAATTAGCTTCAAGAATTAACAATACATGGCCAATCACACCTCATCTATATCATTCTCTTGTCCTCTCTCCATTTTTCTTATACAGTAGGTCCCTGTTGGTTATTTATTTTAATATAGCAGTGTGTACATGTCAATCCCAAACTCCCTAACTATCCCTCCCCTCCAGGGAGTCTGTGAGTCTGTTTTATAAATAAGTTCATTTGTATAATTTTTGTTAGATTCTGCATATAAGCAATATCATACAATATTTCTCTTTCTCTGTCTGACTTACTTCACTCAATATGACAATCTCTAGGTCCATCCATGTTGCTGCAAATGGCATTATTTCATTCTTTTTAATGGCTGAGTAATATTCCACTGTATATATGCACCACAACTTCTTTATCCATTCCTGTCAATGGACGTTTAGGTTGCTTTCATGTCTTGGCTACTGTAAACAGTGCTGCAATGAACATTGGGGTGCACGTATCCTTTTGGACCATGTTTTTTCTCTGGATGTATGCCAGAGTGGGATTGCAGGATCATATAGCAGCTCTGTATTTAGTTTTTTAAGGAACACCCATACTGTTCTCCAGGGTGGCTGTACCAATTTACATTCCCACCGATAGTGCAGGAGGGTTCCCTTCTCTCCACACCCTCTCCATTTATTGTTTGTAGATTTTTTGATGATGGCCATTTTGAGTGGTGTGAGGTGATATCTCATTGTAGTTTTGATTTGCATTTCTCTGATAATTAGTGATGTTGAACATCTTTTCATGTGCTTGTTGGCCATCTGGATGTCTTCTTTGGAGAAATGTCTATTTAGGTCTTCTGCCCATTTTTTGATTGGGTTGTTTGTTTTGATGATATTAAGCTGCATGAGCTGTTTGTAAATTTTGGAGACTAATCCCTTGTTGGTCACATCATTTGCAAATATTTTCTCCCATTCTGTGGGTTGTGTTTTCATTTTGTTTATGGTTTCTTCTGCTGGAAAAGCACCTTATTTTTAAAGGCTTGAAGAGACATGAATTTCTCAATTTTCCTCTAATTGATATTTGAACAACCTGTTAAAAATGTGTATCAAGACAATATAGACAAGATGACCTCAGAATAGTAGGCAAGTACTAAGTTCAGAAAAAACTAAGAATCACAGTAGCTTAAAAAGAAGCTACCAAAACCAAAAATTTTTCAAGAAACCAAAACCCACTGCCTTGGCCCTGACCTCCTTGAGGAAACTTAATGGTTGCCTCCTGATCAATCCCATGTGGCTGACCCTCAAATTCAACTTCTCCTACACTGAACTCACCCTCTTCCTTCCATACTCTCTCTTCCTCCTAGTCCCTGTTTCAGTTAAGAATACTATCATCCACCTGGTTGCCAAAGCCAGAAATCCTCAGGTCATCCTTGTTACTTCCATAACCCTCACACTTGTAAAGAATGAATATTTTATTATCCCTTTTTCTTCATCTACTGGTTTGGAAATAATGCACTGCTTTTATTTATTTCAGCAGTTATCCCAGAAATTACTGCATGCATACTTAACTTATCAAAACTAAAATTAATGAATCTCTTTATCCTATGCTTAGGTGACATGAGTATCATTTAAAATGCATTACCCCCCCCCCGGATGATATTATTGTTGTTACTGTTGTATATTTTAATTTTTTAACCCTACTGGGACATTATTATTACTGTTTTATATAATTAGTGTTTGTTAGATTTACCCCTATGTTTGCTACCTTCTTTCTTTCTTCTTCCCTTCATCTCAGATCTTTCCTTGGCATCACTTTCCTTCTCTCTGAAGGGCACCTTTTGCAATTTCCTATAGTGAGCATCTGCTACAGATGAACTCTCTTACCTTTTGTTTGTCTGCAAAAATGTCTTTCCTTTGCCCTCTTTATTGAAAGATATTTTTGTCTAGTATAAGTTCTAGATTGGCAGATATTTTGTCAGCCCTTTAAAGATAATCATTCCATGGATAAAGAAGATGTGATACACATACACATGTAGAAACACACACACAAAATGGTATACTACTCAGCCATAAAAAAAAAAGGTAAAACTTACCATTTGCAACAACATGGATGGACCTTGAGGGTTTATGCTAATTGAAAGTCAGATGGAGAAAGACAAATACCGTATGATTTCACTCATATGCAGAATATAAAACACACACACACACAAAATAAATGAACAAACCAAACCAAACAAAAATAAACATGTAGATACAGAGAACAGAACAGTGGTTAACAGGGGGCAAGAAGAGGGGTGGGGAGAGGGCAAAATGGGTAAAGGGAATCAACTGTTTGGTGACAGATGAAAACTAGATTTTTGGTGGTGAGCACGTTATAGGGTATACAGAAGTAGAAATATAATGCTGTACACATGAAACATATAACGTTATAAACCAATGTTACCTCAATAAAAAATAAATTAAAAAAATAGATAAATAAAATAAAGATGCCATTCCACTATCACCTGGTTTCCACTGTTGCAGTTAAGAAGCCAACTGTTAATCCAACTGTTGCTCCTTTGAAAATGATCTACTATTTTCCTCTGGTGCTGCTAATACTGTTTGCCTATTGTTTGCTGTAATTTCTATGATGTGTCTTGGGTGGATTTCTTTTTATTTATCCTACTTGAGATTGTAGAGCTTCTTCAATTCATTCTAAAATACTTTCATTCTTTCTCTCCTTTCCTTATAAAACCCCAACTAAATGAATGATAAACCCTCTTACTCTATCCACAACACATCTTAATTTCTCTTCCACATTTTTGGTCTTTTTGTCTCTCTTCAAAGCATTGATAATATCTTCTGATGTATCCTCTAGTTCATTAATTCTCTCTTTAGCTTTGCTCAATCTTCTGTCAGACCCTTCAAATGAGTTTTTATTGGATGATTTATTCATCATTTCTGGTTCTTTTTCAAATATTTTCTTCTCCTTTTTATAATTTTCTATTCCCTGCAGACAGTTTAGGCTTGTATTTTATCTCTTTTAACATTGTAAACATACTTGTATTAGTCATAGAAGGCTAAGTTATGTGACAGTAATAAGTGGTTCCAAAATCACAATGGCTTACGACCACAAACACGTATTTTTTGCTTTCTCCCTATGTTCAGTGTAGGTCAGCTGCAGTATTGACCCACATCTTCTCTGCTGTGGGACCAAGACTGACAGATAAGCCATCTTCTGAAATATTAATGCTTGTCATGGAAGAAGTGAAAGAGATTATGGCCAAGCACATGCTGACTCTTAAATCTTCTGCTAGAAAGTAACATATGTCACTTCTGCTCACATTTCAAGTACAATCCTCTTGTAAGGAAGGGCACCAAATCTCATGTGTAATAAAAAGTCTATCACAGCACACCTTATCATTAAATATTCATTTCCCACCATCTGTCACATACTAATAAACTTATCTCCTCCCCAAGGGAGAAAATCCTAAAATTCCACACAGTCACTACTTTGAGCCTAAAGTGCAAGATCTCTGAGTGATATGTGTTCATGGCTATATAAGGTCTAGATGAGGTTCATCTGAATTAATAATACACATTATCTGTTCCACTCCACCCCGATATATATACAATAGTGGAACAGGGTCAGGATAATTGCAATAAACACTTCCACTTGGAAAGAAGAAAGATAAACAATTCTAAAATCCCACTGGGCAGATGACTATAAGGGGTCCTACTCTGAGGCAGGGGGCGGAGGGGGGAATATTTCTTGAATAGGTCCTGATTTCCATAATCCATTGTTCCACTCCCTAATCCACTGTTCACATGGCCCTTGGTTCTGCCCTTTGGCAGAACATCCTTTTCAGTTATTCTTAGTCACTGTAAAGAGGGCATTGGAAAATATGCCCTCCTTGGGGACTTAGCAGCTTTCTTTGCATGTTTCCTTCCTACAGAACATTGGGGCGAACAGTAGCAGACTCTTTTAATCCAGTCTGGTGGTATTTTTGATGTACAATTCTTTCTCAAAAATATGTTTGATTTTTATTTATTTTATTTTAATCAGCTCCCTATACTAATAGCCACAGCCACAGTTCTTTTTAAGACAATCCCCCCTCATTAGAATCCATTCAGATACTTGAGCCTATCAAGCTTCTGTTGGGATAGACACACCTCTAGTCTCTTTCCTTGATCATTTTGTCAAACTAAAAAGAACTTAATAAACATCACTTTGATCCACTCATACTTTTCTTTTTTTAGTTGCGGCACGTAGGATCTTCACTGAGGCATGCAGGATGCGGGATCTTTAGTTGAAGCGTGTGGAATCTAGCTCCCTGACCAGAGATCGAACCCGGGGCCCCTGCATTGGGAGCGCAGAGTCTTATCCACTGGACCACTAGGGAAGTCCCCATTCATAGGTTTTAACAATGAGTGTATGTTCACATCCTTGACGTGATCCTTGCTTTAGAGGCTGAGCATTTTTTTTTTTTTTTTTTGCGGTACGTGGGCCTCTCACTGTTGTGGCCTCTCCCGTTGCGGAGCACAGGCTCAGGACGCGCAGGCTCAGCGGCCATGGCTCACGG
The DNA here is from genome assembly GCF_000442215.2 of Lipotes vexillifer. Lineage (NCBI taxonomy): Eukaryota > Metazoa > Chordata > Mammalia > Artiodactyla > Lipotidae > Lipotes > Lipotes vexillifer. The sequence goes on from NW_006788200.1 coordinate 5,812,511, forward strand.
GCCCAGCCGCTCCGCGGCATGTGGGATCTTCCTGGACCGGGGCACAAACCCGTGTCCCCTGCATCGGCAGGCGGACTCTCAACCACTGCGCCACCAGGAAAGCCCGAGGCTAAGCATTTTTAATCAAACTTCATCATTCAAAGGTCTTAGTTTTATCTTTTACTAGATGGAAATGAGAAATGGAATCACATCTTCCAAACCTGCAAGTTCTGAACTTCTATGCTCTCTTAATTTCCTCTCAAATTAAGGAATTAAATTCTTTTTTGACTTGCAAATCAGCCAATTCTTTTTCAAGCCCATCTCTTTCCTGTCATAGCTTATCAAATGCAACCAATATTAACTAACTCACACTACAAACATTCTATTTTTCCCAAAACTCTTCCCATAAAGAAAATTATAGGCCCAGATGACTTCACCATCAGTGCCTACAAATATTCAAGGGAGAAATAAGTCTAATAACACCCAAATTCTTTTAGACACTAAAAAAAGAGTGTATTTTTCCAATTTATTTTATGAAGCTAACATAACTCTGATACTGTAACATAACTCTACTAAGAACAGTAAGAAAAAGGAGAACTTACAGGTAAGCTCACTGAAGAACATAAATGCAAACTTCCTAAACAAAATATTACACAGAAAACTGCAATGTATAAAGAGGATAAGGCATCATGATTAATTTGTGTTTACAGAAATTACACAAAGTCGATTAAGCAATAAAATATCAATCTTATTAACCAAACAACAGAATAGAAGAGAAACTATGATTATCTTAATAATGACAGAAAATGTATTTGATAGAAGTTAGTACCTAGTCAAGATTTTTAAAAAATAAATCTTAGTGTTCTGAGAAAAGAATTTTCGTATCCTGAAAGCAGCATTTACAAAAAACTTACAATAAACAACACACTTAACGGTGAAATGTTCAAAGTTTTGCCTTTAAAGGATGCCTGTTAAAAAACCACTTTTTATTCAACACTGTACTGAAGAGCCAGTCCAGTAAAGCAAGTATATGAAATTTTAAAACTGGGTTTGGAAAGAGAGAAACAAAACTATCATTATTTGTAGATGATAAGATCACAAATGTGGAAAATTTAAGACTATCTAAAGACAAATTATTAAGACATTTTAGTAATATGACTGAATATAAAATGAATTTGCAAAATCCACTTTATTCCTATATATCAGCAACAATTTAAAAAATGAAAAAAATTTTAAATACCAACTACACTAGCATAACATATATGAAATATCTACAAATAAATCTTTAAAGATATGCCAACCTCTATATGGAAATTATAAACTTTATTGAGAGAATTTACAGACCTGAATACATAGAAAGATATATCACATCTATGGAATTTGGAAGACTCAACACTGGAAACATTTCAACTCTTCCAAAATGAAGTACAGATTCAATGCAATCCCTATAAAAGTCACTAGCAGTTTCTTCGTAGGATTTAAAAGCTGATGCTAAAATTTATAAGGAAACACAGAGGATCCAAAATAGCCATGATGGACCTAGAGTCTGTCATACAGAGTGAAATTAGTCAGAAAGAGAAAAACAAATACTGTATGCTAACACATATATATGGAATCTAAGAAAGAAAAAAAAAATAGGTCATGAAGAACCTAGGGGCAAGACGGGAATAAAGACACAGACCTACTAGAGAATGGACCTGAGGATATGGGGAGGGGGAAGGATAAGCTGTGACAAAGTGAGAGAGTGGCATGGACATATATACACTACCAAACGTAAAATAGATAGCTAGTGGGAAGCAGCCACATAGCACAGGGAGATCAGCTCGGTGCTTTGTGCCCACCTAGAGGGGTGGGATAGGGAGGGTGGGAGGGAGACGCAAGAGGGAAGAGATAAGGGAACATATGTATATATATAACTGATTCACTTTGTTATAAACCAGAAACTAACACAGCACTGTAAAGCAATTATACTCCAATAATGATGTTTTTTTTTAAAAAAAAGATGTGATTAATGGGAATACTGAAATTGAAATATAATTTTTCAGATTCTTAAAAAATAAATAAATTTAAAAAAATAGTCATCATGCTTTTGAAAAGCAAAACAAGCTGGGAGGACTTATTCTATGATATCAAGTCTAATAAAATACAGTAATTAATATAGTGTTATACTGACATGAGTGGTTAAAAAGACAAACAGAACAAAATAGCCCAAAATAGACCTATACCTATTTGTCCCTTGATAAATGACAGAGATGGCACTGTAAAGTACTAGGGGGAAATACTGCCTTTTCAATAAATGGTTCTGGAACAATCAAGTATCTATGAGAACAAAATTAAACTGTACTTCTACTTTATACCATCAAAGATCAGTTCCAAGTAGATTATAAACCTAAATGTGAAAGTCAAACTGAAAAGCTTTTAAAAGATTATATAGGAGAATATCTTCATGACCTCAAGATAGGGAAGAATTTCCTTTTTTTTTTTTTTTTTTTTGGTGTTAGTTTCTGCTTTATAACAAAGTGAATCAGTTATACATATACATATGTTCCCAGATCTCTTCCCTCTTCGTCTCCCTCCCTCCCACCCTCCCTATCCCACCCCTCCAGGCGGTCACAAAGCACTGAGGCGGTATCCCTGTGAGAATTTCTTAAATAAGATGCAAAAAACACTGAAGTTTTATAAATTCAACTCCATTAATCTTTGTTGAACTCTGAGGTGAGAAAGAAGATAATAAACTGGATCAGAAAATGATAGCAAAGTAAAAGGTTAGAGGGGTACACCCAAATTGACTGAAATTCCACAAAGTTGGAAAAGAAGTCATTTAAAATGGCAATGGGGAGCTAGAAATAAATAAATAGAGAGATAAATCAATAAAGCTGATTCTTATTATATGTGGTACTTATGGTCTATAAAGTTGCCATGAATGCTAAGTTAGTGAATACTAAAACATTGTTCCTAGGGGAAATATGGGGTTAGGTTTCTGTGAGCCTCTAGTCACGTTTTCATCAACTGATCAACACATAACCTTGTTTTGAATGTTTCTGTTTAAAGATACTTTATTTAATATACTCATGGCAACAGCCATATAACTCATGTTTGAACAAAGCTCATCTAACACATATGTATTCTCTGTAAGGCCCATCATAGCCTTCTTGCACTTAAGGACAGTAGATAGCACTTCAGCACTACACTTGGGGGACCATTTTAAACAGTGAAATCACAATCAAAAAGCACAAAAGTGTGAAAACTATGGCACTAAATAAACTAAAAAAAGGACATCTGTTTACAGTATGAGAGCTAAAACAAGAAGGGAGAACAGCTGCCTTATTCAAACTCAATGTACTCCTTGTATGATGCAAACTTTCACCACTCTGCACATGTCTACAAATGACCTTGAAAGCACTGTGAGTATTGATTTGGGAGTTACGAATAAATTTTAGTGAGTAGGTGAATTTCTAAATATGTAATCCTTGACTGAGGATCAACTGAATATATATATTCTCTGAGAAGCTCTGAATTAAATGGGCAAGAGTGTGCAGGAGGGGCACACTGCCTGGAGGGGCTTATATTTTGAGAATACCTAAGGATGATAGAGATGAAAGAAATATTTGGAATTAACAGACCCCAAAATTTCAAATGAAACTCTAATAAAAAGTTCTTTGCAAGGTTTTTATTATGCTTTGACATATCTGTCTGCCACAGCATCACAGGACACTGATTAGGCCTGGATATATGGATATATTCAACATGTTCAAATATCACTGTGTCCCAGACTGTTACTTCCTTGGGATAATCTCTAAAAATGAATGTGGGCTAATATTTAGCCACAAATAAAGTTGCTGTTTATAATTTGGTGTTGTTTGTAATGGGGGCGGGGACCACCAATAGGAAACTTGTTAAATTACGGTCTACCCATAAAATGGATGATTACTCTTAAAAGGGTATTATCAGGAGTATGTCCTGATTTATGTTACCAATTCCCATCCTTACCTCTATTCTCACCCTCCAAACCTGATCAACCATCATCAAAGAGAGATAGGAGGGCTTCCCTGGTGGCGCAGTGGTTGAGAGTCCACCTGGCAATGCAGGGGACACGGGTTCGTGCCCCAGTCTGGGAAGATCCCACATGCCGCGGAGCGGCTAGGCCCGTGAGCCACGGCCGCTGAGCCTGCGCGTCCTGAGCCTGTGCTCCACAACGGGAGAGGCCACAACAGTGAGAGACCCACATACCACAACACAAAAAAAAAAAAAAAAAAAAAAAAAAAAAAGAGAGAAGAAGGGAAGGTGGGATAACAAGATAGGTATAAAAGTAGGCATTGTCAAAAAAATAAAAATAAAGGATTATTTTAGCTGCCATTCAATAATCAAGCTACCCACCAGCTCACAGAGTTCTTCCTATAGAGTGAAGAAGATACCGTGTCCCCCATTAAAACTTCTTAAAATTGGAGTGGGAAGGACTTGATGGATTGTGGGGAAGGAGAGAGATACGAGATAAAGCTGAAGAGGCAGACAGGAACTACCTCATATAAGACTTTATCAGGAATAGTAAAGAATTTGGATTTTCTTACAATAGCAATTAAACACTGACGAAAGGCTTTAGGTAAAGAAGTGACATGACCTAATTTATATTTTATCAAAATTCACTCTGATACATTGTCGAGAAAGGATTGGAGGAAGTAAAAGAAAATGTTGAGCAACAAGTAACTATACTATTGCTTTAGTCTTGGTGAGAAATGATGATGGCTTGGATAGGATGAGCACAATAGTAATGAAGAGAAGAGGATGGATTTAAGACATATTTTGGAGAAAATAATCCTCTAAAATGCTAAAATTGATTGCACTACAGTGGTGATATTAAGATTATTTTCCGCCCTTCTGGCGCGCCTGTGTGGGTTCCTTCCTGTTTGTGTCCTGGGAAAGGCTGGTGTCCTTTGTCACAGAAAGAAGCGCACCTGGAGCTGGGAGCAGAAGGAGAGCCCCGCAGCAAGGAGGGGAGCCAGCAGCATTTCTTAAATTACCAAACCTCGGGGAAGCGCGCTTCCGACGTCTCCCGAGCTGCTTAAGTTAGGACCCGCGGGGTGAACCTCCAGTACAAGGCTGAATAGAAGTGGCAAGAGCAGACATCCTTGTCTCATTCCTGACCTTAGGGGGAAAACATTCAGCCTTTCATCACTGAGTGGATGAAAGGCTCTTGCTGCTCCAGCCAGGAGTCAGGACTCTGCCTCTGAGGTGGGAGAGCCAACTTCAGGACACCCGTCCAAAAGAGACCTCCCAGCTCCACGTAATATCAAACGGCGAAAATCTCCCAGAGATCTCCATCTCAACACCAGCACCCAGCTTCACTCAACGACCAGCAAGCTACAGTGCTGGACAACCTATGCCAACCATATAGCAAAACAGGAACACAACCCCACCCACTAGCAGAGAGGCTGCCTAAAATCATAATAAGTCCACAGACACCCCAAAACACACCACCAGACGTGGACCTGCCCACTAGAGAGACAAGATCTAGCCTCATACACCACAACACAGGCACTAGTCCCCTCCACCAGGAAGCCTACACAACCCACTGAACCAACCTTAGCCACTGGAGACAGACATCAAAAACAACGGGAGCTACGAACTTGCAGCCTGCAAAAAGGTGAACCCAATCACAGTAAGATAAGCAAAATGAGAAGACAGAAAAACACACAGCAGATGAAGGAGCAAGATAAAAACCCACCAGACCTAACAAATGAAGAGGAAATAGGCAGTCTACCTGAAAAAGAGTTCAGAATAATGATAGTAAAGATGATCCAAAATCTTGGAAATAGAATGGACAAAATGCAAGAAGCAGTTAACAAGGACCTAGAAGAAATAAAGATGAAACAGACAATGATGAACAACACAATAAATGAAATGAAAAATACTCTAGATGGGATCAATAGCAGAATAAATGAGGCAGAAGAACGGATAAGTGACCTGGAAGATAAAATAGTGGAAATAACTACTGCAGAGCAGAATAAAGAAAAAAGAATGAAAAGAACTGAGGACAGTCTCAGAGACCTCTGGGACAACATTAAACGCACCAACATTCGAATTATAGGGGTTCCAGAAGAAGAAGAGAAAAAGAAAGGGACTGAGAAAATATTTGAAGAGATTATAGTTGAAAACTTCCCTAATATGGGAAAGGAAATAGTTAATCAAGTCCAGGAAGCACAGAGAGTCCCATACAGGATAAATTCAAGGAGAAATACGCCAAGACACATATTAATCAAACTGTCAAAAACTAAATACAAAGAAAGCATATTAAAAGCAGCAAGGGAAAAACAACAAATAACACACAAGGGAATCCCCATAAGGTTAACAGCTGATCTCTCAGCAGAAACTCTACAAGCCAGAAGGGAGTGGCAGGACATACTGAAAGTGATGAAGGAGAAAAACCTGCAACCAAGATTACTCTACCCAGCAAGGATCTCATTCAGATTTGATGGAGAAATTAAAACCTTTACAGACAAGCAAAAGCTGAGAGAGTTCAGCACCACCAAACCAGCTTTACAACAAATGCTAAAGGAACTTCTCTAGACAAAAACACAAGAGAAGGAAAAGTCCTATAATAACGAACCCAAAACAATTTAGAAAATGGGAATAGGAACATACATATCGATAATTACCTTAAATGTAAATGGACTAAATGCTCCCACCAAAAGACACAGATTGGCTGAATGGATACAAAAACAAGACCCATATATATGCTGTCTACAAGAGACCCACTTCAGACCTAGAGACACATACAGACTGAAAGTAAGGGGATGGAAAAAGATATTCCATGCAAATGGAAACCAAAAGAAAGCTGGAGTAGCAATTCTCATATCAGACAAAATAGACTTTAAAATAAGGACTATCAGAAGAGACAAAGAAGGACACTACATAATGATTAAGGGATCGATCCAAGAAGAAGATATAACAATTGTAAATACTTATGCCCCCAACATAGGAGCACCTCAATACATAAGGCAAATACTAACAACCAT
>NW_006788200.1:5823290-5835736 GCF_000442215.2 Lipotes vexillifer
GAGGGAGGGAGACAAAGAGGGAAGAGATATGGGAACATATATATATATGTATAACTGACTCACTCTGTTATAAAGCAGAAACTAACACACCATTGTAAAGCAATTATACACCAATAAAGATGTTAAAAAATTAAAAAAAAAAAAAAAAAAAAAGATTATTTTCCCCCTCAAGTTATTTCCCAAGTTTTTAAAAATAATGTTCTTACATTTAAAATAAAAAACGTTTACTCTAAAATAATTAAACCTTGAAATAAACAAATAAAATAAGATACATCTAAACAGACTCATGCCTAATACTTGCAGGGTCCAGGGCAAGATTATAAATGGAAGCTCATACCATATCTCTAAAAATTCAAAAGTTATAAAACAATCTATTAAATAAAATGTTTAACCTACTTAACTTGATAAGATTAAAAATGTGTAAATCAGGGCTTCCCTGATGGCGCAGTGGTTGAGAGTCCGCCTGCCGATGCAGGGGACACGGGTTCGTGCCCCGGTCTGGGAAGATCCCACATGCCGCGGAGCAGCTGGGCCTGTGAGCCATGGCCGCTAAGCCTGCGCGTCCGGAGCCTGTGCTCCGCAATGGGAGAGGCCACAACAGTGAGAGGCCCGCATACCGCAAAAAAAAAGTGTAAATCAATAATTTTTATATAACTTAAAGTTGACAAAATATCAAAGACAATTGAATTTAAGTATTATTGCACATGTCTGGATATAATGATGAGCTGGCAATGTACGAATGAATTAATAAAGACATATTTAATTCATAAATTATAGTATATTCCATAAAATTTATTTTCTTACTTGAATATCATCAAAATCACTAGTTATGTTGTTATAAACAAGCCTTTCTCATAATCTGTGTCATACTGCCAATAAAGATCCACAGGATTAAAAATAAAACGTGGTTTAGAATCACTGACAGGAAGACACTGGAACTCACCAAAAAAGATACCCCACATCCAAAGGCAAAGGAGAAGCCACAATGAGGGGTGCAATCACAATAAAATCAAATCCCATAACTGATGGGTGGGTGACTCACAAACTGGTAAACACTTATACCACAGAAGTCTACCCACTGGATTGAAGGTTCTGAGCCCCACGTCAGGCTTCCCAACCTGGGGGTCTAGCAATGGGAGGAAGAATTCCTAGAGAATCAGACTTTGAAGACTAGTGGAATTTGATTACAGGACTGGGGGAAACAGAGACTCCACTCTTGGAGGGCACACACAAAGTAGTGTGCACAATGGGACCCAGGGGAAGGAGCAGTGACCCCACAGGAGACTGAACTAGACCTACCTGCTAGTGTTGGAGGGTCTCCTGCAGAGGCGGGAGGCGGGGGCTGTGTCTCACATGAGGACAAGGACACTGGCAGCACATGTTCTGGGAAGTACTCCTTGGTGCGAGCCCTCCCAGAGTCCGCCATTAGCCCCACCAAAGAGCTTGGGTAGGCTCCAGTGTTGGGTGGCCTCAGACCAAACAACCAACAGGGAGGGAACCTAGCCCCACCCATCAGGAGACAAGCAGATTAAAGTGTTACTGAGCTCTGTGCATCAGAGTAACAGCCAGCTCTACCCACCACCACTCCCTCCCATCAGGAAACTTGCACAAGCCTCTTAGATAGCCTAATCCACCAGAGGGCAGACAGCAGAAGCGAAAAGAACTACATTCCTGCAGCCTGTTAAACAAAAACCACATTCACAGAAAGACAGACAAGATGAAAAGGCAGAGGGCTATGTACCAGGTGAAGGAACAAGATAAAACCCCAGAAAAATAACTAAATGAAGCGGAGATAGGCAACCTTCCAGAAAAATAATTCAGAATAATGATAGTGAAGATGATCCAGGACCTCAGAAAAAGAATGGAGGCAAAGATCGAGAAGATGCAAGAAATGTTTAACAAAGACCTAGAAGAATTAAAGAACAAACAAACAGAGATGAACAATACAATAACTGAAATGAGAAATACACTAGAAGGAATCAAAAGCAGAATAACTGAGGCAGAAGAACAGATAAGTGACCTGGAAGACAGAATGGTGGAATTCACTGCTGCGGAACAGAATAAAGAAAAAAGAATGAAAAAAAAATGAAGACAGCCTAAGAGACCTCTGGGACAACATAAAACGCAACAACATTCACATTATAGGGGTCCCAGAAGGAGAAGAGAGAGAGAAAGAATCCAAGAAAATATTTGAAGAGATTATAATCAAAGACTTCCCTAACATGGGAAAGGAAATAGCCACCCAAGTCCAGGAAGCACAGAGTCCCATACAGGATAAACCCAAGGAGAAACATGCCAAGAAACATAGTAATCAAACTGGCAAAAATTAAAGACAAAGAGAAAGTATTGAAAGCAACAAGGGAAAAATGACAACATACAAGGGAACTCCCATAAGGTTAACAGCTGATTTCTCAGCAGAAACTCTACAAGCCAGAAGGGAGTGGCATGACATACTTAAAGTGAAAGGGAAGAACCTACAACCAAGATTACCCGGCAAGGATCTCATTCAGATTCAATGGAGAAATCAAAAGCTTTACAGACAAGCAAAAGCTAAGAGAATTCAGCACCACCAAACCAGCTCTACAACAAATACTAAAGGAACTTCTCTAAGTGGGAAACACAAGAGAAGAAAAGGACCTACAAAAACAAACCCAAAACAATTAAGAAAATGGTCATAGGAACATACATATCGATAATTACCTTAAATGTGAATGGATTAAATGCTCCAACCAAAACACACAGGCTCGCTGAATGGATACAAAAACAAGACCCATATATATGCTGTCTACAAGAGACCCACTTTAGACCTAGGGACACATACAGACTGAAAGTGATGGTATGGAAAAAGATATTCCATGCAAATGGAAATCAAAAGAAAGCTGAAGTAGCAATTCTCATATCAGACAAAATAGACTTTAAAATAAAGACTATTACAAGAGACAAAGAAGGACACTGCATAATGATCAAGGGATCAATCCAAGAAGAAGATATAACAATTGTAAATCTTTATGCATCCAACACAGGAGCACCTCAATACATAAGGCAAATGCTAACAACCATAAAAGGGGAAATCAACAGTAATACAATAATAGTAGGGGACTTTAACACCTGACTTACAGTACCAATGGACAGATCATCCAAAATGAAAATAAGGAAACACAAGCTTTAAATGACACAATGAACCAGATAGATTTAATTGATATTTATAGGACATTCCATCCAAAAACAGCAGATTACACTTTCTTCTCAAGTGCACATGGAACATTCTCCAGAATAGATCACATCTTGGGTCACAAATCAAGCCTCAGTAAATTTAAGAAAATTGAAATCATATCAAGCATCTTTTCTGACCACAACGCTATCATATTAGAAATCAATTACAGGGGGAAAAAACGTAAAAAGCACAAACACATGGAGGCTAAAAAATACATTACTAAATAACCAAGAGATCACTGAAGAAATCAAAGAAGAAATCAAAAATACCTAGAGACAAATGACAATGAAAACATGACTATCCAAAACCTATGGGATGCAGCAAAAGCAGTTCTAAGAGGGAAGTTTATAGCAATACAAGCCTACCTCAAGAAACAAGAAAAATCTCAAATACACAATCTAACCTTACACCTAAAGGAACTAGAGAAAGAAGAAAAAACAAAACCCAAAGTTAGCAGAAGGAAAGAAATCATAAAGATCAGAGCAGAAATAAATGAAATAGAAAGAAAGCAAACAAGAGCAAACATCAATAAAACTAGAAGCTGGTTCTTTGAGAAGATAAACAAAATTGATAAACCATTAGCCAAACTCATCAAGAAAAAGAGGGAGAGGACTCAAATCAATAAAATTAGAAATGAAAAAGGAGAAGTTACAACAGACACTGCAGAAATACAAAGCATCCTAAGAGACTACTACAAGCAACTCTATGCCAATAAAATGGACAATCTGGAAGAAACAGAAAAATTCTTAGATAGGTATAACCTTCCAAGACTGAACCAGGAGAAAAAGAAAATATGAACAGACTAATCACAAGTAATGAAACTGAAACTGTGATTAAAAATCTTCCAACAGGGCTTCCCTGGTGGCGCAGTGGTTGAGAATCTGCCTGCCAATGCAGACAACACAGGTTCGAGCCCTGGTCTGGGAAAATCCCACATGCCATGGAGCAACTGGGCCCGTGAGCCACAATTACTGAGCCTGCGCGTCTGGAGCCTGTGCTCCGCAACAACAGAGGCCGCGATAGTGAGAGGCCTGCGCACCGCGATGAAGAGTGACCCCCACTTGCCACAACTAGAGAAAGCCCATGCACAGAAATGAAGACCCAACACAGCCATAAATAAATAAATAAATACATTGTGTATTATTAAAAAAAAAAAAAAAAAAAAAATCTTCCAACAAAGAAAAGTCTAGGACCAGATGGCTTCACAGGTATATTCTAACAAACATTTACAGAAGAGCTAACACCCATCCTTCTCAAACTCTTCCAAAAAATTGCAGAGGAAGGAACACTCCCAAACTCATTCAATGAGGCCACCATCACCCTGACACCAAAACCAGACAAAGTTACTACAAAAAATGAAAATTACAGACCAATATCACTGACGAAAATGGATGCAAAAATCCTCAACAAAATACTAGCAAACAGAATCAAACAACACATTAAAGGATCATACACCATGATCAAGTGGGATTTATCCCAGGGATGCAAGGATTCTTCAATATATGCAAATCAATCAATGTGATACACCATATTAACAAATTGAAAAATAAAAACCATATGATCATGTCAATAAATGCAGAAAAAGCTTTTGACAAAATCCAACACCGATTTATGATAAACCCTCTCCAGAAAGTGGGCATAGAGGGAACGTACCTCAACATAATAAAGGCCATATACGACAAACCCACAACAAACACCATTCTCAATGGTGAAAAACTGAAAGCATTTCCTCTAAGATCAGGAACAAGACAAGGATGTCCAATCTCACCACTATTATTCAACATAGTTTGGAAGTCCTAGCCATGGCAAGCAGAGAAGAAAAAGAAATAAAAGGAATCCAAATTGGAAAAGAAGAATTAACGCTGTCACTGTTTGCAGATGACATGATACTATACATAGAGAATCCTAAAGATGTCACCAGAAAACTACTATGAGTTTGATCAAGTTGCAGGACACAAAATTAATGCACAGAAATCTCTTGCATTCCTATACACTAATGATGAAAAATCTGAAAGAGAAATTAAGGAAACACTCCCATTTACCATTGCAACAAAAAGAATAAAATACCTAGGAAGAAACCTACCTAGGGAGACAAAAGACCTGTATGCAGAAAACTATAAGACACTGATGAAAAAAATTAAAGATAATACAAACAGATGGAGAGTATACCATGTTCTTGGATTGGAAGAATCAATATTGTGAAAATGACGATACTACCCAAAGCAATCTACAGATTCAATGCAATCCCTATCAAATTACCAATGGCATTTTTTACAGAACTAGAACAAAAAATCTTAAAATTTGTATGGAGACACAAAAGACCCCAAATAGCCAAAGCAGTCATGAGGGAAAAAAACAGAGCTGGAGGAATCATACGCCCTGACTTCAGGCTATACTACAAAGCTACAGTAATCAAGACAATATGGTACTGGCACAAAAACAGAAATATAGATCAACGGAACAGGATAGAAAGCCTGGAGATAAACCCACGCACCTATGGTCAACTAATCTATGACAAAGGAGGCAAGGATATACAATGGAGAAAAGACAGCCTCTTCAATAAGTGGTGCTGGGAAAACTGGACAGCAACATGTAAAAGAATGAAATTAGAACACTCCCTAACACCATACAGAAAAATAAACTCAAAACGGATTAGAGACCTAAATTTAAGACCGGACACTATACAACTCTTATATGAAAACATAGGAAGAACACTCTTTGACATAAATCACAGCGAGATCTTTTTTGATCCACCTCCTAGAGTAATGGAAATAAAAACAAAAATAAACAAATGGGACCTAATGAAACTTACCTTTGCAAAGCAAAGGAAACTACAAACAAGACGAAAAAACAACCCTCAGAATGGGAGAAAATATTTGCAAACGAATCAACGGACAAAGGATTGATCTCCAAAATATATAAACAGCTCATGCAGCTCAATATTAAAAAACAAATAACCCAATGCAAAAATGGGCAGAAGACCTAAATAGACATTTCTCCAAAGAAGACATACAGATGGCCAAGAAGCACATGAAAAGCTGCTCAACATCACTAGTTATTAGAGAAATGCAAATCAAAACTACAATGAAGTATCACCTCACACCAGTTAGAATGGGAGTCATCAGAAAATCTACAAACAACAAATGCTGGAGAGGGTGTGGAGAAAAGGGAACCCTCTTGCACTGTTGGTGGGAATATGAATTGATACAGCCACTATGGAGAAGAGTAGGGAGGTTCCTTAAAAAACTAAAAATAGAATTACCATATGACCCAGCCATCCCACTACTGGGCATATACCCAGAGAAAACCATAATTCAAAATGACACATGCACCTCAATGTTCATTGCAGCACAATTTACAATAGCCAGATCATGGAAGCAACCTAAATGCCCATCGACAGACAAATGGATAAAGAAGATGTGGTACATATATACAATGGAATATTACTCAGCCATAAAAAGGAACAAAATTGGGTCATTTGTTGAGACGTGGATGAATCTACAGACTGGCATACAGAGTGAAGTCAGTCAGAAAGAGAAAAACAAATATCGTATATTAACGCATATATGTGGAACCTAGAAAAATGGTACAGATGAACCTGCTTGCAGGGCAGAAACAGAGACACAGATGTAGAGAACAAACGTATGGACACCAAGGGGGGAAAGCGGTGGTGGGGTTGGGGGGGATGAGGGCAGTGCGATGAATTAAGAGATTGGGATTGACATATATATACTAATATGTATAAAATGGATAACTAATAAGAACCTGCTGTATAAAAAAATTAAATAAATAAAGCACTTGGAGGGGGAAAAATGTGGTTTATTCAAAATGTATAAAATTTGAAGATACTGTCATAAAAAATATATACTAAATGTGAAAAATCAAAAATTAAAATTATTTTCACATTTGTTTTCAAATATTATCTTTTCTCCAAACTGCTCAAAGTTATCTATAAAATTAAAAAGCAGTATATAAATTGTAATTAACAAATACCAAATTTTAAGTAAAATTATTATAATAAATGGAAACTCATGTAATTTTTTTAAAAACTAATTAAATCCTATTATATATTTAAAAAAAAATAGAACTACTCTCAATTCTAGGATTCAAGGCTCATCCATTGCCACTGTCAACAACTGGCATCACATATATTATGCTTGGACTTTCATGTACAACATTTAAGAGTAATATGAATTGCTTTTTATTATAAAATATTCCTCAGCTGCCACGGACCACTGTTACAAATATCACCTTAATTTGTGAGTAGAACCACAAATTGGAATACAATGAAAAACAAGAAAATGGATAGTTAGTAGTCCTGAAAAACAGTAATTCATTACACAAGAATCTATTTCATTTATGCTAAGTTAATTAGTCTTTCCTCTCACCTAAGAACTTCTGTCACTCAAGGCATCCCCATACTACAAAGCAGTATCCATAACCAACATCAACAGCTCATAACCTTCATGATATCTGGACCTAATCACCTTTATTTTTTGAGGGCATGGGGCAAGTGATGGAGAGAAGTGTACCTTGGGCCTGAACGGTCTTAGTCTTTTAAATGTTTAGAATTACAAGTTGTGCTCTGCCAGTGCTGAGTGCTGGAACCAAGATGACACTTTTTTTTTTTTAAAGAAGGATATTTATTTATTTATGCTGTGTTGGGTCTTCGTTTCTGTGCGAGGGCTTTCTCTAGTTGTGGCAAGCGGGGGCCACTCTTCATCGCGGTGCGCGGGCCTCTCACTATCGCGGCCTCTCTTGTTGCGGAGCACAGGCTCCAGACGCGCAGGCTCAGTAGTTGTGGCTCACAGGCCTAGCTGCTCCGCGGCATGTGGGATCCTCCCAGACCAGGGCTCGAACCCATGTCCCCTGCATTAGCAGGCAGATTCTCAACCACTACGCCACCAGGGAAGCCCCATTTTTTTTTTTTTTAACATGTGGGTCCTCTAAGTACAAGACCCAGGGCAGGTTGTCCTCTGCCCCAAGTCTTAAGGTAGTACTCTAAAGCTTTAGTAAGTAAATAGGTCCTCTAGGATCTACTGAAATCTAAGGAAAAAACAATCAATTCAAGCAGGTTAATCCTAACAGCTTTTCTTTTTAAAAATGCTTATAATGAGACGGCTCTTAATAAAGACAAAGGTAAAGACAACTTCAGCAGGGTGAGAAAAAAAAACAGAAAGCCTTTCTTTACCAAGCTTTTAGTATAATCAATTATAACACAGATGACTGAGACTTTGAGTTTAGACACTACTTATATTTTTCAAGATGCTCCTCGATCTTGACTTTCCCTAATATGTAAAAGTATGGGCTCGGATAATCACCTAATGGTTTAGTTTACACTTATCAAGGCACAGCAGATTAAAGACAATAAAATGTGTTTTATAACTAAATATAAAGCTTATAATATAATGAGAGAGAAAGTAACAAAGCGGCAAGAGCTTCAGAAAGAAGGGAGAAATAATCAGGGGCTTAAGTTCTTTCTTTGGATACTTTGCTTGTTGTCCAAGGCTGTTAGCCTAAAAACTACCTTTTGCAATTAAAACAGTGAATTTTAACTGAGGCAAACAAAACTCAAATGCTTGCTAAATTTTATCACCAATAAAGACAGCAAAGGATTATATCAAACATCCCCTTAAAAATTAAAAAACAACTGTTTTCACCATTTCCCAATATCTCATGTTCACTCTAGGCTTTCTTTGGGAAGGGATGCAAAACAGAAAACAATTAACTTTGCTCTTAACATGGATTATATACTTCTACTAAGGCAAACTCTAAAACACGACAATAACTGCCACTTACTGAATATCTACTATGTGCTACCATTTACCTTCAAAATAATCCTGCCAGACAGATGGCAATATTCACCTTACGGAAAAGAAATCAAAAGCTCACAGAGAAGCTCAAGGTGACCCAGGTTAGGTAACATGGGACAATCTGGGTTCAAAGCCAGCTCTGTCTCACTCAAGCTGCCTCTCAAAATCTTCACCAACATCACAGACAACTAAGGTGATTTCTTAGTATGCTAATACTAAGTTATTAGTATGCTAATACCTCACTGCTAGTTATTGCCACTGTTCTATGTACAGAAAAGATATTTGTTTTTTAATAAGCCCTCCAAAGTTTGCTACTCTCTATATTTCAAGTACAAACAGATAAATAAGTAGTGGGGATACCAGTAAAAGATGACTGGGGGAAGACGAGGTATGGGCCCTGAACTACTTTGACTCTCCAAGTTTCCACAGAGGAGGAGATTGGCTTCCACTCCTGTAGCGCACATCCCAACCCCCTGCCACATACTCCACCGGGCCAGCGACCTGGCAGGGTTCTATAAAACACAGATACATAATTTCAGTGTTGTTGACTGCCTGGTAATTTTCAGTTTTTAATTAGTTAGTTTGGTGTATTGGGTAGGGAAATAGAACTGATTTGCATGGCTTAGTTCTAAAATTTGGGCTCCATCAATGAATCCTTGAGTTAGGAAATATTTCAAAATGTTGCTAGTCTATCCACTAGGCTATGTCAGAAAGATCTTCAACCACACTTGATATTCCATAGCCCTGCTTCTCAAAGTCTTTGAACACACTCACTATAAGGAAATACTTCTTATATTTCATTGAAATCTCACTTTTCAGTCTTTTGTAACAGTGAGGAACAGCCCCCTCTTGTAATAATCTTTCAAACACAGAAGAGGGATGTTCAGTTCCCACTTTTATTTAAGAAGCTTAGTTGTTGTCAGTTTCAAAGTGCTTGATGAAAATCTTATTTAATAATACACAACTTTCCTGGGGAACTTAGGTTAATTTTAAAAGCACTTTTATTAGTCTCATAAATTATAACAAAATCAGGAATAAAACCCATCTCTTAACTGACAGTAAATTCTCTGAGAACAACCACTAATGCTTATGAATAATTTTCCAGGAATATTTAAATTAAATGTATGATTTTGGCAAAGCTATTTTTTAGAGTACAAAACATATGTATACATGCCAAAAAATGCCACAGATTTTCACATGCACTCATTAACATCTCTATAAGATGACTGAAAGTGACATTTTGAACACATCTTGTAAATAGTTCCATCTAACATCACTGCTGCTGTGACTCCTGACTCCTCCCTTCTGGCTCTTCAGTGGCCTTCAGATCCTAATGGATTCCTGAGCTTGATCTTCTGTGCAATGATTTCAACTCTGGAAGCAGCTTCTGAAGCTATAGATTGTTTAGTGGATAAATAAGCCAAGAAGGGAGAGGGGCGTGTTGTGGCTTGGACAGCTGGCTGACATGTATGTCATCTTTTGACATAAAAATAAACTTAGAAAAATAATCATGGAAATGAAGAAAGAAAACATGTAGAAGATGAAAAGAATAGCAACAGAGCCAGAAATTTCCAACAGGTAAGAAACTGGGAAACAAAGCTCTAAAATGCTAAATAAAAATCTTGCAAGTATGTTTTTCAAATATTCTTTTCATGTTAAAATAATCCTGTTTTTAGGGTTTCCCTGGTGGCACAGTGGTTGAGAGTCTGCCTGCCGATGCAGGGGACACGGGTTCTTGCCCCGGTCCGGGAGGATCCCGCATGCCACGGAGTGGCTGGGCCTGTGAGCCATGGCCACTGGGCCTGAGCGTCCGGAGCTTGTGCTCCGCAGCGGGAGAGGCCACGACAGTGTGAGGCCCACGTACCACAAAAAAAAAAAAAATCCTGTTTTTAAATATGTGAAGATCATTAAAAATTAGAACTGCTGTAGAACGGTTGTATGTTCAGGCTTAATTATACCAGACGTCTTTGCTTATGTGATCTGAAAAACAACTCCACAGCTTTAAAATGCACCATTGTAAAGAAATTATCAAAACAAATCACCAAATGCTAGTATTGGCAAAATGGAGTTTTCATTACTTTTTGTTTACCTGTTTGTAAATAAACTTAAAAACCTGGTATACTTACATTCATTGGCAGAGTTTAGCTCTCCTTTCTTGATACATTTAATGTGTTGTTATTTTAAGAATTAAAAGCCTCAACATTCCCAATAATGAAAAGTTCAGTCATTAACCTCCACGGAAAATTAAAGATTCAAACAATCTGTATTGGCTTGATTTTAAAAGTAACTGTTAGGATCTGGAAAATGAAATGTGTACATTTTCTACTGACATTTTATATGGTCTCAGGCAACTGTCAAATTCAAGGAAAAACAGATAAACTATCTCCAGCAGAGAAAATCAAAGTACATGTAATAAAACTCTAATGTTACTCCCAAATCTTAAAAGCATACATTTCTGCAATAGATAGATGTAAAATCTGATTTGGGGGAATGGGTGAATAGTTGAGTAGGACAAGGAGTTTGCACAATATATATATAACCAGGCCAATTACACTTTTGTAAGGCTGTGAAAGAGTAAGCATTTGTTTCTTGATGCTTCTTATGGTTACTTAACATAGTAGTTTGTTCTTAGGGAAAACTATAAGATGTGTCTTTACAGAGATTCAAGTTCTACTTGTTTTCATGGAACACAAATGATTAATTTGATTGATTCTAAGAAATGACCCAAATAAACTAGAAATATCACTTTGTGTATGGTTTAGAAAGTAGAAGTCCTATTCCTGGCTTTGCTATTAACTATGCAACCATGAGCAAGTCACTAGTTGCCATGTTTGTAAAGTCAGAATTAAAGTAGAGTACAGGACTGCTGTTGCGATCAAATAAGAGAACCCACCTTGTCAGTACTTAAATTCGTTTTCAAAAATTGTAATTGAAGTAGAGTTGATTTACAATATTGTGTTAGTTTCAGCTGTACAGCAAAGTGATTCAGTCATATATACATTTTTTTCAGATTCTTATCCATTATAGGTTATTACAAGATATTGAATAGAGTTCCCTGTGCTATACAGTAAATCCTTGTTGCTTACCTATTTTATGTATAGTAGTTTATATTATACTCCTATACTAGTTAATTTGTTAATTCTACACTCCTAATTTATCTGTCCCCCTCTCTCTTTCCCTTTGTTAACCCTAAGTTTGTTTTCTACGTCTGTGAGTCTGTTTCTGTTTTGCATATAGATTCATTTGTATTATTTTTTAGATTTCATATGTAAGTGATATCATATAATATTTATTTTTCTCTGACTTGCTACACTTTGTATGATATTCTCTAGGTTCTTCCATGTTGCTGCAAATGACACTATTTCATTCTTTCTTATGACTAATATTCCATTGTGTGTGTGTATATATATATATATATA
>NW_006788200.1:5835863-5865296 GCF_000442215.2 Lipotes vexillifer
ATATATATATATATATATACACACCACATCTTCTTAAACCAATTGTCTGTTGATGGGCAATTGGCTTGTTTCCATTCCTTGGCTACCGTTAATAGTGCTGCTATGAACACTGGGGTGCATGTGTCTTTTCAAATAGAGTTTTTATCTTTTCTGGATATATGCCCAGGAATGGGATTACTGGATAATATGGTAGCTCTCTTGTTCATTTTTTAAGGAACCTCCATACTGTTTTCCATAGTGGCTGTATCAATTTACATTCCCACCCACAGTGCAAGAGGGTTCCCTTTTCTCGACACCCTCTCCTGCATTTATCATTTGTAGATATTTTGAGGATGGCCATTCTGACCAGTGTGAGGTGATACCTCATTGTGGTTTTGATTTGCATTTCTCTAATAATTAGTGATATTGAGCATCTTTTCATAGCACTTAAATTCTTGAGTGAATAAATAAATGGGGTAGTACTTTAGACAAATTAAGCTCTAAACAAGTATGAGATGTTATTTGCACCAACACAGCCATAGAATCTATATTCCTAGAGGCTTAAGGAAAAGGAGAGAGAGTTCTTGCAGTGTGATCCTGCACTATTTTGGGACTCTCACATACATACTTGGAGGGTGGGGATGCAAAACTTCACTTTGCCCAAGGCCACAGGCTCTTTGAAATTACATAAGGAAATTTTTTAATATAAACGAAAATGTTCTGCTCACCTGCTTTTAAAATTAAGGACAACAAATACAGAAGTTTCTTCAAGAAATATAAAACAGGAGGTAGCTGAAAATAGTGGAAAGAGAATGGAACTCTCCAAGAAGCAAGAGACTAAGGCTCTGGTCCCTGTTCTGCCAGTAATTAACTGCAAAGCCACAACATCTGTCAAATGGGAGGGGTATATTAAAATACCTATAGGGCTTCCCTGGTGGTGCAGTGGTTGAGAGTCCGCCTGCCGAGGCAGGGGACACGGGTTCGTGCCCCGGTTTGGGAAGATCCCACATGCTGCAGAGCAGCTGGGCCCGTGAGCCATGGCCGCTGAGCCTGTGCGTCCAGAGCCTGTGCTCCGCAACGGGAGAGGCCACAACAGTGAGAGGCCCGCATACCACAAAAAAAAAAATAAAAAAATAAAATAAAATAAAATAAAATACCTATAGAGTTTCTTCCGGGTCAAAACACCACAGCACCAAATGAAATATAAGAGATAATCTGAAATATGCTTTACTTTTTCTGTGTTATGGATAATTAAGGGAAAGGAGGAAACAGAGAAGAGAACAAGGCAGAAAGGGAGGAAAATAATGAGAGGTAAGGAGAAAACACACATAGACCAAAGGGCAGACACACAAACTCTACCCCCAACACCTCCCCCCAGCCCAAAAAAAGAATTGTATGAATAGAGACAGAAAGACACACACACAAAAAAAGACATTCAGATACAGAAATAAATATGCATATGCAGACTTTGGCAGAGTAAAGTTTTTATTTTATTCATCTTGAAACTTTTAAACACAAAACTACCAAAAACTGTGTAATGTAATGCTGTACTTTTGCATTAAAAGGTATAAACAGAGCCAGTTCAAGGCATGTGCCTCATGAGCACATCTAGATACAATCGAGCTGAACGACTGAAGACTACCTACCTCTGCCATATGCTACTCATATTTTGGGGCAAAATATCACTTGGTAATTTGAGATCTCACATCTTTGGGGGTCATTTGCAACCAAACAAGCCAAAGGTGAACTTTCCTAAAATAGAAATGTATCCCAAGAATTTTTTTATGAATCAAGGCTTAGCATTACTTTGTTTCCAGATAGGCAAGATTTAAATATTTTAACTTAATAGTTACCAATTATGTAAAGTGTAAATCCCACACTGCCATTCAAAGTCCATATTGGGGATTTACTTGTTAATCTTCTCTGAATTGTAAAGAGGGCACTGGATAATGTAACTCCAGCACTCCCCTTTGATTCCCTCCCAGATGAGGCCCATCTGACCTTCTGAGCTTCAAGCCTCCATAGGAATTTATAGACTGGGGAACTAATTTGTACTTTGCTACTAATCATTATAGAAGAGAGTAGAGGGGTTTCTACTAAGTTTTAGACCTGCTGTTACAGGGTGGTGAGTGATACTCATTCACTCGGCCCAGACAACCCAGATCAACAAGAATGGGCAACACAAGGGTTTCCGATGTTTATTCCCATCTCTATTACCAAACTGCTAGGAAATGTGCAAAACTGTATGAATTTCCAAATCTGTAAACAGAAAACTGTTATTCAGACCTAACTTTGCAAGGTTCACAGGAAGCTTTTCTTTATTGTAGACAGTAAGAGCTGGGAAGCACAAGACTTTGCTGGTTTTGTAAAATAGGCCATTTTTTAAATTTCATTTGACAGATAAAGAAATTGAGGCCTAGAGAAGGGGAATGATTTGCCCAAGATCAAAACGCTAGTTAGGGCTTCCCTGGTGGCACAGTGGTTAAGAATCTGCCCGTCAATGCAGGGGACACGGGTTTGAGCCCTGGTCCGGGAAGATCCCACATGCCTCAGAGCAACTAAGCCCTTGCACCATAACTACTGAGCCTGAGTGCCACAACTACTGAAGCCCACACACCTAGAGCCCGTGCTCCGCAACGAGAGAAGCCACCACAATGAGAAGCCCGCACACCGCAACAAAGAGTAGCCCCCCACTCGCCACAACTAGAGAAAGCCTGCATGCAGCAACGAAGACCCAATGCAGCCAAAACTAAATAAAATAAATAAATATTTTTTTAAAAAGCTAGTTAGCAGCAGGACATGTCTCCTGACAGGAAGTATAGTGCTCATGCTAGCATACCCATATATATCTGTACATCTGTACACTGCCTATTTCCTTTTCATCCCTTTTCTCCTCCAAGTAAAGCTTGTTTGGTGGCAAGTAAACAATTTTCTACTTCTCATTTATAGTTCTAGTCCACTGACTGTCATAAAGGGCTTAAATCTATCTTGACATTTCCCTTCAGCCAATATCTGTGAACTCTAATTTTGTTGAACCCCTGAATCATCCAAGCCCTAAACTGCATCTCAAATACCTCTGTTTACAAATTTTGCTATTTCTACTCATCACCACAGCACAGCTGAACCACAGATCAGTTCCTTGTGTCCTTCTTTATCTTTTATCAATGCCATTTATGTTGTTTTCTTCAAATTCCTAAATAATAAACCAAGATAAGGGGTATTTTTTTTCCTGTGCTCTCTTTCAACATGTCCTCTTTGGGCCAGAAATGTCACCACCTGGAATGGCAGGGCATTCACCATGTCTGTTGTGCATCCTGGTATGAATAACTCCACTGAATTTGACCACCCTAAGCCATGCTGAGCCATAGGATCAAGGACCCCCTTTCCTCTAGAAGTCAGAAAAAGAAGAGACCCAAAGGAAAAGAAAACTGAGGGAATGCTTTCCAAATAAAGTTGATTCTGAGTAACAGCTCACTAGGCACTAGCTACCTTTGCTTGATCTCTAGAATCTGAGCAATGTACCCAGAAACTGCTTGTGCCAAGTCTGGCTTCAACCCCAGAGAATGGAAGAAAGAAAAAGAGGGGAAGCCATAGGCTGTTCCACAGCGGGCATGATCTGGGAGTCTAGCCCCCAGACTTAAGGTTATAGACTAGCTCTGGGGAGTGGAACTGACAAATTTTATTCAGCACACATATACTGAATACACACTATATACTCTACGTTGGGAGTGAGCAACAAATTCAGTTGCGTGATCTCATTTAGTCCTCACAACAATGCAGAGAGACATTGTTTATCCCCATTTTACAGCTTTAAAAAACTGAGCTGTAAGGGTAATTAACTTATGCCAAAGTCATACAGACACCAAACAGTAATGCTCCAAGTGGAGCCCAACTCCAAATATAGTACTCTGGCCTCCACAGCACACATATACAAAAAAGACAGAAGGTGACAGGGATGGAAAGATACATTTGAGCTACCTTATATAGTTAACAGAACGCTGTGGCATTCCCTTTCTCATTATCTCTAAAGATTATACTGTTGGGACAAATAAAACACCCTGAGACGAAAGGAAGGCAAGGATACAGAGACTCTCTGGATATCTCTCTATGTACTCTCAGGGACATTGTTCCACCTATAGAATTGTCCAGGTTGTTAAGAACTTGCATTAATTTTCTAGGTTCTGTTTAATTTTTTAGGATCTCAAGAGCTTACTCAAGTCATCCATGTATTTCCATCAAGCAGACAAAGAGGAAGACTAAACCCTACTAATCACTCATTGGAAGACTCAGAGCAAAGTTCTTTCCAAGAACTGATGGCCAAATATCCAGCCATAATACAAGTAAGCTTAGAAAAGCTCTTCTTAAGCCCTGACATGATGGAATTTTTCCTAAACCATCCAGCATGTAATAAAACCAGTATAAAGAGAAACAACTCTGCATTTTTCTACTTTGAGTCCTGTAGACCCCACTTCCCTAGCCTTGCTCCTATTACTCATAGTCTATACTGTGATCTTAATCATGGACTTTTCTGGAAACCTCTCTCTCATTATTATCATCTTTAAGAAGCAGAGAGAAGCTCAGAATGTCACCAACATACTGTACGCCAATCTCTTCCTCTCTGACATCTTGGTATGTGTCGTGTACATCCCTTTTACTATCATCTACACTCTGATGGATCACTGGATATTTGGGGATATCATGTGCAAACGCACCTCCTATGTGCATAGTGTCTCCATATCTGTGTCCATATTCTCACTTGTGTTAACTGCTGTTGAAACATATCAGCTGATTGTGAACCCTCGGGGCTGGAAACGCAGTATAGCTCACGCCTACTGGGGTATCCCATTGATTTGGCTATCTTCCCTTCTGTTGTCTATTCCCTTCTTCCTGTCCTATCACCTCACCCATGAGCCCTTCCAAAACCTCTCTCTTCCCACTGACCTCTACACCCAGCAGGTGGCCTGTGTAGAGAACTGGCCCTCCAAAATGAATGGGCTCCTCTTTACCACCTCCCTGTTTATGCTGCAATATTGTGTCCCTCTGAGCTTCACCCTCATCTGCTACCTGAAGATTGTTATCTGCCTCGGCAGGAGAAATGGGAAAGTAGACAAGAAGAGGGAAAGTGAGAGCTGGGTCAGGGAGAACAAGAGGATCAACACGATGTTGATTTCTACTGTCGTAACCTTTGGGGTCTACTGGCTTCCCTTGAACATCTTCAAGGTCATCTTTGACTGGTATCATGAGTTCCTGATGAGCTGCCACCATGACCTGGTATTTGTATTTTTCCACTTGATTGCTATGGTTTCTACATGTATACATCCTCTGTTTTATGGCTTTCTCAACAAAAATTTCCAGAAGGACCTGGTATTGCTTATTCACCACTGCTGGTGCTTTGCACCTCGGGAAAGATATCAAAATACTGCCATCTCCAGTATGCACACAGATGAACCCAAGGGACCATTAAGATTAGCTCATACATCAAGAAGTATATAAAGGGCTTCCCTGGTGGTGCAGTGGTTGAGAGTCCGCCTGCTGATGCAGGGGACATGGGTTCGTGCCCCGGTCCGGGAAGATCCCACATGCCGCGGAGGGGCTAGGCCCGTGAGCCATGGCCGCTGAGCCTGCGCGTCCGGAGCCTATGCTCCGCAACGAGAGAGGCCACAACAGTAAGAGGCCCACGTACCGCAAAGAAAAAAACAAAACAAAACAAAACAGAAGTATATAAAAACTGGTAACACTTAGTGCTAAAGCCCTCCTTATGTGAGAGATGGAGAGGTAATGGCTGGGGATAAGGCAAGATGCAAAAGAAGCCAGAACTAAAAAAATTTTTTAAAAAGCAACTTTATGCTAACCAATTTTGCTTTAGGCCACACCTATCTGTCTCATACATCTACCCAATACAAACACACACACACACACACACACACACACACACACACACGTGTGTGCGTGCACATCACCCTTTTCTCTTAGAAGAATAATAACTCACACACCTAGCTGCCATCATTTGTGGCAAAGAATGACAGAAAGCAAGAGAGGCAAGGAACACTGATGGCTGGGGAACAAAATTCCCAGATATTGTTATTCAATGGAATATCCACAAGAGTTATTACTAATGACGTGCCCACTAAAAACAATGCTATATATATATCCTTAGTGCTGAAGCAATTCCACTTTCTGATATGGAAATTGTAACTTTCAACCATGTAACTATTCAACTAATTAGCAATGTCAGAAAGACCCCTATTATAATTTACTAATTAGCTGAGTTTGGATTGGAAGTTGAAGAAATGGTTTTAAGTTAACATTTAAACTAAGTATTGTAATTATAATTAATCCACATGCCTGAGTCAGATTCTCTAGTTTATGACAACAGTACATTTTCTTCACTAACAATACTATTAGTGCTACTAGAACTGGTCACAAACTCTTTAGCACTCCAATTATGCTCAAATCACATAAACTAACTTATTAATGGCCAATGTAGATAGAGCTTTCATTACAAAATGACTTTTTATCTCTAATTCTTTATGTATATTAAGTAGGGGTTATGTGACTCTATCATTGGGTCTGATGAACTTCATTAGTAACACTTATAGTTAGCTCCAGATTTTTTAAAACCTCTTGCATATCTTATGACTTAAACATTTTAAAAATATCCCTCATCCCTACAGAGTCACTTAAATAGAGAATCAGCTAGATTGTCTTCAAAAACGATACTAAGCTACTGTTCAAATTAGCTCAATGACTTTTACTAAATGATGACCGGCTTTATCTCTTCCTGGGATACGTCTCCCTATTAAACTGGGGCTGCAGCTTATTTGTATGTTAAAAATGCAACCATATTTTCTTCTTTCTTTTGAATAAAAGGTAATGTTTCTCTGAATACCTGTAGTTTTTCAATTGTGTGTGTAGTTTTTTTTCCACATTAATCTCCATATTTTCCCCTCCTGAAAAATCTTTTCTCTCTCTCTCTCCCCTTCCCCGCTCTGTCTTTGTTTCTCCCTCCTCTCTCCTTCCCTCCATCTAGTTTTTCCTTCTCTTCAGGATTTCTATTCTCTCTGATATATCATTTTGGGGAAAATGAACAAAAAAAGCACTGCAGGATACCCAACAGAAATAAAACGTAACAGTATCATAGGCCCGTGGGCCGCTGAGCCTGCGCGTCCGGAGCCTATGCTCCGCAACGAGAGAGGCCACAACAGTAAGAGGCCCACGTACCGCAAAGAAAAAAACAAAACAAAACAAAACAGAAGTATATAAAAACTGGTAACACTTAGTGCTAAAGCCCTCCTTATGTGAGAGATGGAGAGGTAATGGCTGGGGATAAGGCAAGATGCAAAAGAAGCCAGAACTAAAAAAATTTTTTAAAAAGCAACTTTATGCTAACCAATTTTGCTTTAGGCCACACCTATCTGTCTCATACATCTACCCAATACAAACACACACACACACACACACACACACACACACACACACACACACCATATCTGTGTCCATATTCTCACTTGTGTTAACTGCTGTTGAAACATATCAGCTGATTGTGAACCCTCGGGGCTGGAAACGCAGTATAGCTCACGCCTACTGGGGTATCCCATTGATTTGGCTATCTTCCCTTCTGTTGTCTATTCCCTTCTTCCTGTCCTATCACCTCACCCATGAGCCCTTCCAAAACCTCTCTCTTCCCACTGACCTCTACACCCAGCAGGTGGCCTGTGTAGAGAACTGGCCCTCCAAAATGAATGGGCTCCTCTTTACCACCTCCCTGTTTATGCTGCAATATTGTGTCCCTCTGAGCTTCACCCTCATCTGCTACCTGAAGATTGTTATCTGCCTCGGCAGGAGAAATGGGAAAGTAGACAAGAAGAGGGAAAGTGAGAGCTGGGTCAGGGAGAACAAGAGGATCAACACGATGTTGATTTCTACTGTCGTAACCTTTGGGGTCTACTGGCTTCCCTTGAACATCTTCAAGGTCATCTTTGACTGGTATCATGAGTTCCTGATGAGCTGCCACCATGACCTGGTATTTGTATTTTTCCACTTGATTGCTATGGTTTCTACATGTATACATCCTCTGTTTTATGGCTTTCTCAACAAAAATTTCCAGAAGGACCTGGTATTGCTTATTCACCACTGCTGGTGCTTTGCACCTCGGGAAAGATATCAAAATACTGCCATCTCCAGTATGCACACAGATGAACCCAAGGGACCATTAAGATTAGCTCATACATCAAGAAGTATATAAAGGGCTTCCCTGGTGGTGCAGTGGTTGAGAGTCCGCCTGCTGATGCAGGGGACATGGGTTCGTGCCCCGGTCCGGGAAGATCCCACATGCCGCGGAGGGGCTAGGCCCGTGAGCCATGGCCGCTGAGCCTGCGCGTCCGGAGCCTATGCTCCGCAACGAGAGAGGCCACAACAGTAAGAGGCCCACGTACCGCAAAGAAAAAAACAAAACAAAACAAAACAGAAGTATATAAAAACTGGTAACACTTAGTGCTAAAGCCCTCCTTATGTGAGAGATGGAGAGGTAATGGCTGGGGATAAGGCAAGATGCAAAAGAAGCCAGAACTAAAAAAATTTTTTAAAAAGCAACTTTATGCTAACCAATTTTGCTTTAGGCCACACCTATCTGTCTCATACATCTACCCAATACAAACACACACACACACACACACACACACACACACACACACACACGTGTGTGCGTGCACATCACCCTTTTCTCTTAGAAGAATAATAACTCACACACCTAGCTGCCATCATTTGTGGCAAAGAATGACAGAAAGCAAGAGAGGCAAGGAACACTGATGGCTGGGGAACAAAATTCCCAGATATTGTTATTCAATGGAATATCCACAAGAGTTATTACTAATGACGTGCCCACTAAAAACAATGCTATATATATATCCTTAGTGCTGAAGCAATTCCACTTTCTGATATGGAAATTGTAACTTTCAACCATGTAACTATTCAACTAATTAGCAATGTCAGAAAGACCCCTATTATAATTTACTAATTAGCTGAGTTTGGATTGGAAGTTGAAGAAATGGTTTTAAGTTAACATTTAAACTAAGTATTGTAATTATAATTAATCCACATGCCTGAGTCAGATTCTCTAGTTTATGACAACAGTACATTTTCTTCACTAACAATACTATTAGTGCTACTAGAACTGGTCACAAACTCTTTAGCACTCCAATTATGCTCAAATCACATAAACTAACTTATTAATGGCCAATGTAGATAGAGCTTTCATTACAAAATGACTTTTTATCTCTAATTCTTTATGTATATTAAGTAGGGGTTATGTGACTCTATCATTGGGTCTGATGAACTTCATTAGTAACACTTATAGTTAGCTCCAGATTTTTTAAAACCTCTTGCATATCTTATGACTTAAACATTTTAAAAATATCCCTCATCCCTACAGAGTCACTTAAATAGAGAATCAGCTAGATTGTCTTCAAAAACGATACTAAGCTACTGTTCAAATTAGCTCAATGACTTTTACTAAATGATGACCGGCTTTATCTCTTCCTGGGATACGTCTCCCTATTAAACTGGGGCTGCAGCTTATTTGTATGTTAAAAATGCAACCATATTTTCTTCTTTCTTTTGAATAAAAGGTAATGTTTCTCTGAATACCTGTAGTTTTTCAATTGTGTGTGTAGTTTTTTTTCCACATTAATCTCCATATTTTCCCCTCCTGAAAAATCTTTTCTCTCTCTCTCTCCCCTTCCCCGCTCTGTCTTTGTTTCTCCCTCCTCTCTCCTTCCCTCCATCTAGTTTTTCCTTCTCTTCAGGATTTCTATTCTCTCTGATATATCATTTTGGGGAAAATGAACAAAAAAAGCACTGCAGGATACCCAACAGAAATAAAACGTAACAGTATCACAGTATTAGCTGCAAATAAAAGCTCTTATCTAAAAACCAACTTCAAATGGTGTCAGTTTAGAATCCTAAAGGTACAGCTGCATCCCCTTAGCCCAGAAAACAGCTCTTCCTAGATATTTCTATCTCTTCTGACAGACAGTGGTTAATATATACTATAATTAAGATCCAATGTGCTATTTTACTTACTTGGTAAAGATATAATGATTCTAGTTTCCATTACTAAACAGATTTAGACCAAGCCACTGAAAGCAGAAAACGGCTTTCATCAAACTCTGATACCACCCTCTCCCCTCACCAAAACACAAACACCTGGGCTCCTCTAACCCTGGCACCCCATCCCGAGCATTCACAAGAGATCTCCAATCTGTTCCTAAATATTGTAGTGCTCTTTCTGGCTCCATGATAAGAACTATTTCCTTCTCCAATAAAACTGTTCTGTCTTTTCTTCTGAACTTTTCTTGAGCTTTAATGAAATAAAAGTCACTAATGACATAACTATCAATTATAGTCTTTTGCATTGCCATTTGCAGCAACATGGATGGACCTGGAGATTATCATACTAAGTGAAGTAAGTCAGAAAGAGAAAGACAAATATCATATGATATCACTTACATGCAGGATCTTAAAAAAATGATACAAATGAACTTATTTACAAAACAGAAACACTCACAGGCTTAGAGAACGAATTTATGATTACTGGGGGAAATGGGGGGGAGGGATAAATTGGGAGTTTGGGATTGACATGTACACACTACTATATTTAAAATAGATAGCCAACAAGGGCCTACTGTATAGCACAGAGAACTTGGCACAATATTCTGTAATAACCTAAGTGGGAGAAGAATTTGAAAAAGAATGGATACTTGTTTGGGTATAACTGAATCACTTTGCTATACACCTGTAACTAACACATCATTGTTAATCAACTATACTCCAATATGAAATATTTTTTTAATTAAAAAAAATAGTAGTCTTTCTTGGGTTTATTTTTTCCTCAAAAAAGTAGTGCATTAACTGTAGTTTTAATGCATGCTTTTACCTGTAAGGGATTTTCATTCTGACAGATGGGAGAGCACAGGTCTATAAGTAGCTACTTAGGAAGGTATAATGAGAATATAAACCAAGTGTCGTGCGGACCCAGTGGAGGTAAAATGCATTTTTGAGAGTAAACAAGGAAAGATTTCAGGAAAGTCTACCATACTGTTTCTGCAGCATTTGTGGATGGTGCACACCAACTGGTCTACTGTTGAACCACTTGGTGAATGAAATAAGGCCTCATTTTCTCACTTGCCTCTCCCCCAGTTGCCAGGTGGGCCTGTATTCTCCCTGCTAGGGATCTATCTGAGACTGGAACTTGACGATGTTTGCCTGATAGCCATGCAAACACAGTTCCCTCTAGCCACTGCTCCGAATATCTGTTCCTCTGTCTCCTGACCTCAAATCATTTTGGATTGAGAGTAATTTCTCTTATCTTTAAAAGTTTCCAGAAAAGATGACTATTAGTGGGATGTATGTGTCTCCCTACTGAACCAGAGCTGAATGAGAAAGTGCTAATACATCCTGCAATGGTTTCCCTAAGTTTTCTCTCTGACCGTTTCTAAAGATGCCCCAGATAATTTCTAACAGAGAATCAACAACATAAATGATCCAACATAACAAATACCCAAATATGGTTTAAATACGTATGCTGCATATTTTTCTACAATGGAAATGTAATATCCTGAAAAAGGTGTAAATAACTTGACAGAGCAATAAGCATGAGGCTTCATTTTTTTGTGTGTATGAATATTTTCTCCCATTCTGTAGGTTGCCTTTTCATTTTGTTGCTTTTAGTATTTCTTTTTAAAAAAATTGTCATTACTTGAATTGGGAAATTGTAATTGACATATATACACTATTGATACTATGCATAAAACAGATAACTAATGAGAACCTACCTATAGCACACAGAACTCTACTCAATGCTTTTTTGGTGACCTAAATAGGAAGAAAATCCCATCCCAAAAACGGGGGGATGTATGTATACATACAGCTGATTCACTTTACTGTACAGTAGAAACCAACACAACATTGTAAAGCAACTATACACCAATAAAAAATTTTTAAAAAACCAACAATAAAACCCACTTTAGCTTCAAAATAATAAATAAACAGTCATTACTTTATTTATTTATTTATTTATTTTTAATTTTTGGCCGCACCACAGGGCACGTGGGATCTCAGTTCCCTGACCAGGGATCGAACCCACGCCCCCTGCATTGGAAGGCGGAGTCTTAACCACTGGACCACCAGGGAAGTCCCTTATTTTATTTTTTTAATTTAACTTTTATTTTATATTGGAGTATAGCTGATTTACAGAGGCTTCAATTTAAAGAAACTGTTCCTCACTCTGTGCTATGGAGAAAGAGTATATAATTTGTCAGCCCAGTAAAAAGGTCAACCTCAGGGGCTTCCCTGGTGGCGCAGTGGTTGAGAGTCTACCTGCCGATGCAGGGGACACGGGTTCGTGCCCCGGTCCAGGAAGATCCCACATGCCGCAGAGCGGCTGGGCCCGTGAGCCATAGCCGCTGAGCCTGCGCGTCCGGAGCCTGTGCTCCGCAAGGGGAGAGGTCACAACAGTGAGAGGCCCGCATACCGCCAAAAAAAAAGTCAACCTCTCTTCCTGTAAACTTTGTTTTTTTGTAGAATAATAAATCAAGATAAATATATTAAGTTCTCACTATGTCTTTAGCAGTGTATTAGGCACAGAATAAGTATGACACAACTTTAAGAGTTTACAGTCTAGTTGAGGCTTTAAAGAGTTTACAATATACTAGAGGGGTAATTCAATGTCTTGGTTTTGAAGGCTTTCCTTCTGGCTAGGTTGAAAGCTGCCAAAAGGAAAGTTAAGAGTAAATGATGGCAGAGTTAGTATCAAAGGAGGACTCACTTTTTCTTTATACCCATAAGTGAGAATATACTGGGGAAGAAAAGAGGAAGTATTCTAGAAGAGGGGTCAAGGAGGAGTATTTAACATTGATAAGCCCAGGAATTCCTAAAATCCTCCCTGAAGTCACCTATGCAATAAATGTGCTCATGCAATAAACTGGAGAAATGAGACGACGAGTGTTTCCAGTGCGCATTAAGGAAGGCAAGGCAGGTCTGTTTCCCCTGTTACTGTGTCCAAATCAAACTCCTTGTCGATGCTGGGATAGTATTTGCCCTGCAGAAGAAGTGAAAGGATGTGTGATGCCAGTGACAGGAACACATCCATCTTCCATCTGGTCACCGACTGTTTCCTGTGATCTTCTATTTTAGGTAGAGAAATCTGTTCTTCTCAACTAGACTGTGAACTTTCAGAGACGTTAACCTACATCTTTTATTCCTTCTATACCAGCCCCACACTACCCACTCAGAGTATTTAAGATAGGATTAGGCAAGGAACAGCATTTAATACAGATTTTAAAAGTTATTTCTTAAAATACAAGCTAGGCAGTCATTACTCACAAATTACTGTATGCCTGAATGTTCTCAAACCTATGTTTTATTAATTATCCAATGAGAATATAAAGACATAAGCCTAATTACACAGATTATAGCAATGTCAATAAACTACCAAAACCCAAGTGCTTTGGGGCTCGGCTTAAACGTTTCTCAAAAATCTTCTCTAATCTCCCAGGGCTGCTGCTCTCGTAGTACCCCGTGTATAGATTAACTACCATGCATAACAATGAAGGCCTGTTTACATCCACAAGACATGAACTCCTTGAAGGCAGAGACTGGGTCTTATTCACTGCAGTGCTTCCAGTGCCAAGCATAGCATCTGGCACAAAGTAGGAGTTCAATCAATATTTGCAAACTGTAGATGTAGAATAAATCTAGCGATAACAAATCTTTGCTTGGAAGTGGTGTGTGGATCTGAATAGTAAGTGGGGCCTGTACTCCCTGAACTCAGTACTTAAAGAAACAGAATGTCAAACTTCTATCTGAAATATAAGAGCCAAGGCTCAGGAAATCTGCATGAGCCGGAGAACAAACAGGAACACCTTGGTTCTAGGGGAACCTCAAGGGTAACGTGGATTTTTATGGCTCACATGTTATTTGCAGATACAAGTTGTGCCAGTAAAAGTCAGCTAACTGGGCAGGTCCTGAGAGTGGAAGAAAATGCCCTAGTAACTTCCAATTAACGAAGTTGGCAAAGTTCTTCAAGCAAACAGATTTTAGAAATGAAAGGCCAGTCTTCCAGGGCAACCAGCCTCTAGGAGAGTGGGACTCATTATGACCCTACTAGAAGAAAAACCAGACTCTCTATAAAAGGCCAAGGCAGGGCAGAACTTTGTCTTTTTCAGTGAGCCAAATTCTTCTTGTCCACCCAAAAGCAACAGTTACTGTGTTACTGATTTGGAGGCAGTCTTCCTCATCCCGGGATCCCAGAAGATGCCCTCTGCTTTTTTACAGCAGTAGGAGTCCCTGACTTCTAGACGCTGTCACCAGACAATCGTATCCTGAGGATTCAAGTTTTACACCTTTCTACTCCCTGCAAAGTTTCTCAATTTAAAAACAAAGACAAATATTTTAATGTGTATATGTGTGTGCGTGTTTATCCTCTGCTGATAGGACTTTTGGGTGACCTATCTTTACTTCTTTCTTCCTTGTTCCATCTTGCCTTCTAACCTCCCTTCCTCTCTCTTTCTTTCTTTTTTTTTAAATTTATTTATTTATTTATTTATTTATTTATTTATTTAGGCTGCATTGGGTCTTCGTTGCTGTGCGCGGGCTTTCTCTAGTTGTAGCAAGTGGGGGCTACTCTTCATTGCGGTGCGGTGCACGGGCTTCTCACTATGGTGGCTTCTCTTGTTGTGGCTCGTGGGCTCTAGGCACATGGGCTCAGTAGTTGTGGTGCACGGGCTTAGTTGCTCCGCAGCATGTGGGATCTTCCCAGACCAGGGCTGGAACCCGTGTCCCCTGCATTGGCAGGCAGATTCTTAACCACTGTGCCACCAAGGTAAGTCCCCCCTCTCTTTCTTTTGGCCTATTTGCTTATCTGTATTTTCTAATATTCTACTAGGAACATACATTATTTGTATAATTTTTTCAAATGGGTGAGAAAAGGTAAAAACTTTTTTTTTTATTATAAATTTATTTATTTTTGGCTGCATTGGGTCTTCATTGCTGCACGCGGGCTTTCTCTAGTTGCAGCGGGCCGGGGCTACTCTTCGTTGTGGTGCACAGGCTTCTCGTTGCGGTGGCTTCTCTTGTTGCAGAGCACGGGCTCTAGGCGCGTGGGCTTCAGTAGTTGTGGCACGAGGGCTCAGCAGTTGTGGCTCATGGGCTCTAGGGCACAGGCTCAGTAGTTGCGGTGCACGGGCTTAACTGCTCCACGGCATGTGGGATCTTCCCAGGTCAGGGCTCGAACCCGTGTCCCCTGCATTGGCAAGTGGATTCTTAACCACTGAGCCATCAGGGAAGCCCTGGGTCCCTATTCTTGAGGGATGTACTGTAAGCCAGACAATTACAACATGGTTAAGAGTTTAGAAAGAGGCAGAGTGGGACTATGCCTTTTCATCAGAATCTAATTCCCCAGCTCCCCCAGGAAACTGAGAGGGAGAGAGGGTACATGATCACTGACAAAAAGACTATACAGATTGGAAAATTTGCAAAGCTATAGCTGAAGCCTGGCATCCCCGACTGGCACTGACCAGCAGCTCTGTCTCCTATACCATTGGGCCCTGCCAGTGTTCAGATGGAAATTTTCCAGGGGAATGGGTGTCCGAATGGTGCCCATGCACCTTACTACACAGAATAAGCATCCTCTCAGCATATCAAACTTATGAGGAACTTCAGCAGTAGCATCACAGGCTCCTAGAGAGAAACAGGTACAAGCTAATCATGCCTGCCATAACCATGGAACATTTCATGAAAGTTTTCAGGCAAAGCCCCTCCATACTCATATGTCTTCTAAAAAATACTCTCTCTCTCTCTCTCTCTCTCTCTGATTCCAGGGAATTGAGAAAGAAATTACAAAACCAGGATTTCAGCTGCTTCTGGAAGAGCCAGGAGCTCTCAGAAACAGATGTTAAATCTAATTTTGGAGCCTAATAAAAATGTTGGATATCTAGCTTGTTAGAATGAGTCTGGGATATGGCTCATAAGTCAATGATTCAGTGGAACCTAAACCTACAGTATTGTGTGGAGGGGCTTCAATTCCTCCACAGAGCAACTGGTGGGAAACAGCTCACAGATCTCAGATGTTCACTCATCCTCCTGAGAGGCCACAAGGAGCAGCTACTTGCTCATTCATTCAGACCTACAATAAAATTGTCTCTGACGTTGGTGGGACATGGACTGTCAAATAATGCCCCTGGAAGCCAGGAGTCCTGAGACTCTCATCCCAGCTCCTCCAAGGACTTATTCTGTAGCCCTAAGCATGTCAGTTACCCCTCTGTGCCTCAGTTCTGCCATCCATGGAAAGGGACTCCTGCTGCCTTCCTTTCTGGAAGAGATACAGAGATGACATTGGAATATTCACCCCCATGCTTCAGAAGTTAACTGATGATATTGCTCCCAGGTCGGGAGGGATGAAAAGGAAAGTGGAAATACATTATCAAAGTATAGTGGACAAAGCTCAAGTTTTGAGCCATCCAGCCCTGCGTTTGAATCCTGACCCTACCACTTACCAGCTGTGTGAAATGAGGCAAGCTTCTTTAACATCTCTGACCCTAGAGTTTAATATAATACATAGGACAGAGAATAATTCCTGTCTTATAGGACTGCTGTGAGGATTTAAGATAATGTATGCATGGTGCCTGGCACAAGTAGGGAATGAAAGTAGTAGAAATATTAAAATTTCTGACACCTACGTAAGCCCGGAGGAAGTCACTCTTCTATAAATTTACCTGAGTCAGAACCAGCCCACAGATCAGAGAATTGGGTTAAAAATCTACGGAGGAAGAAAAAAAAAATCTATGGAGGAATCTAACTTCCTAAAGATGATAGGAGAAAAAAAGCAGACAATTTCACACTGCTCTCAGCATCCTTCCTCAACCGTCATCATATAGAAGGAAACTTTCCACCTTCACTCAGACATGGCCTTGGTATCACTCTGACAAGAAATCTCTTGTCACCCCATGGGACCTGGCTTCATAACCTGACTACAGAATACTGCAGGGAAGGGAGACGCAGGATGTTGCAGGAAGGGCTTGCAATTTTAAACATGTGGTTTGGGAAGGTTTCACTGAGGTGATATTTGAGAAAAGACCTGAAAGAAGTAAGGAAGTAAGACATGCAGACAGCTGAGGCAAGAGAGTCTAGGGAGAGGCAGAACAAGTTGCAAGGGCCCTAAGGCAGGAGTATGTCTGGTGGATTCAAGGAACAGCAGGAAGACTGAAGCAGAGTGAGTGAGGGGAGAATAATAAGAGGATGGGGTCTGGGAAGGGAGGGCCTTCACATGTGGTCTCTGAAGTGATAGTCCTCCCTTAGGCCTCAGTTCTCTCTTCTAAAAAGTAGGCATAATGGTAATACTCAAGAATAGCATACTTGAAAGGGTGAAGTAAAAAGATAACATAGTGAACAATCTAATGGACTAGGAATCAGAAATCTTAGGTTTTAGGCCTATATGTACTCTAGTTGGCTATGTGGCCTTGGGCAAGTCACTTCTCTAAGCCTGTTTTCTTATCTGTAAAATGGAATGATCTTGGTTAACAGAGAATTTTTTAATCTGAAAAGTTAAATTGTGCATAAAGTATTTTTCAACAAATGGTTGGAACAACTGGATATTCATATGCAAAAAAAAGAACACTTATTCAATACCTCATTCCATATAAAAAGTCAAATTCATCACAGACCTAAATATAAAACTTAAAGTTATAGGGCTTCCCTGGTGGCGCAGTGGTTGGGAGTCTGCCTGCCGATGGAGGGGACATGGGTTCGTGACCTGGTCCAGGAAGATCCCACATGCCGCGGAGCGGCTGGGCCCGTGAGCCATGGTCGTTGAGCCTGCGTGTCCGAAGCCTGTGCTCCGCAACCGGAGAGACCACAACAGTGAGAGGCCCGGGAACCACCAAAAAAACCCCAACAACTTAAAGTTATAAAACTTATAGAAGAAAACATAGGGGAAAAAATTAAGAACTTGGGTTAGACAAAGATTTCTTAGATACAACACCAAAAACATGTTCCTTTAAAGAACAAATTGATAAGCTAGACTTCATCAAAATTTAACACTTCTGTTCTTGAAAGACACTGGTAAAAGAATGAAAAGGCAAGCCAAACTGGGAGAAAATATTTGCAAAGCACATATCTAATATAAGACTTTCTGTCCAAAATATATAAAGAACTCTCAAAATTCAATAACAAGAGAACAAACGACCCAATTTTTTTAAATGGGCAAAAAAACTGAAGAGACATTTCACCAAAGAAGATATATAGATGGCAAATAAGCACATGAAAAGATGCTCATGCTCATTAGTCATTAGGGAAATTGAAATGAAAACGACATGATACTAATACTACATATCTGTCAGAATGGCTAAAATTGAAAAGAGTGACACACACAAAGAGATGGCAAGGACATAGAGGAATTGAACCCCTCATAAGCTGTTGGTGGGATCTAAAATGGTACAACCACTTAAAATTTAAACAGACAACTACCATTTGATGCAGCCATTCCACTCCTAGATGTTCACCTAATAGAAATAAAAGCATACGCCCATGCAAAGATTTATATGTGAATGTTCATAGCAGTTTTAAGTGTAATAGCCAAAAATCAGAAACAATCCAACGTCCATCAACAGATGAATGAACAAACAAGCACGGTATATTTATATAATGGATACTATGTGGCAATAAAGAAGACCGAATAATTGATACAGGCTACGATACGGATGGATCTCAAAATAATTACAATGAGTGAAAGAAGTTACACCCTCCCCCCAAAAGAGTACATACTGCATGCCATTTATATAAAATTCTAGAGAATGCAAAGTAAACTACACTGACAGAGAGCAAATCAGTGGTTGTTTGAAGATAGAGGGTAAAAGGGAGGTTCTACATGTAGAGACATGAGAAAACTTTGGGGGGTGATGGATATGTTAATTATCTTGAATGTGGTAATGCCTTCATGGGCATAGAGCACGTCAAAACTTATCAAATTGCACACTTTAAATATGTGCAGTTTATTGTATGTTAATATACCTCAATAAAGCTGTAAAAAAAATTTTAAAGAACGCAAAGTATTCATTCCATTTTTTGTCAGCAAACATTTATTAAGCATCTACTTTGTGGCAAGAACCATGCCAGGCACAAGAGAGGCAGAGACAAATGAAACCAGTTCTCAAGGTACTTACAGCCTCCAGGAAGGAAGCTTTAAAGCAATTTCATGAACCTACTGCACTGTCACCATCTTCTGCAGAAGGGGAGAAAACAAGGGCAACCTCTGACAGTGCTAGGAACCAAAAGGTAAAGCATGGATCAGAATTAACTCTCTTCCCTCTTTCCTCCTTGAATCCTCAACTCCAAAATTGGGAACATTCTTCTATACTCCCTCATCTCAGAACTTTAGAACATCAGGGTTGGAACTGCTTATAGGGAGGAATGAAGCTCAGAGAAGGAAAGTGACTTGTTATCTCCCACAAAGCTCGTCAGTGGCAGAACTAAACTGAGCAGGTTGACCCCTGACTTTTGTTTTATTTTTGGATAAATTACATTATGACAATATTTATTCTCTACCTGAGCTGACTTTAGTGATTAATGATTGAGGATTCTCAAATTCACCCAGAAACTTCACATGAAATGGAGCTGGATGAGCTGCTTTATTCCTCTATAGTGAGCCTTCAAAGCAATTCTGTGAACACCAGGGTCAGAGTCACTGGAAATTCAGCTGACCATGAATTTAAGTGTCAAAGCTTCCAGATCAGTTTTCTTCTGCTCAGTCACCACTCACAGCCTTCTCAGGGGAAGGGCTTTGCAGCTAGGCCAAGAGGCGGATGTGGGAAAACCTGTGCAGAT
This sequence comes from Lipotes vexillifer, assembly GCF_000442215.2. NCBI lineage: Eukaryota > Metazoa > Chordata > Mammalia > Artiodactyla > Lipotidae > Lipotes > Lipotes vexillifer. The sequence continues at coordinate 5,855,718 of NW_006788200.1, forward strand.
AGCATAATACCCACAGAGATGATGAACAGATTGTGCAGATCTCTCAGTTTATCCCTTCTTCCTCCTTCTCCTTCTGAAACATACATCTACAACTCTTTCACCCTACACCCTAAGGGTGAATCCAAACTTCTTCTGAGTCCCAAGAAAGAAAAAAAGAATAGGAAGAGGGGGGAACCTTCAAGATGGCAGATGAGTAAGATGTGGAGATTACCTTCCTCCCCACAAATATATCAAAAGTACAACTACATATGGAACAACTCCTACAGAACACCTACTGAATGCTGGCAGAAGACCTCAGACTTCCCCAAAGGCAAGAAAATCCCCACGGACCTGAAGGGCAAAAGAAAAAACAGAGACAAAAGAATAGGGATGGGACCTGCACCTCTGGGAAGGAGATGTGAAGGAGGAAAGGTTTCCACACACTAGGAAGCCCCTTCGCGGGCAGAGACGGGGGGTGGCGGCGGGGTGGGAAGCTTTGGAGCCACGGAGGAGAGCACAGCAACCGGGGTGCAGAGAGAAAAGTGGAGAGATTCCCGCACAGAGGATCGGTGCCGACCAGCACTCACCAGCCCGAGAGGCTTGTGTGCTCACCCGCCAGGACGGGTGGGGGATGGGACCTGAGGCTCGGGCATCAGAGGTCAGATCCCAGGGAGAGGACTGGGGTTGGCAGCGTGAACACAGCCTGAAGGGGCCAGTGCACCACGGCTAGCCGGGAGGGAGTCAGGGAAAAATTCTGGACCTGTCTAAGAGGCAAGAGACCATTGTTTAGGGGTGCAGAAGGAGAGGGGATTCAGAGCACCGCCTGAACGAGCTTCAGAAACAGGCACGACCTGCAGCTATCAGCGCGGACCCCAGAGACGGGCATGAAATGCTAATGCTGCTGCTATAGCCACCAAGAAGGCTGTGTGTAAGCACAGGTCACTTCCACACTTCTCCTCCTAGGAGCCTGTGCAGTCCGCCACTGCCAGGGTCCCGTGACCCAGGGACAGCTTCCCCAGGAGAACACATGGCGCACCTCTGGCTGGTGCAACATCACGCCGGCCTCTGCCACCACAGGCTCGCCCCGCATTCCATACCCCTCCCTCCCCCTGGCCTGAGTGAGCCAGAGCCCCCTAACCAGCTGCTCCTTTAACCCTCTCCTGTCTGGGTGAACAACAGAAGCCAGAGAGCAACCTATATGCAGAGGCAGGGCCAAATCCAAAGCTGAACCCTGAGAGCTGTGCGAACAAAGAAGAGAAAGGGAAATTTCTCTGTGTAGCCTTCGGAGCAGCAGATTAAATCTCCATAATCAACTTGATGTACCCTGCATCTGTGGAATACCTGAATAGACAACAAATCATCTCAAAACTGAGGTGGTGAACTTTGGGAGCAACTGTAGACTTGGAGTTTACTATATGCAACTGACTAGTTTCTGATTTATATGTTTATCTTAGTTTAGTTTCTGGCACTTGTTATCATTAGTGGATGATAATGTTGGATTAGTGGATTAGTGTTTCTTGGTTTGGTTGCTCTATTCTTATTTCTTTATAATTTCTTTATATTATAATTTCTTTATAATTTTTATAATTATATAATTCTTTATAATTTTCTTTAAAATAAAAATATAATTATTTTATTTTATTTTATTTCTTTCCTTTTTTTTCTCCCTTTTCTCCCTTTTCTTCTGAGCCATGTGGCTGACAGGGTCTTGTTGCCCCAGCTGGGTATCAGGCCTGAGCCTCGGAGGTGGGAGAGCCAAGTTCAGGACACTGGATCACCAGAGACCTCCCGGTCCAATGTAAAATCAATCAGTGAGAGCCCTCCCAGAGATCTCCGTCTCAACACTAAGACCCAGCTCCACTCAATGACAAGCAAACTACAGTGCTGGACACCCCATGCCAAACAACTAGCAAGACAGGAGCACAACCCCACCCATTAGCAGAGAGGCTGCCTAAAATCATGATAATTTCACAAACACCCCAAAACACACCACCGGACTCAGTCCTGCCCACCAGAAAGACATGATCCAGCCTCATCCACCAGAACACAGGCACCAGCCCCCTCCACCAGGAAGCCTACATAACCCACTGAAACAACCATAGCCACTGGGGGCAGACACCAAAAACAATGGGAACTACGAACCTGCAGCCTGTGAAAAGGAGATCCCAAACACAGTAAGTTCAGCAAAATGAGAAGACAGTGAAATACACAGTAGATGAAGGAGGAAGGCAAAAACCCACCACACCAAACAAATGAAGAGGAAAGAGGCAGTCTACCTGAAAAATAATTCAGAGTAATGATAGTAAAGATGATCCAAAATCTTGGAAATAGAATGGAGAAAACACAAGAAACGTTTAACAAGGACCTAGAAGAACTAAAGAGCAAACAAACAATGATGAACAACACAAAAACTGAAATTTAAAATTCTCTTGAGGGAATCAATAGCAGAATACCTGAGGCAGAAGAACGGATAAGTCACCTGGAAGATAAAAACGGGGAAATAACTGCCTCAGAGCAGAATAAAGAAAAAGAATGAAAAGAATTGAGGACAGTCTCAGAGACCTCTGGGACAACATAAAACGCACCAACATTCGAATTATAGGGGTCCCAGAGGAAGAGAAAAAGAAAGGGACTGAGAAAATATTTGAAGAGATTATAGTTGAAAACTTCCCTAATATGGGAAAGGAAATAGTCATTCAAGTCCAGGAAGCACAGAGACTCCCATACAGGATAAATCCAAGGAGAAACACGCCAAGACACATATTAATCAAGCTACCAAAAATTAAATACAAAGAAAAAGTATTACAAGCAGCAAGGGAAAAGCAACAAATAACATACAAGGGAATTCCCATAAGGTTAACAGCTGATCTTTCAGCAGAAACTCTGCAAGCCAGAAGGGAGTGTCAGGACATATTTAAAGTGATGAAAGGGAAAAACCTACAAACAAGATTACTCTACCCAGCAAGGAACTCATTCAGATTCAACAGAGAAATTAAAACCTTTACAGACAAGCAAAAACTAAGAGAATTCAGCACCACCAAACCAGCTTTACAACAAATGCTAAAGGAACTTTTCTAGGCAGGAAACACAAGAGAAAGAAAAGACCTACAATAACAAACCTAAAACAATTAAGAAAATGGTAATAGGAACATACATATCGATAACTACCTTAAATGTAAATGGATTAAATGCTCCAACCAGAAGACACAGACTGGCGGAATGGATACAAAAACCAGGCCTGTATATATGCTGTCTACAAGAGACCAACTTTAGACCTAGAGACACATACAGACTGAAAGTGAGGGGAGGGAAAAAGATATTCCATGAAAATGGAAAGCAACAGAAAGCTGAAGTAGCAATTCTCATATCAGACAAAATAGACTTTAAAATAAAGACTATTACAAGAGACAAAGAAGGACACTACATAATGATCAACGGATCAATCCAAGAAGATGTAACAATTGTAAATCTTTATGCACCCAACATAGGAGCACTTCAATACATAAGGCAAATGCTAACAGCCATAAAAGAGTAAATCGACAGTAATGCAATAATAGTAGGGGACTTGAACATCCCACTTTCACCAATGGACAGATCAACCAAAATGACAATAAATAAGGAAACACAAGCTTTAAATGACACATTAAACAAGATGGACGTAATTGATATTTATAGGACATTCCATCCAAAAACAACAGAATACACTTTCTTCTCAAGTGTTCATGGAAGATTCTCCAGGATAGATCATATCTTGGGTCACAAATCAAGCCTTGGTAAATTTAAGAAAACTGAAATTGTATCAAGTATCTTTTCAAACCACAATGCTATGAGACTAGATATCAATTACAGGAAAAAAAACTGTAAAAAATATAAACACATGGAGGCTAAACAATACACTACTAAATAACCAAGAGATCACTGAAGAAATCAAAGAGGAAATCAAAAAATACCTAGAAACAAATGACAATGAAAATGCAACGGCCCAAAACCTATGGAATGCAGCAAAAGCAGTCCTAAGAGGGAAGTTTATAGCACTACAATCCTACCTCAAGAAACAAGAAAAATCTCAAATAAATAACCTAGCCTTACACCTAATGCATTACAGAAAGAAGAACAGAAGAACACCCAAAGTTAGCAGAAGGAAAGAAATCATAAAGATCAGATCAGAAATAAATTAAAAGAAATGAAGGAAATGAAAGCAAGGATCAATAAAACTAAAAGTTGGTTCTTGGAGAAGATAAACAAAATTGATAAACCACTAGCCAGGCTCATCCAGAAAAAACGGGAGAAGACTCACATCAACAGAATTAGAAATGAAAAAGGAGAAGTAACAACTGACACTGCAGAAATACAAAGGATCATGAGAGATTACTACAAGCAACTATATGCCAATAAAATGGACAACCTGGAAGAAATGGACAAATTCTTAGAAAAGCACAACCTTCCAAGACTGAACCAGGAAGCAATAGAAAATATAAACAGACCAATCACAAGCATTGAAATTGAGACTGTGATTAAAAATCTTCCAACAGGGCTTCCCTGGTGGCGCAGTGGTTGGGAGTCTGCCTGCCGATGGAGGGGACATGGGTTCATGACCTGGTCCAGGAAGATCCCACATGCCACAGAGCGGCTGGGCCCGTGAGCCATGGCCGCTGAGCCTGCGCGTCCGGAGCCTGTGCTCCGCAACAGGAGAGGCCACAGCAGTGAGAGGCCCGCGTACCGCAAAAAAAAAAAAAAAAAAAAACTTCCAACAAACAAAAGCCCAGGACCAGATGGATTCACAGGCAAATACTATCATTTAGAGAAGAGCTAACACCTACCCTTCTCAAACTCCTCCATAATATAGTAGAGGGAGAAACACTCCCAAACTCATTCTATGAGGCCACCATCATCTTGATACCAAAACCAGACAAAGATGTCACAAAAAAGGAAAACTACAGGCCAATATCACTGATGAACATAGATGCAAAAATCCTCAACAAAATACTATCAAATAGAATCCAGCAGCACATTAAAGGATCATACACCATGATTAAGTGGGGTCTAGCCCAGGAATGCAAGGATTCTTCCATATATGCAAATCAATCAATGGATACACGATATTAATAAACTGAAGGATAAAAACCACATGATAATCTCAATAGATGCAGAAAAAGCTTTCAACAAAATTCAACACCCCTTTATGATAAAAATCCTCCAGAAAGTAGGCATAGAAGGAACTTACCTCAACATAATAAAGGCCATATATAACAAACCCACAGCCAACATCACTCTCAATGGTGAAAAACTGAAACCATTTCCACTAAGATCAGGAACAAGACAAGGTTGCCCACTCTCAACGCTATTATTCAACACAGTTTTGGAAGTATTAGCCACAGCAATCAGAGAAGAAAAAGAAATAAAAGGAATGCTATTAAGAAAAGAAGAAGTAAAGCTGTCACTATTTGTAGATGACATGATACTATACAGAGAGAATCCTAAAGATGCTACCAGAAAACTACTAGAGCTAATCAATGAATTTGGTAAAGTAGAAGGATACATAATTAATGCACAGAAATCTCTTGCATTCCTATACACTAATGATGAAAAATCTGAAAGTGAAATTAAGAAAACACTCCCATTTACCACTGCAACAAAAAGAATAAAATATCTAGGAATAAACCTACCTAAGGAGACAAAAGACCCATAAGCAGAAAAATATAAGACACTGATGAAAGAAATTGAAGGTGATACAAATAGATGGAGAGATATACCATGCTCTTGGATTGGAAGAATCAACACTGTGAAAATGACTCTACTACCCAAAGCAATCTACAAATTCAATGCAATCCCTATCAAACTACCAGTGGCATTTTTCACAGAACTAGAACAAAAAATTTCACAATTTGTATGGAAACACAAAAGACCCCGAATAGGCAAAGCAATCATGAGAAAGAAAAATGGAGCGGGAGGAATCAGGCTCCCTGACTTCAGACAATACTACAAAGCTACAGTAATCAAGACGGTATGGTACTGGCACAAAAACAGAAATATAGATCAATGGAACAGGATAGAAAGCACAGAGATAAGCCCATGCACATATGGTCACCTTATCTTTGATAAAGGAGGCAAGAATATACAATGGAGAAAAGACAGCCTCTTTAATAAGTGGTGCTGGGAAAACTGGACAGCTACATATGAAAGAATTAAATTAGAACACTCCCTAACACCATACATAAAAATAAACTCAAAATAGATTAAAGACCTAAATTTAAGTCCAGACACTATAAAACTCTTAGAGGAAAACATAGGCAGAACACTCTATGACATAAATCACAGCAAGATCCTTTCTGACCCACCTCCTAGAGAAATGGAAATAAAAACAAAAATAAACAAATGGGACCTAATGAAACTTAAAAGCTTTTGAACAGCAAAGGAAGCCATAAACAAGATGAAAAGACAACACTCAGAATGGAAGAAAATATTTGCAAATGAAGCAACGGACAAAGGATTAAACTCCAAAATATAAAAACAGCTCATGAAGTTCAATATCAAAAATACAAACAACCCAATCCAAAAATGGGCAGAAGACCTAAACAGACATTTCTCCAAAGAAGACATACAGATGGCCAAGAGACACATCAAAAGATGCTCAACATCACTAATTATTAAAGAAATGCAAGTCAAAACTACAATGAGGTATTACCTCACACCAGTCAGAATGGCCATCATCAAAAAATATGCAAACAATAAATCCTGGAGAGGGTGTGGAGAAAAGGGAACCCTCTTGTACTGTTGGTGGGAATGTAAATACAGCCACTATGGAGAACAGTATGGAAGTTCCTTAAAAAACAAAAAATAGAACTACCATATGACCCAGGAATCCCACTACTGAGCATATATCCTGAGAAAACCATAATTCAAAAAGAGTCATGTACCGCAATGTTCATTGCAGCCCTATTTACAATAGCCAGGACATGGAAGCAACCTAAGTGTCCATCAACAGATGAATGGATAAAGAAGATGTGGCACATATATACAATGGAACATTACTCAGCCATAAAAAGAAAAGAAATTGAGTTATGTGTAGTGAGGTGGATGGACCTAGAGTCTGTCATACAGAGTGAAGTAAGTCAGAAAGAGAAAAACAAATACCTTATGCTAACACATATTTATGGAATCAAAAAAAAATGGTTCTGAAGAACCTAGGGGCAGGACAAGATAATGGCATAGAGAATGGCCTTGAGGACACGGGGATGGGGAAGGGTATGCTGGGACGAAGTGAGAGAGTGGCACTGACATGTATACACTACCCAAAGTAAAATAGATAGCTAGTGGAAAGCAGCCACATAGCACAGGGAGATCAGCTTGGTGCTTTGTGACCACCTAGAGGGGTGGGATAGGGAGGGTGGGAGGGAGAGGGAGGGGATATGGGGATATATGTATACATATAGCTGATTCACTTTGTTATACAGCAGCAACGAACACAGCAGTATAAAGCAACTTTACTCCAATAAAGATGCTAAAACAAAAAAAAGAATATGGAGAGAAATGTGCAGGATGAATATATTTGTCAGGACAGGCTTGTATCTGCTACGGTAACAAACAACACCAAATCTCTCAGGTCACGGCCTGAGACTGGGGACGACTTCTGCTCCACATAATCACTCATGGACCCAAGATATTAAGGTTCCACCATCTTGTTGTTATACATGAAATACATGACCTTTTCAGTTACTCAGGCAAGGAGAGGGAAAGATGATGAGTCTCATACCAGCAATTAAATGCTCTGGCCTAAAAGTGATATGCACATCACTTCCACTCAAAGCCCATTGGCCAGAACTATTCATATTTCCCTACCTAAATACAAGGGATGAAGAAATATAATTCTCCAGTGTGCCCAGCAGAAGAAAACCAGATATGGATGGACACCATAAGTCTCTATCACAATGGAGCCAAGGTTATTGGTATCTTGATTCAAACGGGTCAGCCAGTAGTCTTTACAAAGGATCTTGAAGGGCTTTACAATACCTCCTGATTATCATTCTTCACTTTCTAAATAAAAATGATTATCGTTCTATCATTATCTATCATTCTACCATTTTTCATTCTCTGAAATTCTTGGGATGACCAGTTTGTCAGTTGGCCCTTAAGCTTTGACTCTTCTCACGAATATCTACTTGCTCCAGGTGACCTCACTTTGGTGCTCACAGAAGCACTTATTAATTTACAAAAAGCATTCCCTTATACCTTCTTCTCAGTACAATAAAAAGGCTTCTTTCCATCCTAAGTTATTTCTCTTTGTCCTGATTCTTACCTTCTTGACACAGTACCCATCTCAAACACGTACTCCTAAAAATGGTCAAGAAAAAGATAACTGAGGGACTTCCCTGGTGGCGCAGTGGCTAAGAATCCGCCAGCCAACGCAGGGGACATGGGTTCGAGCCCTGGTCCAGGAAGATCCCACATGCTGCGGAGCAACAAAGTCCGTTCGCCACAACTACTGAGCCTGCACTCTAGAGCACTCAAGCCACAGCTACTGAGCCTGCGCGCCACAACTACTTAAGCCCTCATGCCTAGAGCCCATGCTCTGCAAGAAGAGAAGCCACCGCAATGAGAAGCCTGAACACCACACTAGAGAAAGCCCGTGCACAGCAACAAAGACCCAACACAGCCAAAAATTAATTAATTATTTTTAAAAAGATAACTGAAAATAAAATTCAATATCCTTGAGTCTGGGATATTGAAAGCCCAGAGCAAGATGATCAGCCACTATCTGTGCTTAAATGATCTTGTATTTTTAAAAAGAAAAGCTAAACTCACCCCTTGATCTTCCCAAGGTGGCCCTTCCATTCCAATTAAAATAGACATTTATTTTGTCCACAACATACGGTCACTGCAAGTCTCTGGGCCTTTGCCCCATGGTGTTCTTCTTCTGTTCTGAAAAGCAACCAGTTTTTTATTATAATTAGTTTTTATTGTTTCTTTTAAATTTTTATTGGAGTATAGTTGCTTTACAATGTATTAGTTTCTACTGTATAGCAAAGTGAATCAGCTATATATCCCCTCTTTTTTGGATTTCCTTCCCATTTAGGTCATCACAGAGCACTGAGTAGAGTTCCCTGAGCTATACAGTAGGTTCTCATTAGTTATCTATTTTATACATAGTATCAATAGTGTATATATGTCAATCACAATCTCCCAATTCATCCCACCCCCCCTTCCCCCTCTTGGTGTCCATACGTTTGTTCTCTACATCTGTGTCTCTATTTCTGTTTTGCAAATAAGATCATCTATACCATTTTTCTAGATTCCACATATATGCGTTAATATACAATATTTGTTTTTCGCTTTCTGACTTACTTCACTCTATATGACAGTCTCTAGGTCCATCCACATCTCTACAAATGACCCAATTTCATTCCTTTTTATGGCTGAGTAATATTCCACTGTATATGTGTACCACATGAAAAGCAACCAGTTTTGATCCATAATTTCCTTCAAGGTCTAGTCCAAGGTTCACCTCCCCTAAAAAGCCTTTTCTCAGCAGACCTGACTCACACTGTGCCTTCAGTCCTTGGGCCCCCTCAGTGCCCGTACACAAAGTCATCTATTCCTGCT
>NW_006788200.1:5865306-5868231 GCF_000442215.2 Lipotes vexillifer
ACCCCTTCTCTACTTCTACACATAGTACTCTGCTTCCAGGCTGCCAGCCTGTCCATAACAAAACTGTGAGCACCTCACCAGCAGATTCGGGCCTTTTCATCTCTTGACTCTCCCTGAGTGTCTACCATGGGGCCAGATCTACTTGCTAAGTAAAGAAAAGATAACCTAGAGAATTTCTATCAGCTAGAGAAGATTCAACCTTTAGAAATTACCCAAATTTCTCAAATCCTAATATATAACAGAATTGAGAATCCCTTTGTCCTATTAACCTTGCCAGAGCAAGGAAATTAAAAATTGGTATACAAGAAAGAAAAAGAAAATACTTATTATTTACCTTCTCATGAGTTCACATTCAGCATCTGTTTTCTTACAAAGTTCCAAACAGCATCACTGTTTACAATTACTAAGAGCTGCATTCATCAAGTAGATACACAATATTTTACTGATCGTTTCTGTGGCTAGATGTTTAGATTGCTTTAAAGTATTATATATGATATGATATTACATTACATTATATAAGAAATGACATTGTGATCAAATGACACTGTGATAAAACTTTGACTGTGTTTTGGATTATTTCCTTAGAATAGATTCCTAAAAGTTCATCTGTCAGGTCAAAAGTTATGAACATTTTTATTATGCCTGATGTATACTATAAACCCATGACAAATTCTTAAATACCTTTTGGCTCTAGGATATTATAATTCTACTGCTAAGAAATGGAAGCCCCCAACAGTAAACATTTTTTAAGGCAGGCAGAATAGTAAAAGTCAAGAAAGCAAGACTCTGAAATCAGATTGCCAGAGTTCAAATCCCAGTTCTATCACTTGCTATCTATATAGACATAAACAAGTTACTGAATCCTTCTGAGACTATGTACACAAAGAACAGGGTCTGGCACGTAGTAAGGGCTCAATAAATGTTAATCATTATCATTGCTTTTAGATGACCAAAAAGAAGATGAATCTATAATTCAAAAAGCCAAGAATTATCCTCAAATATTACCCAGGAAATAAACATAAAACAAATGACAAAACAATACTCCTGTACCTAGAACATAAGTAAGCAGGTTCATTTACTGTGAATACTATTTACACTACTGTGGTTATTAATTACATATAAATAAAAATAAATACCATTTTACTGAGTGCCTGTTCTCTTTAAAAAACTTTACATACACTGTCTCATTTAATTTAATCACCACAACAACCCTGTATGGTGGTAGTATTAATAACAATAACAATGATAGCTAATAATTTCCAACTGCTGATTATGTGCCATGCATGGCTGTAGATAATAATTTATTAATCATTATAAAACCTATGAAGTAGGGCTTTTCATTTTACTATTATCCTCATTTTACAGACAATATAATTGACGTACACAGAGGTTAAAGAACTTGTCCAAGGTTACATAGCTAATAAGGTAGATATTATTCTATCCACTTTATAGTTAAGAAAACTGAGACTTAGGGACTTCCCTGGTGGTACAGTGGCTAAGACTCTGCACTCCCAATGCAGGGGGCCTGGGTTCAATCCCTGGTCAGGGAAATAGATTCCATATGCTGCAACTAAGAGTTTGCATGCTGCAACTAAAGATACTGCATTCCACAACTAAACATACTGCATTCCACAACTAAAGATCCCCCATGCCACAACTAAAAGATCTCACATGCCACGATGAAGATCCCGCATGCTGCAACTAAAGACCCCACATGCCACAAGGAAGATCCCACACACGGCAACAAAGATGCCAAGTGCTGCAACTAAGACCCAGCATAGTCAAATAAATATTTTTTAAAACTGAAAAGAAAAGAAAACAGAGATGTAAAGAAAATCATCTATAAAGGTAAGTAACTGGGGCAGGCTTTGAACCAGTATCTGTTAGACTCTCAATCCACATTCTTTTGTTCTACCACTCTGCCAAATTTATGTGGATTTTCTGTGTACAGAGAATGCCGTATATAGATAACAAATGTTTAAGGCTGGCTTCCCTCATTCTTGCCTTCTTTTTCCATAAGCCATGGGATACTGAGGACGGTCTCATTTTAACATGTGCCTCTGAGAAGAATATAATTGGGAAGGCAAGCCCAACATGAAAGCCCATATACTGAAATGTGTCCTTTAAAATGATTCTTTCTTCCGAGGCATTATGTGTTGTAGTCCTTTGAGAATGCGTACCTGAGAGTTTCTAAGGCTTACCTTTCAGATACTTGGGGATTCCTAAACAGGTGCTTACGGCAACTCTTCTTCAAAAGGTTTTTCAAATGGTTGCTACAGAAAGGTGTCCTATTTCTCTCTTCCTCAGAAAGTCCTCAAAATTCTCACCACTTGGAGAAACAAAAGCTGCTTCAAGCCTCCCAAAACACCTGGAAAATACTCACATTTATAAAGAGACTGAACCCACAGGAAGAAACTGGGATTGAAGTCTTAACTCTTGAATAAACTGATTGCTTCATCTTGGACAACTATTTCCCTTCTCTGCGCCTCAGTTTCCTCTTCTGCAAGATGAGGCATTGGATTAGATGGCTTTCCAGGTCCACTAGAGCTCTGATTCAAGGATGAAAATTAAAGTGAGTTTGGAGTCTATAGTGGTGCAATCCCAGGGGTGAACAGTTGTTCCAAAGCCCAGATTTGCAACCATTAACAGAAACAGATTTGCAACCATTAACTGAAACCCACCAGGGCTGGTTTAACTTCAGCAGGGAAGGAAAGTGCCCTGGGATTCTGATTTAAGAATGCAAGTCCTGGGCTTCTCTGGTGGCGCAGTTGTTGAGAGTCCGCCTACCGATGCAGGGGACACGGGTTCGTGCCCCGGTCTGGGAAGATCCCATGTGCTGCGAAGCAGCTGGGCCCGTGAGCCATGGCCGTTGAGCCTGCGCGTCCAGAGCCTGTGCTCTGCAACGGGAGAGGCCACAACAGTGAG
>NW_006788200.1:5868313-5869563 GCF_000442215.2 Lipotes vexillifer
CTGCAAGGGGAGAGGCCACAACAGTGAGAGGCCCGCGTACTGCAAAAAAAAAAAAAAAGAATGCAAGTCCTGCTTTCTTGAGATGTGCCTGCTGGGAGAGTGTCAGGGGCACCGCGTCCCCGTGGCAGCCTGCAGTCGGCGGCTTCAGCGTGGCTCGGAGCCAGGCCAGGCAGCCACGCTCGAGGCCCACATAGCCATGGCCACAGTTCCCAAGTTGCTGCAGCAGCAGGAGGAGGACCACAGCAAGCTGAGATCTGTATCAGTGGACCTGAATGTTGATCCCTTGCTTCAGACTGACATACCCTATGCACTCAGTGTGAGAGATAAAGTCAAATTTACAGTGCACACCAAGACCACGCTGCCCACGTTTCAGAGCCCAGAGTTTTCTGTTACAAGGCAACATGAAGATTTTGTGTGGCTACGTGACACTCTTATTGAAGCTACAGACTACGCTGGGCTTATTATTCTGCCCACACCTGCAAAGCCTGACTTCAATGGCCCTTGAGAGAAGATGCAGAAACTGGGAGAGGGTGAAGGGTTTATGACCAAAGAAGAATTTGCCAAGATGAAGCAAGAGCTGGAAGCTGAGTATCTCATGGTATTCAATAAGACTGTGTCTTCCCATGAAGTCTTTGTTCAGCGGCTCTCCTCTCACCCTGTTCTCAGTAAAGATCACAACTTTCACATTTTCCTGGAATATGATCAAGATCTAAGTGTTAGGCAGAAAAATACCAAAGAGATGTTTGGTGGCTTTTTCAAAAGTGTGGTGAAAGCACTGATGAAGTCCTTTTTTCAGGAGTTATGGAGGTAGATGACTTCTTTGAACAAGAGAAGCATTTCCTCAGTAACTATTATGATAGGATCAAGGGCTCCTTTGCAAAGGCTGACAGAATGACCAGCGCTCATAAAAATGTAGCAGACGGTTACATCCACACCGCAGCCTGCTTGCATAGCCTGGCTTTAGAAGAGCCCATGGTCATCAAAAAGTACCTACTGAAGGCGGCTGAGCTATCTGAAAAACTTAGGAAAGTAGAGAGTCGAGTCTCCTCAGATGAAGACTTAAAGCTGACAGAGCTCCTCCGATACTACATGCTCAACATAGAGGCTGCTAAAGACCTCTTATACAGACGCACCAAAGCCCTCATTGACTATGAGAATTCAAACAAGGCGCTGGATAAGGCCTGGTTAAAAAGCAAAGACGTCAAGCTGGCTGAGGCATACCAGCAGGAAATACTGGGAAATCAGGAGAA
>NW_006788200.1:5869573-5881980 GCF_000442215.2 Lipotes vexillifer
TCTGAATCTGCAAAAGAGCTAATCAATTTCAAACAAAAGAGAGTGGCAGCATTTAGGAAGAATCTGATTGAAATGTCTGAACTGGAAATAAAGCAAGCCAGGAACAACGTCCCCTTCCTGCAGAGCTGCATCGACTTGTTCAAGAACAACTGAAGAAAGGATATGAATGTGAAGAAAGCCAGCGTCATTTGCACTCAGATCATTACCATGGAAGATTACCTTTGACTTTAATTTAAAATTATGTGAATAAATATTTTGATTTCTAAAGATATTAACACTTACCCATGTTGGTTTAAAAATATTTCTATTGCATGCTACTTGGACACAACTAATCTTTATGCATTTAATACCTCAGAGTGGGTAGAATCTAAGTACAGGGTTCTCCTCTAATTTGTCTTTCGTAATTAAGAAAGGGTGCAGGAGGGCTTCCCTGGTGGTTCAGTGGTTGAGAGTCCGCCTGCCATGCAGGGGACGCAGGTTCGTGCCCCGGTCCGGGAAGATCCCACATGCCGCGGAGCGGCTGGGCCCGTAAGCCATGGCCGCTGAGCCTGCGCATCCGGAGCCTGTGCTCCGCAACGGGAGGGGCCACAACAGTGAGAGGCCCGCGTACCGCAAGAAAAAAAAAAAAAGAAAGGGTGCGGGAATCTCATGCCTTCTGGAGTCTGTGTAAGGAGTGGCCTGGCACATGCTGCCTCACTCTTCCATGTACCCATGCCCCTACAAACTGGTTACTTTAGGGTAGGTGCCAAATATAACAGATAAGTCAGCTGCTTGTTACAGGTAAGAGACATTCTATCTCTTCATTAGGTAATTTTCCCTTTCTTACTCTCCTGGTTCTTTAATCACCTTGAGCTGTTTGTACTATAACAAGAGCAAGAAAAATCTCATATCTTTATATACACCCTATGCAGCCCCATTTTTGTAGTAGGGGAGAGAAGCATCTTAAGGGTATAAGAACAAGTAACAAGGCCTAATTTAGAAGGTGGCCAGATCTACATTAAGAAAGATGTGACCCCCTCCCTAATGGGGGGGCGGTATGTATGTGTTTGGACTTTTTATAAAGTGTACAATAAAATAATAATCCATGCTCTTAAAAAAAAAAAAAATGCAAGTCCTGGGAATTCCCCGGTGGTCCAGTGGTTAGGACTCTGCGCTTACACTACAGGAGGCACAGGTTCTATCCCTGGTCGCCTGTAAGCCACACGGCACTACCAAAAAAAAAAACAGAATGTGAGTCCTTTGAGAAATTATTTAACATGGACTTGAAGGATTTGGTGGAGGAATGTAGGCAGTGGTAAAGGAATAAATCTTCAACTTTGCAGAAAAGAGCAAAGCAGCATCAAATCCCTTTCATACGTTTTTCCCTGTGCTAAAGACAGGAGCAAAGATAGGCTCCTGCTGCCACCTTGTGGCACATTGGACAGCTTAGAAGGAAGGGTTTACTCAATCTGGGTGCCCCCCAGTCTAAAATACCCTCAAGAAACCACATCTTCTTTCTCCCTTAACAATTACACAGAGCTTGATTACTCACAAAACACTTTCAACCCTATGATCTCGTTTCATTCTCTCAGCAACTATGTTGAGTGGCAGGAAGGAGTTGTAACGCCATTTTACCAACAGACTATGTGATTTACCTACCGTCACAGTAGTTGGCAGTCAGGACTTGAACACACATCCTGACTCTAAATGAGACAGTTCATTCACTATTATGTAGGAGTGGGGATGAAACAGGTTTAGGTATGCTCTAGGCCTAGGAATTTGAGAGAGGGAAGCTTGGGAAAAGGAAAGCTCAATTTCTTGTGCAGACACAACTGGCCACAGGCTACAGTCAGGCTGCATGTCTATAGAAAAAGACATTCAAATAAGCCTGGATTCCTGCCTTCCTTCCTGGTTTGCACATTCTTGGTTAACATCTCTAGCTACTCCAGCTGGCCTCCTTCCCTCTGCTCCCCAACCCCAGCCTATAAATCAGGGCTCAAGACTTATAGCTAAATGCTGAAGACCAAATAGATCCCAGGCAAGGGAGCCACAACATCCAGAAATCAGCAAGAACTACTGGGAGTACTGCTGTGTCCCTGGGTTAGAGCTCATAAGATTTGTGGCTCAGTCAAAATCTTCCTATAAGTTTTCATGGGAAGCCCAATTGGCTTGTCTCATAATTATGTCATGCTCACTGAAACACAAGGGGCAATGCTGGGGTTACATGATTTACCAACTGGCATATAGGAATGGCCTAAAATTAATCTGAGTATCCAATTACTCCAAGGCAACCATAACTTCTTTGATATGGAATTACAAAGCCCAGTGCCTAAACCTTCCACCACCATAGGCATTCCTTCTGGTTCATTCATTCAGTCATTCCCTAAGTGAGTAGAGCACATTCACCAAATGAGTAGGGCACTGTTATAATCCCTTTGATTGAGATTTTGTTGCCTAGTGGTGAACAGAGGGAAATAAGGAAAGAACATAATTACAAATGCATGTGAGATATATATATATTAAGTACTCGGGGGTTAGGAGCGAAAAATAAGATTCCTTCTGGTTTGGGTGTTAGGGGATTGGGGGCAATAAGTGGATAAAGAATTATTTCACAGATATAGAACACAAAACACTTTGCAGTCTGGCCTTTACAAACCTTCTCTGCCTTCTCTCCAGCTACTACTTTGTTCTTACCCTACCATATTCCGAACATAAATTTTCTTCAGTAATTTAAGGATTAAGAGTTTAGGCTTTGGAATCAGATAGATCTTGGTTCTAATCCCAGCTCTGACACATTATACAACCTTGGGCAGGGCTGGAATTTCCCCAAGCCTCAGTTTCCTGATCTGCAAAGTGGAGATTACAGTAATACTCATTTTAAAAGGTTTTTGTAAGAGTCAATTGATGTCATGTATGCAAAGCACCTAGCTTTGTGCTAGATGCACAGTAAAAACATAGTATATAGCAATCAATATTGTTAGTTATCTCTGTGCCTTTGATCTTTTCTTTGCCTGAGATTCTCTTCATATTCTCAGACTGTTTTACCCCTATTTCTCTTTTAGAGCCATCACAAAAGTCTATTTTCTTCAGTGCCAGGTCCTGCTAGCTGTCCCTCACTGAGTTCAGAACCTTTGTTCATAACTACATGACTGTGTTTATGTGACGTCAACTTGTATTTGTTTATGTCTGTCTTAAGTCTGTGAGGCTCCAGAGGGCAGCAACTGAGTCTTATTCATTATGCACTAGCACCTAAGCACAATACATGACTCATGGTACCACTAGAGAAATTACTGTTGAATAAATAAGATTATATTTGAACTGGATCTTAAATAAGTAGGATTTATTTTTTTTTTTTAGTATTTATTTATTTGCACCAGGTCTTAGTTGCAGCAGGCGGGCTCCTTAGTTGCGGCTTGCAGGCTCCTTGCAGCTTGCGGGCTCCTTAGTTGTGGCACATGGGCTCCTTAGTTGTGGCACGCAAACTCTTGGTTGCAGAATGCATGTGGGATCTAGTTCCCTGACCAGGGATTGAACCTGGGCCCCCTGCATTGGGAGCTCAGAGTCTTAACCACTGCACCACCAGGGAAGTCCCCAATAAGTAGAATTTAAAGCATACTTCCAAATGGCCTTTGAAATGTGAATATTAACCTATTAATATTGTACACTAAACCACAGGAACCCACTATATTGAATATCAAACATTAGCCTTAAGATGGGCTGACAGCATCATCCACCACAGTATAGACAGCAGAAGCAAGAAGAATTAAAATCCTGAAGGCTGTGGAACAAAAACCACAATCACAGAGAGTCAAACAAAATGAAACAGCAAAGGATTGTGTCCCAGATGAAGGAACAAGATAAAACCCCAGAAAAACAACTACTTGAAGTGGAGATAGGCAATCTTCCAGAAAAAGAATTCAGAATAATGACAGTGAAGATGATCCAGGATCTCAGAGAAAGAATGGAGGCAGGTGTCAGGAAGTTGCAAGAAATATTCAACAAAGACCTAGAAGAACTAAAGAACAAACAAAAAGAGATGAATAATACAATAACTGAAATGAAAACTACACTAGAAGGAATCAATAGCAGAATAACTGAGGCAGAAGAAAGGATAAGTGATGTAGAAGACAGAATGGTGGAAATCACTGCCACAGATTAGAATTAAGAAAAAAGAATGGGGCTTCCCTGGTGGCACAGTGGTTGAGAGTCCGCCTGCCGATGCAGGGGACACAGGTTTGTGCCCTGGTCCAGGAAGATCCCACATGCCACAGAGCAGCTGGGCCCATGTGCCATGGCCGCTGAGCCTGCGCATCTGGAGCCTGTGCTCCACAACGGGAGAGGCCACAACAGTGAGAGAGCCACGTACCACAGAAAAAAAAAAAAAGAAAAAAAAAGAAAGAAAAATGAATGAAAAGAAATGAAGACAGCCTAAGAGACCTCTGGGACAACATTAAACACACCAACATTTGCACTATAGGGGACTCAGAAGGAGAAGAGAGAGAGAAAGGACCTGAGAAAATATTTGAAGAGATAATGGCTGAAAACTTCCCTAAAATGGGAAAGGAAACAGTCACTCAAGTCCAGGAAGTGCAGAGTCCCAGGCAGGATAAACCCAAGGAGGAACATGCCAAGACACATAGTAATCAAATTGACAAAAATTAAAGACAAAGAAAAAATATTAAAAGCAACAAAGGAAAAATGACAAATAATATACAACGGAACTCCCATAAGGTTATCAGCTGATTTCTCAGCAGAAATTCTGCAGGCCAGAAGGAAGTGGCATGATATATTTAAAGTGATGAAAGGGGAGAACCTAGAACCAAGAATATTCTACCCAGCAAGGCTCTCATTCAGATTTGCTGGAAAAATCAAAAGCTTTACAGAAAAGCAAAAGCTAAGAGAATTTAGCACCACCAGACCAGCTTTGCAACAAATGCTAAAGGAACGCCCCTATGTGCGGAAGAGACCAGCAACTTAAAACAATCTTGTACACATATAGACTGCTATATCAAAACCTCATGGGAACAGCAAACCCAAAAACTACAATAGATACACACACAAAAAAGAAAAAGCAAGCCAACCTCAACACTAAAGATGGTCATCAAACCACAAGAGAAGACAACAAAAGAGGAAGAGAAGAAAAAGACCTACAAAACCAAACCCCAAACAATTAAGAAAATGGCAATAGGAACATTCATATCAATAATTACCTTAGGGCTTCCCTGATGGCGCAGTGGTTGAGAGTCCGCCTGCCAATGCAGGGGACGTGGGTTCGTGCCCCGGTCTGGGAAGATCCCACATGCCGCAGAGCGGCTGGGCCCGTGAGCCATGGCCACTGAGCCTGCGCGTCCGGAGCCTGTGCTCCGCAATGGGAGAGGCCACAACAGTGAGAGGCCTGCATACCACAAAAAAAAAATAATAATAATTACCTTAAAAGTAAATGTATTAAATGCTCCAACCAAAAGACACAGACTGGCTGAATGGATACAAAAACAAGACCTGTATATATGCTGCCTACAAAAGACCCAGTTCCAGGCTTCCCTGGTGGCACAGTGGTTGAGAGTCTGCCTGCTGATGCAGGGAACATGGGTTCGTGCCCCGGTCTGGGAAGATTCCACATGCCACAGAGCGGCTAGGCCCATGAGCCATGGCCGCTGAGCCTGCGCATCCAGAGCCTGTGCTCCACAACGGGAGAGGCCACAACAGTGAGAGAGCCACGTACCACAGAAAAAAAAAAAAAGAAAAAAAAAGAAAGAAAAATGAATGAAAAGAAATGAAGACAGCCTAAGAGACCTCTGGGACAACATTAAACACACCAACATTTGCACTATAGGGGACTCAGAAGGAGAAGAGAGAGAGAAAGGACCTGAGAAAATATTTGAAGAGATAATGGCTGAAAACTTCCCTAAAATGGGAAAGGAAACAGTCACTCAAGTCCAGGAAGTGCAGAGTCCCAGGCAGGATAAACCCAAGGAGGAACATGCCAAGACACATAGTAATCAAATTGACAAAAATTAAAGACAAAGAAAAAATATTAAAAAAAAAAAAAAAGAAAGCTGGAATAGCAATACTCATATCAGACAAAATAGACTTTAAAATAAAGACTGTTAATACAAAGAAGGAAACTACATAATGATCAAGGGATCAATCCAAGAAGATATAACAATTGTAAATATCTATGTACCCGACGTAGGAGTACCTCAATATATAAGGCAAATACTAACAGCCATAAAGGGAGAAATCAACAATAATGTAATAATAGTGGGGACTTTAACACCTCACTTTCATGAATGGACAGATCATCCAGATAGAAAGTCAATAAGGAAACACAGGTCTGAAATGACACATTAAAGCAGATGGACTTAATTGATATTTATAGAGTATTTCATCCAAAAGCAGAATACACATTCTTCTCAAATGCACATGGAATATTCTCCAGGACTGACCACATGCTGGGCCACAAAGTGAGCCTCTGTATATTTAAGAAAATTGAAATCATATTAAGAATCTTTTCCAACCACAACACTATAAGATTACAAATAAACTACAAAAAAAACAGTAAAAAACACAAACACATGGAGGCTAAACAATATGCTACTAAACAAGCAATGGATTACTTAAGAAATCAAAGAGGGAATCAAAAAATACCTAGAGACAGGGACTTCCCTGGTGGCGCAGTGGATAAGACTCCACACTCCCCATGCGGGGAGCCTGGGTTTGATCCCTGGTCAGGGAACTAGACCCCACATGCATGCTGCAACTAAGAATTCACATGCCACAAATAAGGAGCCTACGTGCTGCAACTAAGAAGCCAGCGAGCCACAACTAAGGAGCCAGCAAGCCGTAACTAAGGAGCCAGGCTGCCGCAACCAAGACCTGGTGCAAATAAATAAATAAATATCAAAAAAAAACCTAGAGACAAATGAAAATGAAAGCCCAACAATCCAAAACCTATGGGATGCAGCAAAAGCAGTTCTAACAGGAAATTTTATAGCGATACAGTCTTACCTCAGGAAACAAGAAAAATCTCAAACAACCTAAACTTACACCTAAAGCAATTAGAGAAAGAAGAAAAAACAAAACCTAAAGTTAGTAGAAGGAAAGAACTCATAAAGATCAGAGCAGAAGTAAATGAAATAGAGACAAAGAAAACAAGAGCAAAGATCAATGAAACTAAAAGCTGGTTCTTTGAAAAGATAAACAAAATTGATAAACTTTTAGCCAGACTCATCAAGAAAAAAAGGGAGAAGACTCAAATCAATAAAATTAGAAATGATAAAGGAGAAGTGACAACTGACACCACAGAAATACAAAGGATCATAAGAGACTACTACAAACAACTACATGCCAATAAAATGGGCAATCTGGAAGAAATGGACAAATCCTTAGAAAGGTACAATCTCCCAAGACTGAACCAGGAAGAAATAGAAAATATGAACAGACCAATCACAAGCACTGAAATTGAAACTATGATTAAAAATCTTCCACCAGGACATGATGGCTTCACAGGCGAATTCTATCAAACATTTAGAGAAGAGCTAACACCTATCCTTCTGAAACTGTTCCAGATATGGCAGAGGAAGGAAAACTTTCAAACTCATTCTATGAGGCCACCATCACCCTGATACCCAAACCAGACAAAGATACCACAAAAAAAGAAAATTATAGGCCAATATCACCGATGAACATAGACACAAAAATCCTCAACAAAATACTGGCAATCTGAATCCAACAATACATTAAAAGGATCATACACCACAGTCAAGTGGGACTTATCCCAGGGATACAAGGATTTTTCAATATCCGCAAATCAATCAGTGTGATACACCACAACAACAAACTGAAGAATAAAAACCATATGATCATCTCAATAGATGCAGAAAACGCTTATGACAAAATTCAGCACCCATTTATGATAAAAACTCTCCAGAAAGTGGGCATAGAGGGAACATACCTCAACATAATAAAGGCCATATATGACAGACCTACAGTTAACATCATACTCAACAGTGACAAGCTGAAAGCATTTCCTTTAGAACCAGGAACAAGACAAGGATGTCCACCCTCACCCCTTTTATTCAACGTAGTTTTGGAAGTCCTAGCTATGACAATCAGAGAAGAAAAAGAAATAAAAGGAATACAAATTGGAAAAGAAGTTAAACTGTCACTGTTTGCAGATGACATGATGCTATACATAGAAAATCCTAAACATGCTACTAGAAAACTACTAGAGCTCATCAATGAATTTGATAAAGTTGCAGGTTACAAAATTAATTCAAAGAAATCTCTTTCACTCCTATACACTAACAATGAAACGGCAGAAAGAGAAATTAAGGAAACAATCCCGTTCACCATTGCAACAAAAAGACTAAAATACCTAGGAATAAATTCACCTAAGGAGACAAAAGACCTGTACTCTGAAAACTGTAAGATGCTGATGAAAGAAATCAAAGATGACACAAACAGATGGAGAGACATACCATGTTCTTGGATGGGAAGAATCAGTATTGTGAAAATGACTATAATACCCAAAGCAATCTACAGATTCAATGCAATCCCTATCAAATTACCAATGGCATTTTTCACAGAACTAGAATAAAAAATCTTCAAATTTGTATGGAGACACAAAATAGCCAAAAGCAATCTTGAGAAAGAAAAACAGAGCTGGAGGAATCAGGCACCCTGACTTCAGACTATACTGCAAAGCTATATTCATCAAAACAGTATGGTACTGGCATGAAAACAGAAATATAGATCAATGGAACAGGATAGAAGCCCAGAAATAAACCCATGCACCTATAGTCAATTAATCTACAACAAAAGAGGCCAGACTATACAATGGTGGAAAGACAGTCTTCAACAAATGGTGCTATGAAAACTGGACAGCTAC
This sequence comes from Lipotes vexillifer, assembly GCF_000442215.2. Taxonomy (NCBI): domain Eukaryota; kingdom Metazoa; phylum Chordata; class Mammalia; order Artiodactyla; family Lipotidae; genus Lipotes; species Lipotes vexillifer. Next base: position 5,878,443 of record NW_006788200.1, read on the forward strand.
GTGTAAAAAAATGAAATTAGGGGGCTTGCCTGGTGGCGCAGTGGTTGAGAGTCCGCCTGCCGATGCAGGGGATATGGGTTCGTGCCCCGGTCCAGGAAGATCCCACATGCCGCGGAGCGGCTGGGCCCGTGAGCCATGGCCGTTGAGCCTGCGCGTCCAGAGCCTGTGGTCCACAATGGGAGAGGCCACAAGAGTGAGAGGCCCGCGGACTGCACCACAAAAAAAAAAAAAAAAAAAAATAAAATTAAAACACTCTTTAACACCATACACAAAAATAATTAGGATTAAAGACCTAAGTGTGAGACCAGACACTATAAAACTCTTAGAGGAAAACATAGGCAGAACACTCTCTGACATAAACTGCAGCAATTTTTTTTCAATCCGTCTCCCAAAGTAATGGAAATAAAAAGAAAAATAAACAAATGGGACCTAATTAAACTCAAAAGCTTTTGCACAGCAAAGGAAACCATAAACAAAATGAAAAGACAAGCCACAGATTGGGAGAAAATATTTGCAAATGATGTGACCGACAAGAGATTAGTCTCCAAAATTTACAAACAGCTCATGCAGCTTAATATCAAAACAAACAACCCAATCAAAATATAAGCAGAAGACCTAAATAGACATTTCCCCAAAGAAGACACACAGATGGCCAGCAGGCACATGAAAAGATGTTCAACATTGCTAGTTAACAGAGAAATGCAAATCAAAACTACAATGAGATACCACCTCACAATAGTCAAAATGGCCATCACCAAAAAATCCACAAACCATAAAATGCTGGAGAGGGTGTGGAGAGATGGGAACCCTCCTACACTGTTGGTGGGAATGTAAATTGGTGCAGCCACTATGGAGAACAGTATGGAGGTTCCTTAAAAAACTAAAAATAGAGCTACCATATGATCCTGCAATCCCACTCCTGGGCATATATCCAGAGAAAAACATGGTCCAAAAGTATACATGCACCCCAGTGTTCATTGTAGCACTGTTTACAATAGCCAAGACATGGAAGCAACCTAAATGTCCATCAACAGAGGAATGGATTAAGAACATGTGGTACATATATACAATGGAATATTACTCTGCCATTAAAAAGAATGAAATAGGGCTTCCCTGGTGGAGCAGTGGTTGAGAATCTGCCTGCTAATGCAGGGGACACGGGTTTGAGCCCTGGTCTGGGAGGATCCCACATGCCGCGGAGCAACTAGGCCCATGAGCTACAACTACAGAGCCTGTGCGTCTGGAGTCTGTGCTCCGCAACAAGAGAGGCCACGATAGTGAGAGGCCCGCGCACTGCGATGAAGAGTGGCCCCGCTTACCACAACTAGAGAAAGCCCTCACACAGAAATGAAGAACCAACACAGCAAAAATAAATTAATTAATAAACTCCTACCCCCAACATCTTCTTTAAAAAAAAAAAAAAGAATGAAATAATGCCATTTGCAGCAACACAATGGACCTAGAGATTGTCATACTCAGTGAAGTAAGTCAGAGAAAGAGAAATATCCTATGATATCACTTATAAGCAGAATCTAAAAAGAAATGATACAAATGAACTTAGTTACAAAACAGAAACAGACTCACAGACTTAAAGAACAAACTTATGGTTACCAGGGGGGAAGGGTGGGGAGAAGGGATAGTTAGGGAGTTTGGGATTGACATGTACACACTACTATATTTAAAATGTATAAACAACAAGGACCTACTGTACAGAACAGGCAACTCTGCTCAATATTATGTAACAACTTAAATGGGAAAAGAATTTGAAAAAGAATAGATACATGTACAACTGAATCACTCAGCTGTACACCTGAAACTATCACAACATTGTTAATCAACTATACTCCAATATAAAACAGAAAGTTAAAAAAGAAAAAAAATTAATAAAATAAAATAAAAAGATGGGCTGACAGGACCAAAGTGGGTCAAAATTTCATTAAGGAAGGCTGGGATGGCTGCACAGATGAATAGATGGAGTCTGGAGCCCAGGTGGATGCTTAGGAAACAGGTGCAGGCCTTCCTTGGGTAACCAGGGGCACTTTGGGAGTCTTCAGTGGAGGAGGGGAAGAATTCCCTTTAAGAGTGGATAGGAGATTCAACAATAGAAAGAAGACAAAAGACAAGTATCTTTTTCCAGGATGACCCTAAGAGGAAGACAACACATTATGTTATACAGAAGATCACCATATAGTCTAAAAGGCTCAGTCTAAATTATAGCTTTCTGCCTGCTCATCATGAAACCATCATTTTATCTGCAGAGAAGCAGTATTGTCTTTCATTACAACAGAATCAGAGGTCTCCAGGTCCTCTTAAGGTGCTTGGCAATTTTTCAGCCATCATTTTTTCAGATATGTTTCTGGTGTCCCTGCCCTTCTCTAATTCCAATTATATGTATGTTAGACCACTTGATATTGTCTCACAGTTCACTAATGTTTGTTGTTTGTTTTTTTTTTTAAGGCTTTTTTCTCTGTGCTTTATTTTGGATAGTTGCTATTGTTATGTCTTCAAGTATCTAACCTTTTCTTCTACTGTGTTGAATCTGCTATTAATCCCATGCAATGTACTTTTCATCTCAAATACTGTATTTTTCATCTCTAGACTTGGGTCTTTTTTTATATCTTCCATTTCCTCTCCTTGTTATACTCATATTTTCCTCTACTTCTTGAACAAGTGAAGCATATTCATAGTAGCTCTTTTAATATCTTGTCTACTAATTCTATGATCTCTCATTTCAGGATTCTGTTTCTATTAATTAAATTTTATATTTTGACTGTATGATCATGTCTCTTTGCACGTCCAGTAATTTTTCACTGGATGCCAGACATTATGTCATTTCCCTTCCTTTACAGATCACAGTCCTGTGATGCCTGTCATCCAATGTCTGAAAACTATTCTTTTCTGTATCCGGTTGGGTTTTTTAGTTGTTTAGAGTGAGAGGGTAAATTCTCTTCTTGATACTCATCATTGCTGGAAATGGAAGGCCTTTCAAGCTCCAATAAATTAATGTATCTAGGCATTAAGCATCAATGATTCCTAACATCACAAAAAGAGAGATAACTAGACATTATGTGCTTCCTAATGTTACAATGTCATCTATAGTTTTGCAAAAAGGTATGTAACAAACCTGAATGTGATCAAGCCTCTAGATCCAACTACCAATTTACAGGAAATACAGAAGGCAAAGGAACATCTTAAACTACACAAACTACAGGGATACAATCAACAAAATAAAAATTGCAGGAAGCTCTATAGGACAAAGTTTTTTCAACAATTTAAATTACAAGAAAATTTAAAAGGTGAGGCAAAGCTGTAGATTAAAAGAGACTTAAAAGATACATCAATCGGGCTTCCCTGGTGGTGCAGTGGTTCAGAGTCCGCCTGCCGATGCAGGGGACACAGGTTTGTGCCCCGGTCCAGGAAGATCCCACATGCCGCGGAGCGGCTGGGCCCGTGAGCCATGGCCGCTGAGCCTGCGCGTCTGGAGCCTGCGCTCCACAATGGGAGAGGCCACAACAGTGAGAGGCCCGCGTACCGCAAG
>NW_006788200.1:5882034-5914317 GCF_000442215.2 Lipotes vexillifer
AGTGAGAGGCCCGCGTACCGCAAGAAAAAAAAAAAAAAAAGAAACATCAGTCTACTGTAATGTGTAGACCTTACTTGGATCCTGATTCAAGCAAACTTTAAGAAAAAATTATAACACTTTTGAGACAACGGGAAATGTGAACTCAGACTAGATAATTGATGGTGTTAAGGAGTTATTAATTTTGGTTCACCTAAATTATTAAATATAGATTATGGTATTATGATTATGCTTTTTAAATGACTCATCTTTTAGAGAAACATTCTGGTATATTTACAGGTGAAATAATATAATGTTTAGTATTTACTTCAAATTAATATGGTAGAGGGCAGGTGAGTGGAAGTACAGATGAAATAACATTGATCATGAATAGGTAACTGAAGAAGCTGAGTAATATATGTGTTTAAAATTTTCTATTACAAAAGAATTACAATTGTTTTAAGGATCATAAAATTGAGACATGAGGTCTAAATCTGGCTCTGATGTCATTCTGCTCTGCACCTATGGACCAACCACTTCTCTCTAGGCTTTAGCTTTCTCTATAAAATATGAAATATAAAGCCCATTCCAATATACTTCCCATTATATCCACTTATGAGCTATGTGACACAGGAAAGTTAATCTTTTTAAGCCTGTTTCCTTATCTGTAAAGAGTGATGAAAACAGTAGCTGGTTTTCATGACTACTGTGTGAGTTAAATTGGGTACTGTATGTTAAAGCCCTCATCATAGTGCTTGGCACAAAGTAAGCACTCAATAAATATTATCTATCATTATTATTACCATCTCTTGCTACATTAAGAAATACTATAGATGAAAGGACTCTATAGTTTATTACTCCCTTATCCCTTCCTTCTCCATATCGCCTTTCTTTAGGACAAAGGTAGGAAAATGTGAAACTTCCCCTCTAAAATCTTTGCAACAATGTGCCCACCAGCACAAGCCAGGAGAGAAAGAGCTTGGCTCTCCTCAGAGTCATTGCTCTGGGTCTGGAAAAACAGAGGCGTCACTTTCATCATTTTCAGAATATAGTATTCAGCTGTTCTTCTGGTATGCCACACATCCTGAGGTTGCTCCCAAGGGCTAAAAACAGAGCTCAGGCAATTAGCCCAGGGCAGCCAAGATCATTCTCTTTCAAGGTGGCCCCATTTCAAATATAATGAGCACTTTGTATGTACCCCCTTTTTAACCAAGAGTTGGTCTTCCCCACCAGACTGTGAGCTCCTTGAGGGCAGGACTGTGTCTAGTTTATCTTTATAGCTTATGCTCCTAACATAACACCTGGGACAGAGCAAGTACTTAACAAATATTTGCTGAATGAAAGAATTAACCGTTTATTCTTTTGTTTTATTTAGTGTGGGACAGGAATGGGAAAGAAACATTGATAGGCACACAAAGAACCAATTGTTCGAAGAATCTTTCTAACAGTATTTGTCAGGGTGTACAAACTTGTTCACAACTTCTAATTCATTTCTTCTCCCTATTTCCCACTACTTCCCACTATGCATCTTTTATAACTTCCCTCCACTCCCATAAACTACCAAATACACCCTGAATATTCTTCCTCCTGAGCCCATTTTCATACTATTCCCTCCATCTGTTAATATTTCTCCCTCTCCATCTCTCTCTCTCACTCTCATCTTAATATATGCATCCTTCAAGACTTGGCTCCAGTACCTCCCCTTCCAAGAAGCCTTTCTAAACCACTATAGCTTAAAGGGATATCTTCTTGATTTCCTATAACACTTTAGATTTAGCTTCAGGCACTCATAATATTACATCATATGCTGTGGTTAGCTGTAAAGGTTTCAAAACTTTTACAAGATTGAGGGAAAAAGTCATCTTTGAATTTCTTAGGCATCCAGCATAGTGCTTTGTACACACCAGGCACCTGATGAGCGTTTAGTGCATTTACTTGCTAAACTTTGCAGAGGAAGTAATATAATCATTAGACCCAATTTAAAGTATAAAACAACAAGTGAGGGCTTCCCTGGTGGCGCAGTGGTTGAGAGTCCGCCTGCCGATGCAGGGGACACGGGTTCGTGCCCCGGTCTGGGAAGATTCCACATACCGCAGCGCGGCTGGACCCATGAGCCATGGCCGCTGAGCCTGCATGTCCGGAGTCTGTGCTCCGCAATGGGAGAGGCCACAACAGTGAGAGGCCCGCGTACCGCAAAAAAAAAAAAAAAACAAGTGAGCCTTTAAAAGGGTGTTTTGTCTATAAGATCTTTTTCCTTAAAAAGTTAACACATTGTTTTGGAAGTTTTGGTACCCTATTATTACCTGTTCTATTAGGCAATATCCTCTACTTTTAGAAATCAAAGGGAAAAGCGTCATACGGCATATATATTTTTTTTAATCAAGTGAATTTAAAAGAAAAATTCATATCATTAAAAAATAATAATTTCACATTTTATTCAAACCCCAGGATGACAGCCTGGAGTATCAAAAACCCAAGATTGAGAATCATTAGACAACTGTATAAGCTTGGCTAGGCCCTTAGTTTTCCCAACTATCATCCCCAAACTACTTCTCAGCAAAGTTACAGGGCACAAAGGAAAGAAAAGCATGGAGAAACTAAAATACTAAATAATTGTAGGCTATTATGCTTCTCAAAGGTAAGGGTTAGGATAGAAACAAATCTCATTTCTTAAAATTAAGGGTGAGCTGAGGCTTCCTTGTTACTTGGATAGTTGCTTTATTATCTCTTCTAGATGATACACTCTACCACTGCCATCATATATTTACCACCTTGTTGCCTTTCCTTTTTTTTCACTCCTTCTAGATTAAAGATTTATATAAACCAATTACATTCCCCACCACCACTATCCTCAGCAAACAACTTCTTTGTGGCCTTATCAGTGCTGTTCCTTAAACTTATCATATTTTATTGCAGGAGCATACTTAGATTATCTAGTCTAACTTTTCCATTTTCCACATGAGGAATCCAAAGTCTAGAAAGAGTATATGACTTGTTCAAGGTAGTGTCAAAATCCATAATAGAAACTCATTTTCTTAATTCCCAGTTCTCAACATTACACCCAACAAATGTCTGGGCACACAGATGGCCATTAATAAATATTTTCTTGAACTGAAACGAATTATTGCTTTCTCTTTGTTTGACAAAACTACCTGGCCACCCTGTAGAATGTGGAAGGAAGAGGTGAAAGTGGTGTTCTGAATACTATGGCTTAAAAGGCAACTTAGTATAGACTGGAGTAGGCTGCCCAAGTTCTGATTTAGGCTCCACCACTGCCCATCTGTATGATCTCGGGAAAACTGCTTTACATTTCTTAGCCTCAGCTTCCTCATTTGCAAAATGAAGGTAATCACAGAAACTACCTCAAAGGGTTGTTTATTCATTCAACGACATTTGCTGAACACCTGCTCTGTAAAAGATACTCTGTTAGATGGTGGAGATACAATGCACCAGAAAAAAAAGAATCTACCCTTAGGAGCTAATATTCTACTAGGATTACAGGATATAATGTACATAAAATGCCTAGTAGAGAGCCTGGTACCTAATAAATATTCAACAAATGTTAGTTGTTGTTATCATTATTATTAAAAACTGTACTATGTATCCACGTTTAAAAAGCAAATCAGCAAATAAATCTTACAAAGAGACAGCTCCAAGCAAGACTTTAATGCATGAAACAGCTCACACAGTAGTGTTTCACAAGGACAGATATTATCACCATGGAAACATTTCTCTGAGTTCCTTAAGAGTACTTGCTTGATACTGTGGAAGGTTCAGGCATGGTCTGTGAAAACACCTTATAAAGAGTATCACTTAGGGAGTAGAGAAAATCCTAATTTTGCCCAAAAAAGATAACTTTTTCTATAGAATCATTTAATAAACTTAATGTATAAAACCTTAAATTAAGAAACATAAATTAAGGGATAATTACTTGTATTATAGTGGGAGTTATCAAAGATATCTTTTTAATAGCCAGCTTCCCTAGCACATTCAAAACATGATGTTACTGTTCAAAATTCTACATGATTAACAAGAACATGAAAAGATAGGCAACATCTTCAGTCATTAGAGAAATGCAAATCAAAACCACAATGAGATACCACTTCACACCCAGTAGGGTGGCAATATTTTTTTTTTTTTTTTTTTGCGGTACGCAGGCCTCTCACTGTTGTGGCCTCTCCCATTGTGGAGCACAGGCTCTGGACGCACAGGCTCAGTGGCCATGGCTCACGGGCCCAGCTGCTCCGTGGCATGTGGGATCCTCCCGGACCGGGGCATGAACCCGCGTCCCCTGCATCGGCAGGTGGACTCTCAACCACTGCGCCACCAGGGAAGCCCAGCAATACTTTTAAAAATGAAAAATAACAAGGGTCGCTGAGGATGCAGAGAAATTGGAATCCTCATACATTGCTGATGGGGATATATAATAAAATAGTTGTCTCTGTGGAAAACAATTTGGTGGTTCCTCTCAAAAAGCTAAACAGAGAATTACCATATGATGTTGCAATTTTACTCCATGATACATACCCAAAAGAATAAAACACAGGTACTTAAACAACCAGATGTTCATGCATGTTCATAGTAACACTATTCACAATAGCCAAAAGGTAGAAACAGTCCAGATGTACATCAACAAACACATGGACAAACTGTGGTACATACATACAGTGGAGTATTATTCAGCCATAAAAAAGGAATGGATTACAGATATAGGCTACAATATGGATAGATATTATGCTAAGTGAAAGAAGTCAGATACAAAAGGTCACATATTGTATGATTACATTTATATGAAACATCCAGAACAGATAAATCCATAGACAAAGAATGCAGATGTGTGGATGCCAGGGGTAATGGGGACGGAAGAGTATGGAGAAACTGTTTAATAGATAAGGCGTTCTACTTGGAGTGATGGAAACGTTTTGGAACTAGATAGAGGTGTGGTTGTACAACGCTGTGAATGTACTAAATGCCACTGAATTGTTCATTTTTAATATTTATTTATTTATTTATTTGGTTGGTTGGCTGGTTGCACCAGGTCTTAGTTGTGGCAGGCCGGCTCCTTAGTTGCAGCAGGCAGGCTCCTTTTTTTTAGTTGCAGCTCGTGGGCTCCTTAGTTGCAGCTCGCTGTCTCCTTAGTTGTGGCACACAGCTCCTTATTTCTGGCATGCGAACTCTTAGTTGCAGCATGCATGTGGGATCTAGTTCCCCAACCAGGGATCGAACCCAGACCCCCTACATTGGGAGCACGGAGTCTTAACCACTGCACCACCAGGGAAGTTCCCTGAATTGTTCATTTTTAAATGGTTAGTTTTATAACAAACATTCTAAAAAAGAAAAAACAGTTTTATGTTACATGAAATTCATCTCAGTGAGTTTTTTAAGATGTTATCCACATGGCCTATAAACACAAAAATGTGACCAAAAAAAAATTACAAGTGATGGCTTAGCCATCTCAGAAACCCATGTAAACAGGGCCTATATCTATTCACAATGAAGGAAGAACAGAGAGCTCTTACTAAAATCCTAGTTCCTTCCTGTTAAAGGATAATTATTTAAGGTAAAATTATGACTGTCATATAAATATAAAACAAACACATGTCAAGGTTTTATTTAACTAATTAATTAAAGACAGAATCAGAAGATTTTAAAAACTGGTTCTAGAGGTAGCCAGAAATGCTGAAATTAATTTGTTAATAGATGCAAAACTAGCCTCTTGGAAGAGGTGGTCAACTGCACTTCCACAAAACAAAATTGGTTTGCTTTTTTATAAACAAGAATAATTTGCATTACCCTCAGTTTTCTACAACTTTATAGAGTTTAAAACAGTTCAAAGACACTGAGAGGTACAGATCACTACAGAATCAGATAACTTGGAAGAACATACTAGTCAATGCCTAGCATTCTAAAGGATTCTCAGTAATTTTTTTTCAAATTTCACAATTTTTCCTGACATTCTTCTGGCATTCAAGGTAATTCACTACATTGGCAAATGGCTTCTCTTCTCTGACTTGAGGTCCTTGTCTGTTTTAAAAAAGTTTTTTAAGGAGTAGTTGGCTTGGATGACCTGAAGCTTGCCTTGATCTTTGACAGCCTGGTAAGAACCAACTTCCAGGGGCCAGATGCTCAGTCACAGATTCCTACAGCTAACAGAGCCTTTTAGGCCATCAGCACTCATCATTACATCACATAATTTACTTCCCTTCTGATGGGACATGCCTTGATGAGGGAGACTGTATTTCTAATGAATCATTCCAAAACAATTTGCCTTTTTGCATTGCTACTGGAAATAGGATTATACTGAATTCCCCCAGCTTCTGTCATGACCAAGAAGCATCATTTAATTTTTAAGCAACTGACTGAAACTAGAGAGAGAAGTAGTCTGGAGCTATGGAAAAAAAAAAAAAAAGAAAGTAGTTGGCCTACATGAGATGCTCAAAAAATACTGGCTGAGTGGAATGGCTTTGGAAATTTTTATACCATGTATGTGGAGTTGTGATCAATTGCACTTAGTTTACTGTACTGTAGTAACGTTGTATTACTTACTTATGGATTACTTACTCAGTGACACTAAGGACTTAGGATACACTTAGGATACACTTAGTGTAAATGTAGTATGACATCTGTTTCTTCCTTTTGTTAGCTGTTCCATAGCACTCTCCAGCTGCTCAGTACTGGGCACACAGTAGGTCCTCAAGCAAAGCTTGCTGCTAAATCATAATTTACGACAGAGTGGAAGTCTATACTTACCACAGAAATTTTCAGCTTACTCATGATAAGAAGTTTCTCTATTTATTGGACCTACATTCTTTATATTTTAGGTGTATTGATCAATCCAGCACAATCAAAAGCACATCTACCAACAGCATGTAAAACAGAAGTCTTAAGCTTCAAAGAAAAAATGTGCTGTTCCACATACCTCTCCACAAAAATCTACAACCCTGCATAGATCCACGACCAAAGTCAATGCTGATATTAATATGACATTTCTGAAATCAGTAAAATTACAATCCTGACCCAAGCAACTGTGAGCTATCTCCTGTCTTCTGGATTGAGAGGAAGGGCAGCTTGAATTTCCTTGAAATGCCAATACCAAAATTCTTTACATTCCAGCTAAAAATGCTTTGCTCACCATGAGACTTTGTCTTCTGCCCTGCTTTTTATCTCCTGGTTTCCATTCAGATTTGATGTATAACTATTAGTGGTTAACTCATGGTCACATATTTTTTGGTCTTCTGCTGCAAGGATGTGCACTCCCCAAGTGTCATTAATACAAAGTTGGGGCTACACCAAATACAGTGGAATAGATAGACCCTTCCCCAGTCCTTCCAGTTGATACCCTAGCCTCTTTGCCGACAGCTGTCGTTACAATTTATGCCCCTCCTTGACAGACAACAGGGATCTACCTCAAACAAACCCAGCCCTGAGGGGCTCTTCCTGTGAGGACAACAGGAGAAGAAAAGCACACAGACAACGTGGAGGCTGTGAGTACCTTTGAAACCAAGGCTGCTGTCTGGGTTTTCTCATATCATAGTGATCCTACAGATGAGGAAAATCAAATATTTCTAATTCCTTGGGCTCAGGACAGAGAATACAATCCAGATGCTTTTAATTTATAGGAAGTCAGTACAGTGACTTCCCACCTCTACTCACAGGACCAAATATATTCACTCACTCACTCACTCACTCACTCACACAGTCATCAATATACACTTACCTAATGTCTATTATTAAAGCACTAAGAAAAATGTAAGAGGGGGTTCGGAGATATATTGGAATTCAGCATTTCCTGGCTCCAAACATCTGGAGCTGCTAAAGTCTCTGCACTTCCCAGCACTCCTCTTGGTCAGATGCACCTTCTGAGTGCCAAGATGCAGGTGTAGCATGCCAGAGAAAGGGCAGCTCTTTCATTGTTTCAATGTTACCTGGTCCTTGACTCTAAATCGGGGAAGCCAAACAAAATTTGAAGAAAGGCCTGCAAAAATGTTGCTGGTGACTTTAAGACTGGAAATGACAACTTGACGGGAAAGATGAAGAGAGGTTGTACTGATACAGCCAGAAGGAAAGGAAGAAGGTTGTGTAGAGGAAACAAACAAACAAAAAAAGAGTAATGAAAGGAGGACAGTGAATAGTTGGTCTCTACCAGGGATGCCACCTTTTATAGCTCAGCTCAAAAGGTCCAGAGTCAACACCTACCTGTAAAGGCTCCCTGGAGGCAGCTTAACTAAAATGTCTATAATGTACATTATGCTAAATGCAGGGAAATGGGTAGATACACAATGCGCATTACTGAATACCTATTTCATCTCTCCTTCCAGCCCACAGATTTAGTCAAAAACCTAAGGAAACCCAAGGAATTTGTTTTTGTGTACTGGGTCTGTGGTTGATTTTTTTCTCTCACTTCTCTGCCATATTTTCCAAGTTTTCTAAAATGAAAATGCATTTTTATAGAAACATTTAAATAAATTATTTTATAAAAATAGAACAAATCTCCAGACTTGGAGAGAGGGCCCTGGGTCAGACTGCACATTGCTTAGTGGACCAAGAAATTCCAGAGCTCCCAGGGCTCTTAACACCGACTGTTGTCAATGTCTGAATCTGTTGGGTTTTCTAAGTCCAGCAGTTAAGAAGAAGATAATAACATCTGCCTTCCTTAAAGACTTGTTCTGAAGGTCACAAGATAAATGTGTGAAAGTGTTTTGTGAGTACCAAGTACTGAATCAGTGTGACACAGTATTATTCCAGTTAAAGGCAACTTTCTATAAAATGAAAAGAGGGTAGGGATAAATATAAAGAAGGTAGTGATTTATATGAATTTCCCCTCCATCTGAGTTCAAACGAAATCCACAGAGTAATTCTGACTGGCAAAGGCTCTCTGCTCAGGACATCCAAAGCAACAAGAGAAACAGAAATTCAGCAATAAGAATATTTCTTTACTCCATGTCAGGTGACTTGGATGACTGTGAAGTCTTCAAGTCCTAGAAATGTATACGTGAGAGGTCTTACCACTTTTCTAACTCCGGTGGACTCTGACCACTTGGGGGAAACACTGAAACCCAACTGACATGGAAGAGACCTAGCAAAATTATATCTAAATCTAGAAGAGATCGAGTGATTTCCCCTGAGATTGGCCCTGAGTTTGTTTCGAGTTCTCACCTGCATGTATTTAGCTCTCTCCCACAGGAGCTGGAGGGACTAATTAATTGAGTCTGACAAGAAGCAACAAGTACAGGGCTACAGACTTTTACTAACACTAGTCCATGGCCAAATATGTTGCTCATTCTGGCTCCTATCTGCAGTGTGCATTAGAATAGATGATGTCAACACCAGCCGAGAAGACAAGTTATCTCAATACTCAACCCCTGGCAGGAGAATTTGTGCCCTGATTTATTTTTAGTGCTTTTCTACCTTAGTAATCCAGTCAGCTGAAGAAAAGCTAGCAACCAGACTGTTCTCTGAGCTCACCACCCTTATTTATCCCTTAGCAACTAGCAAGACATTCAGTCACCTGGGGGAGAATCTACTAGGAGTTTGGGGTCCCATCATTTGCAAATTTTTAGAGGCCACAGAGGATTATTATCCTAACCAAAGTGGAAATGTGGGTTTCACTATTTCATTGGTAGCAACTTTTTACTCAAAAGAGAAAGACAAAGAGAGGTTCCTAACAAAAACAGGTATGTATAGCCTATCGTTTTTATCAGCAGGGTGGAAGATGGGTGAAAAGCAAGAATTGTGCTTTACCTTTTATGAAATGTTAGAACTTAAACTAGAGCACACATTATTCTCCTTATCTTAAGCTTCAAATTGGACTGTTGCTAGGAGTTCACAACAAATAATAAGTGCCTGTTCACCAAGATGCAGAAAGGGAAGCATCAAAAGATTAATCAATACTTTCCATGTTTTTGCATTTGGATTTAACCCCAAATATTTAACTTTATTTCAGTCTTATACAGCTTGTGAGGACAGATTTATCCAACACCAGCTGTCCTCATATTTAAAAGCTGCTCCACAAAGATAAAATTAGAATCAAGGGAGGATCATATTCCTCAGCAAGAATTCTGCACTATGCCTCACTGATGCCCTGAGCCACAAATGACAAACCAAATACCAGCATTATTGTTGTTTTACTTGGACATTTCCTAAGAAGCTACAGTGTGGTAGAAACAGTTTACACTGCACAAAAAAGGCATGAGCCCTAAACTCAGAATTGTACCCATGGGTATATATAAATTTATTCCCAAGGTTATTTCTCACCAAAGTGGGAGGAAGGCATGTACTGTTTTGACAGAGCAGGGAGTGAAGTCAACTATCACACATACCCCCACCCCTTTTTTTTCTGGAGCTTTCCACTCCAGGAATTTTCCAAACTTGTATGAGGCTCAAATTAGACTGAAGTCTGGGTAAGATACTACTGTTCATTAAATCAAATAGAAAGACCAAATGTCATCACCTTGATATTAAATATTTGGTGTGACAATATATTGTGTAAAAAAATAACAAAAGGAAAAATAATCTCAAGATTCTAAAAGACTATTAAATATTTTCTTTGAATGAAGTCTAACTGTAAAAGTATAGCTGTAAAAATACATCGTTAATGTTCTATGTGCAGTTTGGAAGATCGTACTTCTCAACAGGCATTTTACAAGAGCAGAAAGCAAAAGTGACCAATAAACACACAAAAGATGTAAAACCTCATTCCAGATTAAAGAAATGCAAGTCTACAAAACAATGAGATGCCCAATTATGAGGATTACAAGGAAGTGATTCTCAAATAATTATTGAGAATGTACCATTTTACAAAATGGCAATGTGGCCATAACTATTAAACTTCAAAATGCATATGCTTTTTTCCACTGTAATTCCACTGCTATAGATATACTTAAAAAAGCATGCAAAGGTGTATTTATAAAGATGCTCATTTAAGTATTGTTTTTAACAACCCAGATATTTTTCAACAGGGAACTGATTAACTATTATAAACCATATAAAAATTCTATGTAGGAATTTAGAAGAAAAAATTAGATTTTTATGTGCTATTATCAAATGATGACCCAGATATATTAAGTGGAAAGGCAAGATGTAGAATAATATAAATAGTATGATTACATTTATGAAATAAAAATTAAATTATATACATAGCTATATATATGTATGACTAAATATCAGAAAGAATATTAAAAATTGTTAATAACAGATTAGAGACTAGAAAGGGTCAGTTTTAATTTTTATTTTTTATTGAAGTACAGTTGATTTACAATGTTTCAGGTTTACAGCAAGGTGATTCAGTTTCTTTTTCAGATTCTTTTCCATTATAGGTCAGTATAAGATACTGAATATATTTCCCTGTGCTACATAGTAGGTCCTTGTTGTTTATCTATTTTATATATAATAGTGTGTATCTGTCAATTCCAAATTTAGCCCTCCCCCCACCTTCCCCCTTGATAACCATAAGTTTGTTCCCTATGTCTGTGAGTCTATTTCTGTTTTGTAAATAAATTCATTTGGATCATTATTTTAGATTCCACATATAAGTGGTATCACCTGATATTTCTCTTTCTCTATCCGAGTTACTTCACTTAGTATGATAATCTGTAGATCCATCCATGTTGCCGAAAATGGCATTATTTCATTCTTTTATAGCTGAGTAATATTTCATTGTGTGTGTGTGTGTGTGTGTGTGTGTGTCACATCTTCTTTATCCCTTCATCTGTTGATGGACATTTAGGTTGCTTCCATGTCTTGGCTATTGTAAGTAGTGCTGCTATGAACACTGGAGTGCATGTATCTTTTCAAATTAGAGTTTTCATCTTTTCCAGATGTATGCCCAGGAGTGGCATTACTGGATCATACGGTAGTTCTACTTTTAGTTTAAGAAAACTCCATACGTTCTCCATAATGGCTACACCAATTTACATTCCCACCAACAGTGTAGGAGGGTTCCCTTTTCTCCACACCCTCTCCAGAATTTATTATCTGTAGACTTTTTGATGATGGCCATTCTGACTGGTGTGAGGTGATACCTTATTGTGGTTTTGATTTGCATTTCTCTAATAATTAGCAATGTTGAGCATCTTTTCATGTGCCTTTGGCCATCTGTGTATCTTCTTTTGAGAAATGTCTATTTAGATCTTCTGCCCATTTTTTGATTGGGTTGTTTGTTTTTTATATTGAGCTGTATGAGCTGTTGGTATATTTTGGATTATTAATCCCTTGTCAGTCACATCATTTGCAAGTATTTTCTCCCATTCTGTAGGTTGTCTTTTTGTTTTGTTATGGTTTCCTTTGCTGTGCCGAGGCTTATAAGTTTGATTAGGTCCCATTTGTTTATTTTTGGTTTTGTTTCCATTACTCTAGGAGACGGATCCAAAAAAAATATTGCTGAGATATATGTCAAAGAGCATCCTGCCTATGTTTTCCTCTAGAAGTTTTATAGTGTCCAGTCTTACATTTAGGTCTTTGATCCATTTTGAGTTTATTTTTGTATATGGTATTAGAGAATGTTCCCACTTCATTCTTTTACATGTAGCTATCCAGTTTTCCCAGCAGCAATTATTGAAGAGACTGTCTTTTCTTCACTGTATATTCTTGCCTTCTTTGTCGTAGACTAATTGACCATATGTGTGTGGATTTTTTTCTGGGCTTTCTATCCTGTTCCATTGATCTATGTGTCTGTTTTTGTGCCAGTGCCATACTGTTTTGATTACTGTAGCTTTTTAGTATAGTCTGAAGTCAGGGAGCATGATTCCTCCAGCTCCATTCTTTCTCAAGATTGTTTCAGCTCTTCGGAGTCTTTTGTGTTTCTACACAAATTTAAAAACCTTTTTGTTCCAGTTCTGTGAAAAATGCCATTGGTAATTTGATAGGGATTGCACTGAATCTATAGACTGCCTTGGGTAGTATGGTCATTTTAACAATATTGATTCTTCCAATCCATGAACACGGTATATCTTTCCATCTGTTTGTATGGTCATCAGTTTCTTTCATCAGCGTCTTACAGTTTTCAGAGTGCAGGTCTTCTGCCTCCTTAGGTAGGTTTATTCCTAGATATTTTACCCTTTTTGATGCAATGATAAATGGGATTGTTTCCTTAATTTCTCTTTCTGATATCTCATTGTTAGAGTACAGAAATGCATCAGATTTCTGTATATTAATTTTGTGTTCAGCAACTTCACCAAATTCATTGATGAGTAGTTTTCTCATGGTGCCTTTAGGATTTTCTATGTATAGTATCATGTCATCTGCAAACAGTGACAGTTTTACTTCTTCCTTTCCAATTTGGATTCCTTTTATTTCCTTTTCTTCTCTGATTGCTGTGGCTAGGACTTCCAAAACTATGTTGAATAAAAGTGTCAAGAGTGGGAATCCTTGTCTTGTTCCTGATCTTAGAGGGAATTCTTTCAGCTTTTACCACTGAGTATGATGTTAGCTCTGGGTTTGTCATATATGGTCTTTATTATGTTGAGGTAGGCCCTCTATGCCCAGTTTCTGGAGAGTTTCTATCATAAACAGATGTTGAATTTTCTCAAAAGCTTTTTCTGCATCTAATGAGATGATCATATGGTTTTTATTCTTCAATTTTTTAATGTGTTGTATCCCACTGATTGATTTGCAGATATTGAGAAATCCTCACATCCCTGGGATAAATCCCACTTGATTATCATGTACAATCCTTTTAATACGTTGTTAGAATTGATTTGCTAGTATTCTGTTGAGGATTTTTGCACCTATGTTCATCAGTGATGTTGGCCTGTAATTTTCTGTTTTTCTGATATCTTTGCCTGGTTTTGTTATCGGTGTGATGGCGGCCTCCCAGAATGAGTCTGGAAGTGTTTCTTCCTCTGCAATTTTTTGGAACAGTTTCAGAAGGACAGGTGTTAACTCTTCTCTAAATGTTTGGTAGAATTCACCTGTAAAGCCATCTGATCCTGGACTTACATTTGCTGGGAATTTTTAAATTACTGATTCAATTCCAGTACTGGTAATTGGCCTGTTCATATTTTCTATTTCTTCGTGGTTCAGTCTTGGAACATTGCACCTTTCTAAGAATTTGTCCATTTCTTCTAGATTGTCCATTTTATTGGCATATAGTTGCTCATAGCAGTCTTTTATGTTCCTTTGTATTTCTGTGGTGTCAGTTATAACTTCTTTTTCATTTCTGATTTTATTGATTTGGGCCTAATGAGTCTCACTAAAGGTTTATCAGTTTTGTTTATATTTTCAAAGAACCAGCTTTTAGTTTCATTGATCTTTTCTATCGTTTTTTTAGTCTCTATTTCATTTATTTCTGCTCTGATCTTTATTTTATTTTACTTTTTAAATTTTTGGCTGCGTTGGGTCTTCACTGCTGTGTGCGGGCTTTCTCTAGTTGCAGTGAGCGGGGGCTACTCTTCATTGTGGTGCATGGGCTTCAGTAGTTGTGGCTCGCAGGCTCCAGGGCGCAGGCTCAGTAGTTGTGGCACATGGGCTTAGCTGCTCCGCGGCATGTGGGATCTTCCCGGACCAGGGCTCGAACCCGTGTCCCCTGCATTGGCAGGTGGATTCTTAACCACTGTGCCACCAGGGAAGTCCCTCTGATCTTTATGAGTTCTTTCCTTCTAATAACTTTGGGTCTTGTTAGTTCTTCTTTCTCTAGTTGCTTTAGGAGGAAAGGGTTAACTTTTATTTTTCACTTTATACCTTCTGTACTCTGCATTTTTAGAATTTTTGCCCTAAGCGTCTACAACTTTCACTTTTTTTAATCTTTTGGCACTCACAAGTTTGTTTCAATTTTCTGGAAGATTCAGTTGCATAGAACATCCCAAGTTCCTAAAAATACATTATGAATCAAAAGAATTAAATTATACTCAGGATAGTTTTAGCACTGACTGTATTTTATGGTACTCTACTTCTCTAAAATCTGGTTATTCCTATAGCTTTGTAGAACTGGCCAGAATTCCAAGGGATTGGCAGGGATCTCTTGGAATCTGGGCAGAGAAAAGAGATTTATGATCCAAACAACTTCCAGCCCCCAAACCCACGGTCAGTCTTTAAGCAGGTAGCTTCCTTATTGCCAATCTTCTCCTCTCTCTTTTCTGCAAGTTTCCTCATCTGGCATTAAGGGCCAGGAGTTGAGTCTCTGCTACTTGATACCTAATACGAAACTTCTACCCCATATGTTCTATACATGATGACAAATAAATCACCCTTAAGTCCTATCAGGTCACTCTATACCCAGTACAGACCTGCAATGCTTCCTTAACCCATATCATCTAAAACCTTACCCTGGCATTCAAAGCTCCTGGGGATTTGATCCTAACCAATCTTTCCAACTTTCTGTCTCCTGTTAAAATGACTTACTTGTATTTCCTATGCATGCCTCACATTTTAACCAATGTTAAGACACTTTGCCATGCTATTTGTCAAAGTGTGGTCTGTGGACCAACAGCATCAGTTTTATCTGGTAGCTTGTGAGAAAAGCATGATCTCAGGCCCCCACCCAGACCTACTTAATTAGAATCTGCATTTTAATGAGATTTTCAGGTGCTGCGTTATGTACATTAAATTTTAAGAACCACTGTAAAACTATTAAGTGTCTTTCTTTTTTTTTATTAGCTTTTTTTAAAATTTATTTATTTATTTTTGGCTGTGTTGGGTCTTCGTTGCTCTGCACGGGCATTTTCTAGTTGTGGCGAACTGGGGTTACTCTTCCTTGCAGTGCGCAGGCTTCTCATTGCGGTGGTTTCTCTTGTTGCGGAGCACGGGCTCTAGGAGCAGGGGCTTCAGTAGTTGTGGCACGTGGGCTCAGTACTTGTGGCTCATAGGCTCTAGAGCGCAGGCTCAGTAGTTGCAGCACACAGGCTTACTTGCTCCGCAGCATGTGGGATCTTCCTGGACCAGGGCTCGAACCCGTGTCCCCTGCATTAGCAGGCAGATTCTTAACCACTGCACCACCAGGGAAGCCCTCGAGTGCTTTTCTCTGGTGCTTGAGGGACTATTATCATTATTTATTTCCCTGTAGAATATGTAAGCACCTAGAAAGCAAAGGGTTATCCAAATTATGTGCCTAAGATATGCTGTCCAGCCCTCAGAAACAAACGACTACACTGAGCAGATACTCACTAAATATCTACGGATGGACTAATTTGGTTTCAGTTCTGCAGCTAAAAAAGTAACTAGAATCACCATCCTTCACTCTGTTGTCTGACAAACCAGACCCAACATAGACAACGTATGCACACAAACACACAAGGACATACACACACAGGGTCTCTTATGAACAGGATTTTTCACGGGAGAGGAAACTGCAAAAGAAAGGCACGTTAAAGCCTGACATGAATATCAAAATTGTTTTGAAATCAACTAGACAGTCACTGTAAGTCCCCTTTAAACTAAAACTGAGGGGCTAGATTTACTTGATGGACTCCAAGGTCATATGGAGATCTAAGAGTCCATGATTCTATGATTCCAAGGGACATCACTTTTGTACTGTCCCAGAAGCTACTGTAGGGACCAGGGACAGCCCTGAGATTAAGTCTGACGCTGCAAAGCCTGACTTCCTCTCTCAGTCCTCTCTAAGCCCCAGCTTCTCTATTACCTCCTCGAAAAGCTCCTGCTCTACACGTGTGTCTACTATCATAACACTTCCATCTCCTGGCACTTCCAACCATCCTTGCCTCCACGAGCTTGTCACTGTCACACTTCTCTCTCCTACTCTGTATTCAGCTTCTTGGTCTCTCACGCAGTTCAACATTGCCAAGGTGACAATGAGCTAATTAAACTGTGCTAAAAGAAGGAAGTTAGGGAAGAAAGATGTCCTGATAAGCTGTCCTAATTACCCTTGCCCCCTCCCCTCGTGTATTCTTTGGTAACTTTATTTTTTTTTATTTATTTTTTTTGAAGTATAGTTGAATTACAATGTTGTATTAATTACTGCAGTACAGCAAAGGACTCAGATATACATATATATACCTTCTTTTTCATATTCTTTTCCATTATGGTGAATCACAGGATATTGAATATAGATCCCTATGCTATACAGTAGGACCTTGTTTACCCATTCTATATATACCAGTTTGCATCAGCTAATCCCAAACTCCAAATCCAACCGTCTCCCACCCCTCTCCCCCTTAGCAACCACCAGTCTATTCTCTATGTCCCTGATTCTGTTTCTGTTTCATAGATAGGTTAATTTGTGTCATATTTTAAATTCCACCCATAAGTGATATAATATGGTATTTGTCTTTCTCTTTCTGACTTACTTCACTTAGTGTGATCATCTCTACTTGCATCCATGTTGCTGGAAATGGCATTATTTCATTCCTTTTTATGGCTGAGTAGTATTCCACTATATATATATGTACCTCATCTTCTTTATCCATTGCATCTGTCAATGGACATTTAGGTTGTTTCCATGTCTTGGCTATTATGAATAGTGCTGCTATGAAGACAGGGGTGCATGTATCTTTTTTAATTATACTTTTGGGCTTCCCTGGTGGCGCAGTGGTTAAGAATCTGCCTGCCAGCGCAAGGGATATGGGTTCAATCCCCGGTCTGGGAAGATCTCACATGCCACAGAGCAACTAAGCTCGTGCACCACAACTACTGAGCTTGCACTCTAGAGCGCTCAAGCCACAACTACTGAAGCCCGTGTACCTAGAGCCTGTGCTCCGCAACAAGAGAAGCCACTGCAATGAGAAGCCCATGCACCACAACAAAGGGTAGCCCCTGCTCGCCACAACCAGAGAAAAGCCTGCACACAGCAACGAAGACCCAATGCAGCCAAAAATAAAATAAATTAAAAATAAAAATTATAGTTTTGTCTGGATATATGCCCAGGAGTGGGATTGCTAGAGCATATGGTAATTCTATTTTCAGTTTTCTGAGGAACCTCCATACTATTTTCCACAGTTGGCTGCACCAATTTACATTCCAACAGTGTAGGAGGGTTCCCTCTTCTCCGCACCCTCTCCAGCATTTATTATTTGTAGACTTTTTAATGAAGGCCATTCTGACCGGCATGAGGTGGTACCTCATTGTAATTTTGATTTGCATTTCTCTAATAATTAGCAATGTTAAGTATCTTTTCATGTGCCTATTGGCCATCTGTATTTCTTCTTTGGAGAAATGTCTCTTTAAGTCTTCTGCCCATTTTTCCATTGGGTTGCTTGTTTTTTTGTTGTCGAGTTGCATGAGCTGTTAGTATATTTTGGAAATTAAGCCCTGTCAGTCGCACTGTTTGCAAATATTTTTGGTAACTTTCTTGAGAGAAATGAAGTGGGGTATCACTACACCATATTCTGTAGTGAGGGGGGCTGGACCTAGTAAGAATTTGCCCTATGGGACTCAATATTTTAATTTACTGAACACATTTTCAGTTCTTCCTCTCCCAAGCTCTCTGATACGGGTCTTTGGAGCTTTAACCCAAAGCTATTTCATATCCCCAAAATGGGATCAATATAGTCACCACACATCTCTCTCACACTTTGCAAACAGCTTTTTACACACCATCCAGTTTGATTTAGCTCAACACCACATCTAATTTCTTACACATCTAAGCAATAAACAGAGACCACTGTCAGAATTAAGTTTCTGACCCAGTGTCCTGTATATGAGAAGATTATTAATGGACATCTCTGTTCATATCCTTATAAGGTCCCTCCTAAACCCAAAGCTTTAGAGCTACAGTAAGCAAGACAGTGGGGTATTAGAAGAGGGATAGAAACACAGAACAGAAGACAGAATCAAGAAATAGATCCATACGAGAGTAACTAACTGAATTTTGACAAAGGCTAGGCTTTTCATTGGAATTTAGATCCCCTTTCCTCCTATTTCCTAAGGAGTACACAGGTCAAGAAGTATATTTCTTATAGTAGAGGTTAAAAGCCCTCTGCTCTAGATATGGACTGTGCAGATTTTATTCCTGGCTTCACCACTTACCAGCTATGTGTGTTTGGGCAATTTGTATAACCTCTCTAAGCTTATGTTTCCTTATTTGTAAAATGAGAACAATAATATCTCTGTAGCTTGGGGGTTTTATGGGAGTGAATGAGATAATGCATACAAAGTGGTTAGTACAGTGCTGGTGATTAACCTCATTTTAAGTTTTTAAAATCAAGCTCAGAGAGGGATTGTTGTACGTGATCTTTCTTTCTTTTTTTTTTTTTAATTTGCGAAGCCTGCTTAATGCTACAGATTCCCCTCTCTAGGACCCTTCTAGTTACACATAGCTCTAGCACATGCCACTGTCCATGTGCTGGGTAACCTAACTCCCAGCTAATGACAGTATGTGGTCTTAGCTGTCCTTGTGCACATAGCATTCCTCTTGGCAATAACTCTGTATGTGTGTGAGGAGGACAAACAGAAATGGAACAGCCTCTTTTAAAAGTCGAGCATGATCTTATAACATAAAAACTTATGTACTTAAGCCAGTAGCATCAAAAAGGACAAACATCCTCTTTCTATTTTAGGCTAAATATCAAAGGAAATAAAAATTCTAGGGTTAAATATCAGTCTCTTCTGAATTTAGCAGGATGTGAAAGACATTAGAAGGAATCTAATCTCCCCCACCTCTAAGATGACTTGACAACTGGCTTGTCTGCTTCAGAGTGTCACCACTGGAGAGGGTGTCATTTGTGTTAAAATAATGGCTCTTCCTGTTTAAAGACAAACGGAGGACTGGAATGTCTTCATGGAGAAATCTGTGTCTTTGAACCAGTCTATCAGAGGATTGGTATAAAACAAGTCAGTACTGATGTGGCCATGAGGGTGTGATAACTTTGGAGGGCTACGTCTAAAGGAAGAAAACACTATAAAGTGTGTGCAAGAAAGGGCTGCAGGGCTAAGGAGAGTTTGCAAAATACAAACTTTGTCAACTTGCCAAAAGTTGGACTGAAAGTTGCTGACTGTTTCCAAGACAGTAAGACTCTTAACTCTAGGCAACTTATCTCCTAACATCTCTGACCAGCCGTCACTGCGGGTGCTGGAAAATGAGACCAGAAGTGTTGCAGATTATTCTCCTAGAGTCTAGGTCTCTGCCGCCACTGCTCCTTTGCCCCAGAGCTGGTTTGGTTTCAGTATTTTATCCTCAAATAAGAAAAAAAAAATCTTAAACCCAATCTTTCACTAAACTTGAAAGTTCTCTAACAAAACAAAGTACAAAGTGGCTTGCCATATAATTCAAACCAAACATCTGTTTATCTTAGTATTTGAGCCCTAAGGTCTGAATTTATTGTATAGAAGGACTCTACAAACTGAGTCTTTTGAAAACCAGTTCCTGTACTGCCATAAATGAGGGTCCAAGAAATAACAACAAAACGAAGTGGGGAAAGTTTTTCTTTAAAAGAGAGAGAGATTCTTAGAACACTTGCTCTTAGAGCCCTAAGCCTGCATGTAAGAAATCCAATTACCCTGAGGTCACCATGCTGTGAAAAGCCCAAGCCATATGGAAAGGCCCTGGAGAAAGAGACATCACATGGAAAGAGAGAGAGAGAGAGGCCAAGTAGCACCAACGTGCCGCACTTGTGAGTGAAGAAACCATCTTGGATTATTGCACTCTCTAGGCCCAGCTGCCCCAGTTGAAAACACATGGATCGGAAATGAACTGCCCAGCTAATGCTTCTTGAATTCCTGACCTAAAACATCAAGTAACGGTAGAAAGATCATATGCCCCAAAGAGCCCCTCAGTGAGCAAGAGTTTCAAGATATGTCCCAGTCGTTTCCAAGCCTACTAGGATCTTAGCATCAGGGGGAGGAAGTAGTGACATTCCTAACTCATGATCAGGCATCATATCCTTTGATGGAGAAGCCATCTGAGAAAGGCCATGAACAATGTGGACCTGGACAATAGGAAAACAAGTATGGTATAGGTTCAGCCACAGAGATATCCAAATAGAAATCTGTATGCTAGTTAGAGCGTAATAGTTATCCCTTAAAACAGCTTTATATCAAAACACCATTTAGCTACTGGAGAAACCATGAGAATCAGGACAGTGAGTATTTAACATGGAAAGACATAACTGATAATCTCCTTGGCACTGTATAAAATCAAGAAATTTGACAAAAAATTAGGAAGAGGCAAAACATTGAATGTAATTAAGTAAAATTTCTAGTCATCTAGAAAACAGCAACCCACCCTTGACATTAGTTTAACTGTGTTGAAAATAAAGAGAAGTGGTTTCTTTTTCTAAAAAGCAAGAGAGAGGGAATTCCCTGGCGGTCCAGTGGTTAGGACTAGGCACTTTCACTGCCATGGCCCAGGTTCAATCCCTGGTTGGGGAACTAATATCCCGCAAGCCATGTGGCATGGCCAAAATAAATAAGTAAATAAATAAATATAAATAAATAAAAAGCAATAGAGAGAGAACAAAAGACAGAGAAACGTGATCAAACGTGAAGGCAGGGGCTTCCCTGGTGGCGCAGTGGTTGAGAATCTGCCTGCCGATGCAGGGGACACGGGTCCAAGCCCTGGTCTGGGAAGATCCCACATGCCGCAGAGCAACTAAGTCAGTGTGCCACAACTACTGAGCCTGTGCTCTAGAGCCCACGAGCCACAACTACTGAGCCCACGTGCCACAACTACTGAAGCCCATGTGCCTAGAGCCCGTGCTCCACAACAAGAGAAGCCACCACAATCAGAAGCCCGCGCACCACAACGAAGAGTAGCCCCCTCTCCATGCAACTAGAGAAAGCCCACGCACAGCAACAAAGACCCAATGCAGCCAAAAATAAATAAATAAATTTATAAAGTAAAAATTTAAAAATAAAAAGAATGCACCAAATTTGGCTTATTGTGTGAACTTTCACTAAGTATTCTAAGGTGACATTTTGAAACATCTGAAATATTGTATGTTGCTAACCTGCCTTACCTCGCTCTCTTTCCCCAATTTTTGCCTAATATAGCTACTATCTGAGTCTTCTGTTGTTCACTTTTAAATAGACCTGATGTTCTATTTCTCAGACCACTGAACCTACATTACATCCATGAAGCTGGTATAACTCTGCAGACATCCTATTCAGGCAGTGTTATAAGGGCCTCACCATTGTTCATGATCTCTATGTATCTTGTCATCTTTCCAGGGTAAGATTGCCAAGGTCTTAGACTCTTCATTTGGTGGAGTCTAATTCTGTTCTCTTTTCAAAGAGCTAGGGTTACACTCAGCAAAGGTTACGATTTACGTGAGACATGAAGCCTGCTAGCTAACTCATCACCAAAGTAAAATCCCTAGCTATTTTTTCTCTCAAGGACATCCCCAGTGCTACCTAAAGTCAAGAAGGAACACTTCAGGACAGGTCACATGTAGGGCCTACATATATTCTGAATCTACATTTTCATTTTGATACTCTAGAGGGTGGTATTATTTCATAGCAGTCAAGCAAAAGGGTTTTTTTCTTTCTGAAAACCTCCTTTTCTATCCCCTAGAGGGAAATACATGAGAACCAAATGTAATGACTGCAGTGGCTTTAGCAACAGAAGTCAATATTTAAGAGTGAGCTTTTAAAAGAAATATTCCTTTTCTGGAAGGAAGAGGGATGTTCTCATGTTTGGTTTGGTTTTATCACTAACCCAAATGAGTTCTGAAAGATTTGTTTTCATAAATAAATCACATTTTAAACTGTTTAAGTAATTCCTAAAGCACAGCTCATTTTTCAAACCTCTGCATTCTGGAGTGGCAGTTTAAGCCACAGACCTACGTGCTGACTGGTTTTGCCTTTAGCGCCAATGCTCATCTTTCTTTCCCTTATGCTCTGATGGAAGTTCATCTACTCCAGTAATTATGAAAATCAGAGCTTTTAAAGCAGGATCAAATATTTTAAATATTTAAAAAGAAACCTTCTCACTTCTCATTAGATATAACTGAGACTCTAAAGGGTCTTGCCCAAGTCATGTAACAAATTAATGATAGATCTAGAATCAAAATCTAGATTTCCTCAATCCTGAATTAGTACCCTCTCTGCCATACTATCTGGCCTCTCTATATTTTTATCCATTTCTATATCATCTTCAGACAGAGACTATTTAACTCATGCTAACCAGTGGCATATCCCAAAGTAAGATTCAGGACATCTCATGGTTCTATTAGTTATCACCATCTCCTTTCATTGGCTGGATGATCGTGGACAGAAGATGGGAAATCCTGCCTGGCCTGTTCACCCCACTGATTAAATGACAACATGGGCTCTCTGGTGCCTTGCACATAAAGTTTGATTGTTCATGCTTAGAACAGGAAGCATATGGAATGTTAGGGGGCCTTACCTTCATAAGAACTGGATTTTCTCTTTTTTTTTCTCATTAGCCTGGGGGCATAGGACAATTTCAAGGTGGACAAAAACCTGAATCTCATCCACCACTGAAACTATTCTGCTGATGTGTTCTAGCTTCTCCTTCAAGATGTACCAAGGAGCTTAAACGAAATTCTAACTTCTTGAACCAACTGACCTTAATATTTATTTATAACATATGTTTCTTCCAAGAAGTTCCAAATGTTTCATATACACTTTTACTTAATTCTGCTCCTCCCGTAAGGGGAAGAATTTCATTTTTATTTTCCTGCCACAGCCAGAATTTCCCTGCTGTTTATAGGGTTTCTTTCCAGGGTCTGATACTTAAAGGTTAGAATCTCTAGAAGCCACAAACATTCTCAACTGATGTCTCAGCCAATACTGCTAACAAATTCATTCATTCAACCAATATTTATTGAGTATCTCCTATGTGCCTGGCACTATTCTAGGCACTAGGGATACAAGAGTAAACAAAACAGACTATGTCTCTGCCCTCAAGGAGCTCATATACAAAGTAAAAAGACTGTTCCATTACCCAGTGAATTCAGAACCGTAAAAATGCTCTATCCTGATAAAAGAAAAAATCACTACAGTTTTAACTACTCAGACTAATATCTGCAGTTTTACATTTATCTGGTAATATAGAGTCAATTTGCTAGAGGCCATATGGATTGCACAAGAAAACAGGAGATTTTGATTCTAATCCTGACTCTTCAACCAACGGACTGCATGACCTTGAGCAAATACATAACCTCTATGACCCTCAGAGTTTTGTTCTCTGAAGATGTTAGACAAGATTTCCCACGTCTTCTCTTGGTCTGCAATTCTTTTTTGAATTTTTAAAAATATATTTTTTTATTTATTTGGCCATGCTGGGTCTTAGTTGCAGCATGCAGGATCTTCATTGCCGTGTGTGTGGGATCTTCCTTCTGGCATGCAGGATCTTTAGTTGCAGCATGCAGGAACTTTAGCTGTGGCATGCAGGATCTTTTAGTCGTGGCATGCAGAATCTTTAGTTGCAGCATGCAAACTCTTAGTTGCGGCATGTAGGATCTAGTTCTCTGACCAAGGATTGAACATAGGCCCCCTGCATTGGGAGCACAGAGTCTTAGCCACTGGACCACCATGGAAGTCCCTGCAATTCTGTGATTGGTTAACTTCACCTAAGATGGCTGGTGTGGTGTGAGGACTTACTTCCAAGGCTAGGAGGAATCTTTCTTTTCTCTTTTTTTAATTAATTTTTTTCATTGGAGTATAGTTGATATACAGTGTTGTATTAGTTTCTGCTGTACAGCAAAGTGAATCAGTTATACATATACATATATCCACTCTTTTTTAGATTCTATTCCCATATAGGTCATTACAGAGTACTGAATAGAGTTCCCTGTGCTGCACAGTAGGTTCTTATTAGTTATCAATTTTATATACAGTAGCATGTATAGGTCAATCCCAATCTCCCAATTTATCCCTCCCCCACCTTTCCCCCTTGGTAACCATAAGTTTGTTTTCTACATCTGTGACTCAATTTCTGTTTTGTAAACAGGTTCATTTGTACCTTTTTCTAGATTCCACATGTAAGTGATATCATATGATATCTGTCTTTGTCTGACTTAATTCACTCAGTATGACAATGTCTAGGTCCATTCATGTCGCTGCATGAACGAAATAATGGCATTATTTCGTTCTTTTTTATGGCTGAGTAATATTCCATAGTATATGGAATATACCACATCTTCTTTATCCATTTCTCCGTCGATGGACATTTAGGTTGATTCCATGTCCTGGCTGTTGTAAATAATGCTGCAATGAACACTGGGGTGCATGTATTCTTTCAAATTACGGTTTTCTCCAGATATATGCCCAGGAGTGGGATTGCTGGATCATATGGTAGCTCTATTTTTAGTTTTTTAAGGAATCTACATACTGTTCTCCATAGCAGTTTTACCAATTTACATTCCCACCCATGGTGTAGGAGGGTTCCCTTTTCTGGAACAGGAGGAATCTTTCCATATCAACTGTTATTATTTGTGGGATGGGGTTGAGGGAAATGGCACAAACCAACACATACCTCCTAGGACAACTATTCACAGCATCTCCTTATGCAATAATCTATAAAATCAATCAACTCCA
This sequence comes from Lipotes vexillifer, assembly GCF_000442215.2. Taxonomy (NCBI): domain Eukaryota; kingdom Metazoa; phylum Chordata; class Mammalia; order Artiodactyla; family Lipotidae; genus Lipotes; species Lipotes vexillifer. The sequence continues at coordinate 5,907,397 of NW_006788200.1, forward strand.
CACCTACTATCTGGACTAGATACTTTGGGGATGGGAAACATACGAGAAGACCCGTGATCTTAAGGAACTTCCAGATGAAAGTATGCAATAGTAAATAATTAAAAACAGAAGTGTATTGTAAGGAGTTCCCCGGTTGCCAAGTGGTTAGGATTCCGGGCTTTCACTGCCATGGCCCAGGTTCAATCCCTGGTTGGGGAACTGAGATCCCGCAAGCCGCACAGTGCAGCCCCCCCAAAAAAGGTGTATTATAAGGGTTGTAAGTTCACAAGAGAAGAAAAATCAAAGACAGCTAGATTAGAAACCTGAGGAAAGATGGAACTTCCCCTGGATCTACATATAACAATCACCATCACAATAATAATAGCAGCTAACGTTTATTGAGTGATTGATATGTGGCACACATATGAGTTAAGTGCTGTTGTAGGCTATCTCATTTAATCCTCGAAACAACCCTAGAAATAAACACTATTATTGTGCCTGTTTTACAGATTGGGAAATTGAGGCTTAGAGGGAAACCTAATATACCTAATAAATCGCAAATCCAGGCAATCTGATCCCCAAGCATTCCATGCCATTGAATGGTTATGGAATGCTTTCCCCACACGAGATAAAGAGAAAAGCACAGTACTGCCACACCAGTTAGTGTTCCATGAATGTTACTTCGTTTTTCTACCCATCGCCCACCACTATTCACCTGCTAACTCCCATCCCCAACTCACACACATACACACTTTGTCTTTTCCAATTTTAACATTCTTCAAAACCGAAGGTCCACCCTGGGCAGGAAGTTTTCCTATGCTGGTCAAGCTTCTGTCTCCTTTGAAGTCATAGCACTTATTTCCAACAGCCTGTGGGGTGATTACATGCTGTCTTGTGATGTCACTGGCACTATTTAATGTCTTATGACTTTAGTGTTTCTGATGTCTTATGGTATTACTAAGATAGTACCTATGTTATTATTATCATACATCTTTTGCATTAGTGAGCTTTTCATATACTTTCATTGTACCAGATAACTCTAAACTCCTTTGTGTTTCTCCTGGGGTCTTGACATAGGAGACATTAGGAAGTATTCACTAATTCAAAAGTTTGAGTTGTTTGTGAAGTTTTCATTCATTACAAAAATGATCCAAGTCAAATAAATACAGCTAACACTTCATGGTTTGATTCTACTCTGCTTAGAGAGTCCATAGTTATAAACTCTTTTTGTGCCCAATTTTGGACATAAAGGTAATCTGTGCATGTTTGCAATCCCTTTAGGTCACAGAACTAAAGCTATCTTCTTCTGAACTACCAAAGAAAAATTCTATCTGTTCTTTGAAAATTAAAAAACAACCAACTAACCCTTGTAAAAAAAGCAGTTCCAGTTCACAGATTTTTTTTTTAATATTTATTTATTTTGGCTGTTGCCAAGTCTTAGTTGCGGCACATGGGATCTTCGTTGCGGCATGCAGGATCTAGTTCTCCGACCAGGGATCAAACCCGGACTCCCCGCATTGGGAGCGTGGAGTCTTACCCACTGGACCACCAAGGAAGTCCCCACAGATTTATTTCAATCTTACAAATGTATTATAAAATACTGTATGCTTAGAAAGGAGTAAACATAATATATAGGTAAAATTTAAATAATAATAAAATGTACACTCTGTAGCCATTATCCATCACAAGAAATAAAACATGAAATAGTAAAGCTTTTATATCACCAAAATTTTAGTCTAAAGCAAACTAAGTCCAAAATGGTTATAAGGGGACTTCCCTGGCGGTCCAGTGGTTAAGACTCCCCGCTTCCAATGCAGGGGGCACAGGTTCAATCCCTGGTCAGGGAACTAAGATCCCACATGCCACGCAGTGCAGCCAATAAATAAATAAATAAATTTTAAAAATGGTTATAAAGCTTCGAGATGATAAAGGGGTTTTTAAAGACTAAAAGAAGACACCAACTATTACAGGATTATATATTGAGATTAGAAGGAGATTAGATAAATCTAGTCCTAATGACAGTATCAAATACAAGACTTTTTAAGTTGGAACTACTTTATTTTCATTGACTACATAGCCTGGATTTTTGGAATAGTTACAATTTCATTCCATTTCCATAAACCAATGGCTTTCTGGAAATTACAATATTCTGTTATTCAAACTAGTCTACATCTGCCAAGCTACCTCTTCTATCTGGAAATAAAAGTTCTTTGTGGGGTCATGTGATCTAAATGTTGGTTTCGGTAAATAAATCAGCATAGATAAAATGAAAAAAAAAAAAAGCATCAGGTTACAGATTTAGGAAATTCTGACTCTAGTCTCTGTTGAATTACTGGCTTTCATGAAGTGTGCACTAGACTTTCAAGTAGCTAATACAGAAGGAAATACAACCAATATTAAGATCCACAGTATCTATGAGGAAAAACGAAACCAGTAGCACAGGAGAAGCCCAATTATTCCTGATTCTAAGAATTGAGATATATTTCTCTATTAAAGCCTCAAAGAGATAATACGAACATTGACATTCCTTCCTTATAGTAAGCACAGCAATGTGTTTCAATGGGTTTCTTTTTATTAATTGAGTTATAGGTGATGTAGAATATTATATAAGTTATAGGTGTACAATATAGTGACTCACAATTTTTAAAGGTTATACTCCAATTATAGTTATTGTAAAACACTGGCTATATTCCCTGTATTGTACAATATATACTTGTAGTTTATTTTATACATAATAATTTGTATCTCTTAATCCCCTATTCCTATATTGCCCCTCCCCCCTTCCTCTCCTCACTGGTAACCACTAGTCTCTTCTCTATATCTGTGAGTTTGCTTCTTTTTTGTTATATTCACTAGTTTGTTGCAATTTTTAAATTCCACATATAAGTGATATCATACAGTATTTGTCTTTCTCTGACTTATTTCACTTAGCATAATATCCTCCAAGTCCATCCATGTTGTTGCAAATGGTAAAATTTCATTCCTTTTTATGGCTGAGTAGTATTCCATATATATATATACACACACCATATCTTCATTATCCATTCATCTATTATGGACACTTTGGTTGCTTCCATATCTTGGTAACTATAAATAATGCTGCTGTGAACACTGGGTTGCATGTATCTTTTCGAATTAGGGTTTTTGTTTTTTCCAAATACATAATCCAGCAGTGGAATTCCTGGGTCATATGGTAGTTCTATTCTTAGTTTTTTGAGGAATTTCCATACTATTTTCCATAGCATCTGCACCAATTCACATTTCCACCAACAGAGTATAAAGGTTTCCTTTTCTCCACATCCTCGCCAACATTTGTTGTTTGTGTTCTTTTTGATGATAGCCATTCTGACAGGTATGAGGTGATATCTCATTGTGGTTTTGATTTGCATTTCCTTGATGATTAGCAATGTTGAGCATCTTTTCATATGTCTGTTGGCCATCTGCGTTTTCTCTTTGGAAAAGTATCTATTCAGATCTTCTGCCCATTTTTTAATCAAGTTGTTTTTTTGATGTTGAGTTGTATGAGCTGTTTATATATTTTGGATATTAACCCCTTATCGGTCATATCATTTGCAAATATTTTCTCCCATTCAGTAGGTTGTCTTTTAGTTTCGTCAACTGTTTCCTGGGCTGTGCAAAAGCTTTTAAGTTTAATTAGGTTCAATGGATTTCTTATAACAAATACGCTGAAGACTTGAAATCAAAATGCAAATTCAGAGACACTAACATATGCCCTCTGAAATGATGTTTTTGGGAAATAACTCAGCACTTCTTTTGGATGCAAGCATGATAACTCCGTAAAGGTAAACATCTGGAATTTTTACACTGCAAACATTAAAGAAGTTCCATCCTTAGTCAAGAATTCAGATGTTCTGGATTGATCTGCCACTTGTAATTAATTTGCTGGTCCTAGTGTGAATGCAATATACTTGAACTAAATTTCCATCAGATTTAGATAGAATTTAGTTTTTCTCTTTCTTTTAGGTAAGTACCCAGAGAAGTAAGAAAACATTTTCTCTCTGGGATTATGCTTGGAATATGCAACAGAAATGTCAGAGTAAGTACAAAATGTGAATGTGCATTTGTTGCATATGAATATAGGGAGAATTCTACTTTTAAAAAAATATACCAATTAACAACTTCCCGAAGTGCAAAGTGAGTATTTGCTTTATAAGTTACTTCTTCTGCACAATTTAAGTGTTTAGTGACAGCCCACTGATTACAGGACTAAGACAAAGGAAATTTAAAGCAAAACTACTAGGAGGCATAATCCACTAATACTTGCTCAAAAACAAAAATTACTTGAATTATTATGCAAATCAAAAGAAAAATAAGGACTAAAGGTAAAAAATGTCAAACATTCAAATGTATTTTCAGTGAGGCACTTCTATCAAAGCCACCTCTAACCTTTCTTTAACTGGATTGTGTTTGGTTTTGTTTCCCCCACAGGATAAAGAAGAAAACCACTAGAGTTTCTCTGACCATCAGTTCCCCTGTTAATGAAACCTCCAATATCAGATCAAGTTATTCTACCTTAGTTCAACCACTGTGTATCGACCCCCAGAGGGTAGGTTCAGTTTTAAAAGCTTTCTGAGGGGTTCCGGTAACGGAGACACAGGCCCAGAGAGGAAGGAATCAATGCAACTTTCTTGAAAATCACACATAGGGAGAGCCTCCAGCTGCATGACCTCAGAAAGAACAAGAAAGAAATCTATAGGTCTCAGAAATAACTCCACGGTAGTTCTGTGGGTTGGCCATTTGTCTGTGTGCCAGACCATAAGGGACAGTTGGTTTCTAGGAGCTCAGTCCCATAATAGAATATTCCAACTATCCAAGGAATGAATTCCCTTTTAATTAAAAAAAGGGGGAAATGCTTTTTCAAAAATCTAAAAGATACAACAAGAACAACTGTATGGAGAAAGGAAAAAAATCTAATCAGTAAAATTTAGAAGTTATTTAAACATTTAATACACAGTCTCTAAATACTCATTTCTCAAATGTAATCTCCCAGTGTTGTATTTCACCATCTCAGCTGATGAATGCTGGAGGAGAGAGAAAAAAGGGTGGCATTGGAGCAGACATCCAAACTGACATTTAAATTAGGAGCATCATCCTTTTCAGAAAGTAAACTTAGGGTGTGGTCGGTAACAGCTAAAAATGATCCAGTTAGTCCATGCCCACCATGCACCTAGGTTTTGGGGCCTTGACAATATGGATAATAGTGTCTCTTCTATTTCTTAAACCAGATGCAGAGTCCCTGCAGCAGCCTGTCTGGATCCACTTGTGTAGTAGCCCCTGTGTTTACCAAGGTAACCTATCCACACTGCATGACGCAGTTTGGATTTTACAGATAAATTGTGGGGATTATCAAAGGTGAAAGAAGAAGGAAAGAAAACTAGAAAAGGACCTCAGAGATTATAATTATTTTATATATGAGAAAACTGAGTCCCAGAAAGCATGAAATTACTGTTCAGTGTCACAGAGCAACTCATGGTTTATCCTACGCTCTTTAGATTTTTGCTCTGTGTCAGTCCTCCAGCTCTGGAAGGAAATGCTTAGACTGTCCTTTCCAAGCAGACAGTGCTCTGCCTGACCTCAAGATTCATCAGGTTCTCTTAACTGGCCATAAGATGCCCTTCTGAAGTAGTCAACAAGCAAAGCCATATCTACTTCCTGCTAGGGTCACAGTCAGAGATCAGGATTGAGAAGCCTCCTCTATCACTCGCTGGAAACAGCAGGATTCAATCAGTTAGGTCAAACCAAGCTAAGGTTGATATCTTCTCTGGGCTCTCTGTTCCAAACCTAACAGAACTGGAACTACTGCCATTGCTGGCCCAAGGTATGAGAAGCATGGCAGGGACTTAACCAGATACAGGATGGGAGACACAGAAAACAATGTCATTAAGAGTAAGGAGCACTACTATCAATTCTGGAAGCCCACTTTCAGCAGGTGCCATCAGGCACAAGCGTCTATTATTTCCACAAGTCTCCTGCTGCATTCCTTCCCTGTAATATGCAGCCCTGGGCATCAGGCTCAAGGGCAGGGTTGGTGGTCATTATGTCTTAACTAGGTCTCACCTGATAGAAGGGCCTCTGATCCTCTCTCTCTCTGGTCTGAGGGCCAAGTTATAATCTGAAATGTAATTCTAGATTCTAGAGGACCCTGGAGCTGAGAATAGGAGAGAGATTAAGATTTAAATTTAAGGGGTAAATTTACAACAAATGCCACTCGTTCATATGCATTATGAGACTATACTAGCTAGTGTTAATAAACACTTCTTATATATATATAACTCTTCATTCTTTAAAGAAAGTTTTCAGATTATTTCTCTGAAATGAGCCTCAAAACCTCAAGTAGGCTGAGCATTTTACTAGCCCTATTTCACAGACAAAGGACATGAGTTCTACAAAGGTTAAGAGTCTTCCAAGTTCCTATGATGAGCTTCAACCAGCTAGTGGCAAAGTTGTGATTTTTGCCCAATTCCTCAAAGTCATGATTCAGAATCCTTAACAAATTACAATACTGCCCATGCTGCTTGACCAATAATAAAGATTAAATCTGTGACTTCATAGGTACTCAATAAAATAACACAACAAAGTGAAGACTTTTCAAGTAATTGGTTTTCTATCTTGAAAAATGGCTCTTGGGGAAGTGAAGAGCCAACTTTCTCATTAAACTCCATGAAACTGAGATAAAAACTTATACCTGACTGTAAAGCACACCATAAAGCACAAAAGATGCCCAGCAAGCTCCTTATTTTGATTAAGGTACAGTCAGTTGTCAATAATTATGATGAAAAGCATACACACTTACTGCAATTGGCACCCCAGATCATTGTATATGGTGAAACAGTTTCTTCCATTCTGTGAATTCTGTGTTTATTCTTCAGCATCTTCAAGACATCTCTACAACCAGAGGTCAGTATGTCGTGTTTGAATGCC